>NC_138059.1:51047361-51380307 GCF_964194185.1 Rhinolophus hipposideros
CAAAATAGAATTTAGATCAAAGGCTATAACAAGAGACAAAGAAGGACCCAGTAGTCCTACTTCTGGGTATTTATATGAAGAAACCCAAAAAAGTACTTCAAAGGAACCTAACGCATCCATATGTTCATTGCAGTACTACCATGTTTCCCCGAAAATAAGACCTAGCCAGACAATCAGCTCTAATGCATCTTTTGGAGCAAAAATTAATATAAGACCAGGTATTATATTATATCATATCATATCATATCATATCATATCATATTATAGTGTATTATATTATATAAGACCCGGTCTTATTTTACTATAAGTAAATAAGTAAAAATAAGTAAAAATTTAATAATTTTTACTTATTTAAATAAATAAGTAAAAAAATAAGTAAAAATAAGTAAAAATTACTTAAAAATAAGTAAAAATTTTTTACTTATAGTAAAATAAGACCGGGTCTTATACTAATTTTTGCTCCAAAAGATGCATTAGAGCTGATTGTGTGGCTAGGTCTTATTTTTGAGGAAACATGATATTTACAACGGCCAAGATATGGAGGCAAATTGGGTGTCCATCAATGGATGCATGGATAAAGAAGTAGTACATGTATACAATGGAATATTACTCAGCTGTGAAAGAAAGAAAGTAAGAGAGAGAGAGAGAGAGAGAGAGAGAGAGAGAGAGAGAGAGAGAGAGAGAGAAAGAAACAAAGAAACAAAGAAATCTTGCCATCTGCAACAACATGGATTGACCTAGAGGTTATTGTGTTCAGTGGAGTAAGTCGAACGGAAAGACAAATGCCATCTGATTTCACTTACATGTGGAATCTAAAGAACAAAACAAACAAACAAACAAAACAGAAACAAACTCATAGATATAGAGAATATTTTGATAGTTGCCAGATGGAAAGGGTCGAAGTAGTGGGTGAAAAAGGGAAGGGATTAAGAAATACAAATTGGTTGTTACAAAGTAGTCATGGATATATAAAGTATAAGATAGGGAAGTAGTCAGTAATATTGTAAAAGCTGTGTATGGTGTTAGATAGATGCTAGATTTGTCAGGGTGATTACCTCGTAAGTTTTATAAATGTCTGATCACTATATTGTACACCTGGGACTAATATAATGTTGTCTGTCAACTGTAACTGAAATATTAAAAATTATTTTTAAAAATAGGCTGTGTGGGGCCAGAGCCCCAGAGAGCAGTTTCCAGGCTCTCGGCCTCAAGTGGAGAGGTGCTGGCTCAGGTGGTAGATGGCCGTCAGCTGTGGCTGGTTGGCCGTCAGCTATAACCATTGAGCCATTGGCCACTAATATAACTGCCATGGCTACGGAGGGAGGTCGAGGAGAGTGAAGGAGAGTCGAGGAGAATTGGTCGGTTGGCAGCAAAGCAGACAGCAGGTCGCACGTCGTGTGAACCCAGCCTCCAGTGAGACCATAGTGGTATGACTTCCCTACCTATGGCTCCATGGGTGTTCCTTTTTGGCCTAGCCATATCCTGTGTTCTTATGTGGGGAGCGGGAGCAGAAACCCCGCAGGCCATCCCTCATGACAGGCTGTTTTTTAGACACATGAAATTACAAGGGTAGGGGAAAAATGAATGCCTTTGGATTTTAGGAAATCAGGGCACAAAGGGCTTACTATGCTTTCAAATTCCTTCCTATGGAGTCAAGGTTCAGAGCTCACAGCTCTCCACCTCACACCAGGATGCAATAACCACGCTGAGAAGCCCAAGAGCAAGATGAGCTCTTCCTTCCTAATGCTTTTTAAAAGCACTATTGGAGGGAGTGAATGAATGGTAAATGGTGACATCTGGTGGAAATTTAAGTGCTGCAGGGTTTCATACTAAAAGTCAAGTTTCAGTTGTAACTGAAATCTCATTATAGTTGTAACTGAAAACAACTTTTTCCCAACTGAAAAAGTTCAGTCATGTGATTCCTTTTGGTGTACCCAGGTACAAACTATCCCCAAGCAGTATGATGACATAAAGAGCAGTGTCTTTGGAATGGGAAGTACTGGTTTTTTAATTCAGGTCCAAACTGGGTTTAATTATTTGAGTTTGATTTCATCACCTATAAAATCAAGACAATAATACCTGTCACATATACTTTCGTTAGTTTTTGTTTTGTTTTTAAATCAATATACTTTGAATTTTAAAAAACAATCTACATCCATGGGTTGAGGCTTCCCATTCATCCTGCACTGCCATCCTGGGGAAACTCTGGAACTCACGTGTTTCGTTTGTAGCCAATTTATCCCACGACAGTTGTTAACATAGTTATTTTCATCTACAGATGGAGCCTCACACCTACAGGGCACACGGTAAGAGCCCAGTCAATATTAATTGGCCAATTGATTAGTGGATAGAAATGCATTGTCTTTGTGCTTCATCCCCATTATGTGCGTGAAACCTTAATCAGAGATATTAAGTTTTCTCTTCACTTCTTTAAGCTAAAGTCATTATTAAAATCTCTTTTTTTTAGCCAAATATTTCATGCCTTGAAAGAAATTGATGATAGTTATGAATCCTGAATGGCCCCAAAATGTGTAAAGGCAGTGCCAACATCCAGCTTCCTCAAGAAAAACACCCCTTTTAAAATGCCAAGCAAAGTGATTCAATTCAGTCAAGTTCAACTCAAAGAAGTCAATGACCAATAACAAGTTCTCCCAGCAGCCAAGCCGGAAAGGGAGAAAGCCTTAGAATGACAAGGCGCCGCCTGAGTGAGGCTCACACAAAGGTCAGTTTCTTAGGAACGACTAGAAAAGCCGTAAAGCCCATGCAGCTTTCTGAGCCTTGTCACAAATTGTGTACTTTAGATGGAACAACCTCTTCCCTGGTCCTTGCCATCTTGTTGGTTTATGTTTGTGCTCCACCAGTGTGAAATTTGTGGATCTGGTCCAGGGCTTATGGGGACACTTGGAGTGCAGACTCCTCAAAGAAGACCTGCCCATGTTCCCTTTTGCATCAGGCCTTCTCTGAACACCAGTTTTAACAAACCCCATTCCTGTGATGCTTGGACGTGGACTTGTGGCAGCTTCTATTTCTTTATTGAAATATAAGAAGAGATGAGACACAGTATTTAAAGTCATGTCTTTTAAAAAATCTTTTTTTATTATGGAAAATGTCAAACATAGATAAAAGTAGTGAAACATTAATAGCATAATAAAACCCTAAAGCCCTGTTACCCAGCTTCAATAATTATGAACTCCAGATCATGTTATTTCTAAGCTCATTCATATAACAAATATTAATTGAGCAAACATTATGTCCCAGTGCTGCTTTAGGTTTTTGAGACACAGGTCTGAATAAAGCAAAGTTCTGACACTCACAGGATTTAGAGTCTAATGGGGAAACAGATTACCACAATACAGTGCAGGAAGTGCTTTGGTGAGAGAAAGCAGATAGGTAGCTAACTCAACTTGGGAACGCTTCCCGAAGGAAATGACATCTAAGTTGAAACTAGCTGGCTGAGTGGATTGCCTTGGGAGAGAAGAGGAGGAGCAGATTGGGAAAGGGGCATTATTTGGACAGAGGGAGAGGTTTTACACAAGCGCCAAGAATGAGAATAAAAAGGGGAATTTTTAGAAACTGAAGGAACCTTAATATGATTGGAGCTTTGAATACAAAAGGAGAGTGTGAAAGATGGGTAAGTAAACAGAGTTCATATCAACAAATCAAACTAAGGTCTTTTTTAGAAATATAGAAGGAAGATTTATTAAAGTAAGAGGAGGGTCAGCTAGGCAGTCTCCTGGAAACTGCTGCAAACCACTGTGCCTCAACTCAAGTTTTGTATTTTCTAACGAGGATGTAAATTGCGAAGGTCTTATATGGCACATTAAGTACTGTAGAGAAATGAGGGACCAATACACAGTTAGAGGAAGGGAAGTAACATGATCTCATTGGCCTTTTAGAAAGATCACTCCATCTGCAGGGTAGGGAACAGGTTAGAGTGGACAAAGGCAGTGGACAGTGTAGGCTCAAGGAAGGAACAGTTTAAAAAGAATGTTGTAATTTAATTAAGAGAACTGGAGAAGTCTCCTTGGGGGTGTTGCTAAGTGCATGCTTGAGGAGTCAGGCTGGCTCTGGTGCTCCTTCTGAGAGTTCTGCTCTGCTTCTCTGCTTTAAGGTAGGGCCAAGAGTTGGTGTAGGTCTCAATACCTCATAATTTCTGTTAGGGCTAGTAAGGAGAAGAACTAGTAAGGAGAAGACCACCAACCAGAGCCCAGTTATCTCTGCAAGAACAGAGCAGACAGAGCCTGCAAGTGTTTCCTTCCTTAGACATGCTTGTCAGCAAAGTAGCCCTCAAAGTAGCAGTCCACTTCTGTTATTAGCCCACCTTCCTCATTATCATTGCTCTGTCATACAACATCTCCTAATGACACCTCCACATAAGCCCCAGGCAAAATACACTTATAAAGTTATTTTTAAGAATGCAGTCAGAACTAATTACAAGCTGCACAGATATTCTTTTAAACAGTTGTACTTTCACTAGGAACATTGAGATTCTAAGTGAACCTTAATAGAAATATGTTATCAATAGTTTGGTTGGCCTCAAATTAATATTAACCTGTGACTCTAATATCCATCGTCTATTTAGTTTATTTAATGTTGTTGCTTTCCAACATGAAATGACAAGCAAAGATATGACTTTATAGTTTTCAATCACTGGCATTTAGATTCTTAGATCAAGTGGAAGAAGTATTTTTCCAATTAACAGAAAATAATAATGTATACTATGGCTAAACCACAGGAAATATGATTTTAAAAACAAAGTTCAAGAAAAAATAGGTCATCTCATAAAATTAAATCTAATTTCAAATTCCATTCTAACTGTGATTTTTATTTCTAAAGGCTTTCAGAAATTTGAGGTTGAAAAGCAGTTTAATTCTGCTATGGATGTTTCCCTTATGAATGTTACTATTTAGGGATGAATGAAAATTTGCAATACAAAGAGTGAGACTTTGTATTTATTTGGGGTATTGTGATTTTCTCCTCTGCATGGTGCAATAGCCAGCCAACAGGATTAATTAGGGATGTGGACAATCCATCAGAACGAAGTATTCCCTAAGTCACTTGATTCCTAAGGAGCAGCACTTTCAGGAACACAGATTCCAAGATGATTCCCTTTTGTGGCTGGTGTTTTTGAAACACTCAAGACTGTCATCTAGAATCTGGCCTGAAAGGAAAACAGGACTCTGGAGTGATCAGCACTACAGCAGTTGAAGGTCTTTCCTCAGATTAAGTTTTCTCAGATGGAATGTGTGGCTACATTGATACTACCTAGCTCTGCGCTTAACAGAAGGGCCAAAGGAATTTCAGCAGCCTCCATGTATTATGCTTCACACCCCTGCTAAATAGAGCGAGAATTGGGAGGGGATACAGATCAGGAGGAGGAAAAAGACCTACCTAGGGAAGGGTGAAAGATCAATGTCTCCAAAGGAGCAAAGGAGCCCAGGCTTTGCATTTCTGGGGTTGAGTTTGGGACTTTAATTCTGCCTGAACATGTCCACTATTTCCCTCACAAGAGTCTCTGCCTTGAAGCACAGGACCGAAGCAAAATGCCTAATGAAGCATACGGGGGGGGGGGGGGGGGGGACGTGCAAATGACTTCGGAAGAAGGGCTGGGGTGAGAGGAGAAGAGAGAGGAGTCAGATTACAGGTTCACACATTCTCGCAAAACCATTTGAAAACAGGACCTGGGGACCCAAATTCTGGGACCCACGAAAGGTCCACAAAACTTCCTTCGGGCCCCTAGAAATAGGGCGTGCGTCGCAGAAGTGTGTCTGCCACTCACTTTCAGCGTTTTCCGCTTTGTTCAATCCCTTGCGTGAAGGCCGGTCCAGAACGTAGTGTGGGTGGGCTTAGTCAAGCTCTGGGTGACGGGAGACCGAGCCAATTCTCTCTTGACTTCCTTAGCATAGAGTCCGGGAATCGGTGATCGTGTTCCTAAGGTTCTTGAGGCCGCTGGACTGTTGCCCCCTGCAGGTGTGCACGGGTTAACGGCTACTCGCCCAGGTCCAGCAGCTCCCAGGCGGCTGAGCTCACTTGGCCCCCAGGTTAGCCCCTACTTCAAACCCCAGCCAGGGGGGACGCGTCCCCTGTTATCCTCCCCAGCTAGAAGAACGCTGGGCGCCAAATCCAGCTCTGAGCGCTTTCCAAATCGCACATTTCCCCCTGGAGTAAGCTGTTGGCACATCTCCGGAAGTCTCCGGAGCTCCCAGCTCTAACCGCTAAAATAAACACACTATGCCAGAAAGCAGGGGTGGGAAGAGAAGCATCTGAACCGGAAGAATGAAAATACTAGGAGAACGACCCCATTCGCCAGCAAAAGGTAATGAGGGGAAGCAAAACAGTGTGAACTTACTCTGAAATGCAAACTGATCTCCACTCTCTCCTTGGACGCATTCAGACGACCGAAAGACAAATCAGCCAACTCGCTCAGCAGCTTCCCAGAAAGGGCCTCATGAATGAGAATGGGTTGCTAGGTTTCCTCTCTCCCTCTTGACAATCGCTTCTCACAAAACTTCCATGGCGAAAAGAAAACTTGGAGACTGCAGAGCTGCGGAACAGCGCCAAGCCCAAAAGGCCGCCCGCAGCCCCTTTGCCTTCAGGACCCTGGAGAGCGACCGCTGAGCCCATCCTCCCCTACCCCCCACCCCCGCGTCCGCCCCACGCCTCGCCCCTTCCTGAGCGTAGCCACCCCGGTCCCTTTCATTCTCTCCATCCCGCCTCCGCCTTCATTTTTCTTGGCACCCGACGCTCTTGTTTTTCACAATCAGAAAAACGGTCTTTTTGTTTTGCTTGAGGGGGCTGTTTGGATTGGCTGAGTTAGGTTCCAGTTTGTAACTTCACTAAATGTTTGTGGACCAAGAAACCGTAAGAGCTTCTCAAAAATGAGAGCGTGAATAAGGCAGATGACTTTAAAAAGCCATTGAGTGGATTTTTATAAACGAAGCTGATAAACTTAAAGAGTAAAGAGACTTCCCCAAAGTTAGCTGAATCTAGGACCCTGGTCTTCTGATTTCGAAATCTAATGCTTCCCTCTACTTTCCAAGAAAAAGAAAGCAAGAGAAAGGAAGGAAGGGAGGGACGGAGGGAGGGAGGGAGGGAGGGAGGGAGGGAGGGAGGGAGGGAGGGAGGGAGGAAGGATTGTACTTTCATCCTGGCCTCTTACAGTCTCCTAAGCAACAAGTAGAAGGTGGAAAGGCCTGTGTTGCAGAGAATAAGATGGACACGTGGAGTGAGGAAAGAGGGTCTGCAGAGTGTGCACTTAAGGGACCCAACACAGTCCTGGGCTCCCATCCCAGCACAACTAAACAACTAAAGTCAATTCGGCCAGGCCTTTTCTCCCCCAAGTCTGAAGTGGGTCTGGGATCCCTCAGTCTTCTCCCACTATCCGAGTCTCTCCTAAACACCTATCCCAATGGAAACTAGAAATCAAATCCGCCTTCTGTGCCTCTGGCAGGTAGAGCTCTAGGCACTTTGGGAGGTGGGAAAGGACTGAGGGAAGAGAAAGGATGAGAAGAGGGAGAGGAAGAACAAGAGTTGCAAAAGCGATCTAGGAGATTTACATCCAAATTCTAAAGAATCAAGAGATATGAACACAGACCCTGCATCTCACATTCAGAGTACACACGAATCCTCTGGGAATGTTAATATTCAGATTCTAACGCAGTAGGTTGGGTAGGATCCAAGATTCTGCTGCGTTTCTAACAAACTCCTAGTTAGCAAAGCTGCTGATCCAAGTACCACACTTTGACTAGGGAGTTAGAAAAGGAGAAGGAAGGGGAAAAGGAAGATGCGGAGGGTGAAGAAAGAGGGAGAAGGAGAGAAAGGGGGAGAGAATCTAACCAAAGGCCTTTCCTTTGGCTCTCACCGACATTGCATCCCCAAAGTCATGCCTCAAAATGCTGTAGTAAATGGTACTATGTGCTCATTTTCTCCAGTCGTTAGCTGGACCGAACAGTAAGGGTGGTTTTGTTTCTCTCCTTCCCCACCTCTTGCCCTTCCCGCTGCTGGCCCTGCAGAGCACCCTGACTCGCCCGCAGCCCCGAAGCTGCTCAGCCTCCTTTCTAGCACGCTCCCCGGCCTCGCGCGGTTCTTCTCTCACCTTCTCGGAAGACTCCCTCCTGACGCTCCCCAGCGGTGCATGGACTTCTGCCTCCTGCCTCCCGCCCTGCTAGCTGCTGGGCTCTCGCGGGAGGCACGAGAAGCTGCCGGACCCCTCTCGCTCATGCTCGGCGCAGTTCTGAAACTGCCTGGCCGACCCCCAGGGGGATGCTTGCCCAGAGAAGAGGACGCCAGCGCCAGGCAGCGCTCGTCCATGCTCGTGAGTACGGTAAGTACCGATGTCTTCATCACGCCCCATCCCTGGCCTCACCTGGACGCCAGCATCCCCAGCTCCTTCCTAACCTCTACTGACACTCTCCAGCAAGAGGAGGTGGGGAGGTTGCGGCAACTCGCCTGACACCTCCTTCCCGCAGGAGACCCTCGAAGCTACTCTTTTTGGGCCATTTCCTTCCAGGATCAATGGAAGCGGGAGAAAACCCTGGTCCCTCCCAAGGCTGCTTCTCAAACTCTCTCTGAATGGCGCTTTCCTCCCACCTGGTTCCAGCCTCCCCTAGGCTCGCCTCCTCCCCCTCGTCGCTCGCCCACTCCCCTGCCCTCTAGGCTTCTGCGGGCTGAAGAGGCCGAGGAGGAAATGACGTGATGTTATTTTTATGTCAGGTCAGCTTCCAGCTTCAGTTTAGCCCTTCGAGCTCCTGCGCTCGTCCCACGATGTCCTACTACGTCTCGCTCCCGAGGACACACTGGGGGCTATATCACATGCAGCGATTCGTGCCCGCAGAGCTGGCGACAAGGTTCCTCCGCCACCCTCTGGGTCTACCCTTATTCCGGACTCCCCTGGGGACGGAGGGCAGCAGCCTAGGGTCTCTGCAGGATCGGAGTCGGAAGTTAGCCCCTCCCGCCCCTCAACTAGGTGGGGCCTCAGGCTCCGGCAGGCTGGGAGAGGGCGAGGAATCGCTTTCCTGAGCCGGCGGGGACAGTCAGAGACCGCTGCTGCACCGGGGTGGGGCGGGAGCAGAGCTCAGAGAAGCACCTTGGGGAAAAGGCGAAGGCGGGGTACTGCCCTCCAGAGGACCGGCAGTCCACAGCCTGATTCTCCAGGGAGGGAGCACCCCATCCGAGCGCGGCGCACAGCCAATATACTCGCACCTCCCTCCGCCCCCTTCTTTCACAAAGTAGTAGCACGCATTCCCGCACTTTGGAATCTGGCTGGGAACCCGCGCGGGAGCGAAGGAGTAGCTTAAGGGGCTCTGAAGGCGCCCTCAACGCCCGCACTGCATCGCGCCCACACTCTCTGTATTTCCTAATCCCGAGCTAAAACGGGGTGGGGAATACAGTCCGAGCACGGATTCGGTTCTGCCTGGGGCTACCGCCCGCCAGCCCCTGCCGCAGTTGAGCGCGCAGCCGCCAGAGGGAAGGGAGACTTGGGATTGCCTGGAGGGGGAAGAAGTAAGGAAGCAGGGAGGAAACAGAGTAGAGGGAGGGAGAGGGAGAAAGAAGAGGGAGAGAGAAGAGATCCAGAGCCAGAAGGAGAGGAAAGCTGAGGAGAGAAATCGAGAACGTAGAAAGGACAGTACTTGGTGTAATAAAAATAAGGCACACACGGGACGCATGCGCACGGCCAACAGCAACGAGCCTGCGGGAGCTTCCACTTTGGCTCGTCCCGAGGACTGTGGAATCGTGAGTAACCCGCTTCCTCAACCCCTCCCCTTCTCGAACTCGCCCTAAGGCCTTGGGCTGGGGCCAAGCCAGGCGCGCACTCCGGGCAGGACTTGGCGTTCTCATCCTCGCCGCGGTGGCGAGAGCGTGTGCGGGTCGGTCGCCTCCTCCGTGGGTCCAGCCGCGTACATTAGTGCGTATTTTGGAGGTGTGTGGGCTTAGAGTGTGACGGTGTCTCAGTGGGGATCAGTTTCTATTGGGTCTGCCAATGCATCCTCATGATTCAACCTTTGTGGCAAGGGTCAGCGAATGGGTAGGGAATGCGAGAGCCCAGCCCTTAAAGCCTAAAATGCATATTGACACCCGCTGTATATTTGGGAAACTCCAGGCTGGCGAGAACGTCGGTATTCTCAATGGATAGCGAGATGGACTAGGAAGGGGCCAGGCGCCCGAGGCAGGCAGATTGAACTCAACGGAAGAGGAGACCACTCCCTGAATCGCGGAACCTCAAATCAGGCGGCGAAACGGAGGAATAGGACCGGGAGTGGGCTCCCTCACACGGACCCTGAAGAGTCTGACTTGGTGTCGGCATTTACGCTCTTGAAAACCGAAAGAACACAACTGTCCCCCACCCTTTGCCTTAGCCAGGCAGTTGAGCGGGCGCCGCGAGTATTTTTCTTTAATAAACACGGCCAATTGCCTCTTCTGCACTCACAGAGCTGCTCTGGAGATGTTGGAAGGAGTCTGAGTGCCCAGGCTGCGGAGACTGGATGGGCGGTAGGAGGTGGGCAGGCGAGGGACCTAAGGAGAAAACACGCAGGGAAGGGGTTGGGTTTTGGGGGGGTCGGTGTGCGGGGCGACTCCCCTCCTCCAACTGTAGGAGAACGGACGTGGGAGGGGCCTGGGAAGAGGCTTTGCGCCCGGAGGCGGTGAGTGCTTGCGAGGGCGGCCAGTATGCCTAGCTGCCTTCTTGCGTCTGAGGGAGTGGGCGGGAAGGAGTGGGCATTGTGGAATCCGTGTGCTCTGCGACCTGCCTATCTTCCGTGTCAGGGCGTGGGTGGGGGAAGAGCCTTCAGAGAGACGGTGTGCAGGGACTGGAGTGGGTTGACAGCCTCCCAGACTCGCCAGCGACCGAGGAAAACCCTGGCGAGGAGCCAGGGCCGGTGAGCGACCCCTGCGGGACAGGGCCGTGAAGAGTGCTCGAAGCTAGGAGAGGGGGCGCGGTCTGGGATCCCAGGGTGCTGCCGCTGCACCCCGCACCACCTACGGCGGAATGAATGGAATGACTGTGAAGCAGAGCTTCTATCCGGGAGAAGAGTGCTAGAGGGGAAATCTCTCCTCATATCCCTTGCTCTCAGAATCTGGCAGAGGCCAATGGCTCTTTGTCCACCCTAACCCACCCCGACCAAGCTGAGGTGAAGTTCCAAATGCAGCCGGTACCGTGGGTGTAAGTGGGACTCCCCTCGCCCACTGGCTAGCAGAAGCAGTCACGTGTCCACCGGGACTTCGAAGTGCCCCGCGGGTGTGGGAAGCAGGGAGCTCCTGCACCCATCTCTCCTTGGGCCAGCCTACCTCTTCCGGGGCGCAGGTTGTGGGGCCCCTACGTGGCTTGGCTTCGTGTCACTTCTAGTGGTTCCAGGTTGTGGAATTAACTAAGTAAGGGTCCGAGTTCACAAAACGGCCTGATTTCCTCCCGGACTTGGCAAGGACATTTGTAATGAAATGACTCTATCTGTAAATTCTTAGTTTCTATTCATAACCTAATTTTCTACTCAGACTCATCCTGTTTATCTGTTCATTAAGTGGCCTCTTTTGTATCACTTATCAGTTAACTCATGAGAGGAAATATTGCCTAACGTGTAAGATTCCTGGGCTCTGTAACTGTCTGGTTTCAAATCCCAGCCGCTTTGGGTGATCGTAGGCAAGTTACTTAACCTCTTGGTGACTTAGTTTTATCATCTGCAAATTGGGGATAAAAAAAAGTACCTACCTTGTAGGATAGCTGCCAGAATTCAGTAAATTAATACAGTAAAGCTCTGGTACATACCAAAGAAAAGTTGTTATTATTATTATTATTAATTATGTTGATGCTAAATTGGCCAAATAAATATCAAAACACAAAAAGATAAGGAAAAATGCATATTTTGTGTGCTATAAAGTCTATACATATTGAAATAGAAGATGTCCATCATGAAAATTAGAAAAACAGTAAATTTTTTCTATGTCAATATCTAAATTTAAATACAGTTCATTTCTACATCATCTGAACCCTTTTTATTTCAAATAATTATGAAATATTTATATACAAGCTTCAAACATCATTTTAAGAAAGTTATCTTTAATCTTCAACATATTTCACTTTGTAAAACAGATATGCATTAGAGATACACATTAGGTCATGGTATACACAAAAATATCCAATATATATCTGCATTAAAATATTGTACTGAGTTAATTTTAAGAGGATGTGGAAGCTTACCTTCAATGCTAGACATGCTAACTTCTCTAAGATTTCAAACGTTTTAGCCAAGATACCCTTGATATCGAGAATTTAGAATCATAAAAGTCAGATTACTTATTCCACCTCCTTCACTTTACACATGAGGAAACATTCAGGGATGGTAAAGGCCCCCACCAGAAATCTCTAGCTTAATAGGGGCTGAAATAGGATTAGAATTCAGTCTTCTGAGTTGCTCCTCAGAGCTCTTTAACACCACACTGATGATTTCCTGCTTACTTAAAGATTTTATGAAACTTTAACAAATGGAAGCCAGGAAATATTATATGGGGGAAAATACACAAGTATGTGTGATTGCCAACACAAGAAAGACCAGACAGTAATGTGGTCTCACAGCTTCATCATGGTCCCTCACAACAGATGATATGACCACATGACTTGCTTACGGTAAGGTATCAGATCTAGAGACAGAGCCAGCATTAGAATTTAAGGTATCACTGAACTAAACATTTGGCTGTACATTCTATTAATCCCTTGTAGCAGTTTAACATTAGAAATCATTTTTGAGCTTTTCCTAAATTCTTAAAATCTCCTTCCTGCTGGTTTTGCAGGTTTTTCCAATCAGAGAGCTTTTTACGAAAGGCCTTCAAAATTACACAGAAGGAGATTTTATTATTCCAGATTTTGTGGACAAGTAAGAATAAAAGGCGGGGGGGAATCTTTCTTATTTTAGAGCAATAGCCTGGTTACTGTTTTCATTCCAGATGCTTGAATATCAGTTTCTAAAATCCTACTCTTCTTTCATTTCTACATGTGGCAGTGACATTCACCTTCCACTGACAGATGCAGCTAGTGGCTTGAAGGTCCAGGCCTCACATGAGCAGTTTAGGAACTACATGGAACTTTCAAGTGAGCATCTGGCTTAGCAAAGTTATTTATAGGAATGGTATGTCTTCCAGGGAAAGCATTTCTAGGAACTGTGCCTGCATCTTTAAAGAAGGAAACCATGTTTTTCTCCAGCGCATGAGCTAGATATCTTATCCTTGACTTTGAATCTTTGTATACCTACCACATGTTCTTAGACAGAAATACAGGGCATTAAGCAGGGAGTGACTTTCTAGCATGCTCCCACACCAGTTCAGCAGAACTTACTTTGGAAATCACATGTGTTAAGTCAGGCCCCAATATGATTATAGTGTGAATCACTGTCCAACTGGGAATATTGTGGATTGGTTGTCAGTACACAACAAGGTGACTCACCATGTGAGCTTCTATTCAAATACCTATAGTGTCAGTCAGCAACTAATAGGGTTCACTCTGAGTCAGAGCTCAGCATTTAGTACAATGTGGGTGAGTCACTGAGTAGTTGGCATTATCTGAAATGGTCCCTGATGTTACCTTGAGCAGCTCTAGAGTTTAGACAACTGCTGCATGGAGTGCGTCAATTCATAGTATGGTTGAATGCGCTTTTGTAGCAGCCATTCACAAAGTTTGATGTGACTTGAGTGCTCAGAGTAATATTACATGATTATAAATGCATAGAATAAATTACCTTGATTGTAATCCAACTGATTAGATGTGATCTATCTATTTGCATGGCGAATCATTTGTGAAATATGAGTAAGATGCTCTATTGCCCAACTCCGATATTTTACTTGAGTTATTTTAATGATTATTAAAGCCAGTTAACCTTTCTGTTTTTGAAGTGCTTGGTTTCTAGTTATTATTTAGTTTTACTCTAAATTGTAAGTATATGTTAGTATTTAAATGTTAGACAAGGGCATCTCATGCAAAGCTACCTAGCAGTTCAATTTCCTGAGGGCCTGGGCTGTACAATGTGCATCACAGCCCAACAGTGAAGTACAGAAGAATGCCTTGTTCTCTGGTTTGTCTGCATGTGTGCCCTTCTCACCTCTGCTGCTAACTGAACAGTACTTGCTCAAGAGCTAGAACCATAAGTTTGTGGTGCCATTATTCTAAGGCTAAAACATCCAGAACTTCTAACCCTTCTAGGGCCATTGGCTGGATCAACACAGGCTTATATTAGCTGTTCCATTTATGAAAGATAGTGGAAAGAATGATTCAACCTATGCCTCACCCCATCTTGTAAGACTTGCATCTCAGGGTGGGGTGATAATGAGATTTAAGAAACTAGTAGATTTCCTAATTTGTTGATAATTACTGACAAGAAGTTATTATCCTTGGAACCAAGATTAGACTACTGTTTAAAAGCACATGTATATTTTTCTCTATTTATCCTCTGATGGCCCCAAGAGAATCCCAGATTTGTGGACTTTACCAAATACCTTTACTGTGTATTTGTAGAAACAAATATCCATTTCTAGTGATAACCAGATACTAATTCATACATCTTCTGCTATTTGGAAAGGTATAGATACTTCTCTGCATTTAACGGGGACTGTACATAAAGAGTGCTTTTCTTCCTGACAGTGTAATTGTGGGCAAATTCAGGTCATTAGGACTCTTTAATAAGTTAGAGTATTTATAAAACTGAAATAAAGTTTCTATGTAAGTTTGTTAAATTTCAGTGAGGAGCTATAAGTATTTTTGTGACATTCTGCTTTTAACTTTGTTAATTTGAGTTATAATTTGTAGTAAAGTGTATACATGTGAAGGGTACAGCTTAATAAACTTTGCATAAGTACACCCCTATGTAACCATCATCTAGAACAGGATTTCTCAAGCTCAGCAGTATTGACTTTTTGGATTGAATACCTCCTTGTTGTGGGGACTGTCCTGCACATTGTAGGATATTTAGCAGCATCCCTGTCCTTTACCCACTAGATGCCGTAACACCGCTCCCTACATGTCACAACCACAATGTCTCCAGACATTGCCAAATATTTCCAGGGGCAGCGGGAAGGGGGGAACATCACTCATCACTGCTCTAGATCAAGGTATAGGATATTTTCAGCCCATATCCCTCCTGTTTCCTCCCAGTCAGTATTCCCACAGGTAACCACTCTTATAATTTCTCAAACCATATTTTAGATGGACTTGTTTTTGAACCTCATATACAGTACATATTCTTTTCATCTGATTCTTTAGCTCAGCATTATGTTTTTGAGATTATTCATTGCTGTTGCATGTATTGTGATTTTTCAATGCTTTCCAGTGTTTCTTTGTGTGAATACACCATAGTTCATTTATTCATTCCACTACTGAAGGATATTTGAGTTGCTTCCAGTGGGGGCTATTATGAATAGTGCTAATATGAACATTCTTATTCATGTCTATTGATAAACATAAGCTCTTATTTCCATTGTATTCTCAAGAGTGAAATTGTTGGGTAACAGATTCAGTATATGTTTAGCTTTATTAGTTACATTCAGTTTTTCTTTTTTTTCCTTCCCCCCTTTCTTCCGGCTCCCCTCGCCCCCCAACTCCGGTTCGAGCTGTTGTTTCTCAGTCTAGTTGTGTAGGACACAGCTCCCCGGCCCATCGCGGTATTATGAGCCTTGAGCTACCCCGGCTGAGGCAGTCGGTCACCAGTCCTCGGTCGGCCGCTGACAGCAACTCATGGCAGCTCTCGCCGGCTGCTGGCTGCTCATGATGGCTGCCGACCATTCATGCTGGCCACCGGCCACTCATGGCAGTACACAGTAGCCCATAGTGGCACACAGCAGCCCATGCCAACTTCTGGCTGCTCAAGGCAGCCTAGCTCTAGGGAGAGCTGTTGTTAACAATCTTAGCTGTAGGGGGCGCAGCTCACTAGCCCATGTGGGAATCCAATCTGCGGACTTCAGGAGTTAGGGGAGTGGTGCTCCAACCACCTGGGCCATCGGGCCACTTCAGTTTTTCAAACTGTTTATATACTCTAAAACAATTTATACCCCTACCAGCAACATATATCTATATATCTATATCTATGGCTTCACATCCATACGAACATTTAGTATTGTCAGTCCATTTCATTTTAGTCATTCTCTTGACTGTGAAATGGTACATCATTGTGGTTTTAATTTGTATTTCCCTGATTACAAATGTTGTTGAGTACTTTTTTTATAAAGATTTTGTTGGGGGAGGGGAACAGTACTTTATTGGGGAACACTGTGTACTTCCAGGACTTTTTTCCAAGTCAAGTTGTTGTCTTTTCAGTCTTAGTTGTGGAAGGTGCAGCTCAGCTCCAAGTCCAGTTGCTGTTGCTAGTTGCAAGGGGCACAGCCCACCATCCCTTGCAGGAGTCGAACTGGCAAACTTGTGGTTGAGAGCCCACGGGCCCATGTGGGAATCGAACCGGCAACCTTTGGAGTTAGGAGCATGGAGCTCCAACCGCCTGAGCCACCGGACCGTCCGCTTGAGTACCTTTTTTTGGCCAGTTGTATTATCTCCCATTGCAAACTGCCTCTACAAGTCTTTGGCCCATTTTTCCATTTTATTGTCTGTCTTATTGATTTGTAAGAGTTCTTTATGCATTCTGCATATAAGTTTTGTCAAAATGTGTGTGTGTGTGTGTGTGTTGCAAATCCTAATCTGTGCCTTGCCTTTACACTGTCATTCCATTTTCTTTTGACTTTTATGGTTCCTGTGGAAAGTCGTGCATCTCTGAAGGTAGCATGTCTTTTTCACTGGCTGACTTAAAATTTTTCTCTTTGTTTTTGGCTTGCCACAGTTTGAATATAATGTGCCTACGTGTGGTTTTATATTTGTCCTGCTTTTGATTCACTGAGTTTCTGTGGATTGATATCTTTCATCAGCCTTGGAAAATTTTCACTCAATAGCTCTTCAGATATTGCTTCTTACCCCCCGTTCTCTCTTTCTCTTCTGTTTCTGGGACTCAAATCATATGTAGGTTAGACTTTTTCCTTTTTTCCATCATGTCTCTTATTCTGTGCTCTGTTTTGTCCACTTTTTGTCTCTCTCTCCTCTTCAATTTGAATACTTCTTTTTGACCTGTGTTTACTTTATTTAACCTGTCTTCTGTGTTCCCAGTTTGTGTCAAATCATTTAGTGTGTTATTACTTTCAGAAATTGTTGTGTTCTAAATATAGTATGTCCATTTGAATCTCTATAATACATTTAAAGTCTCTGAAGAAATTCCCTATCTTTTCATCAGTTTTGTTCATCTAATTTTTGTCTACTAAATCCAATATTAAGATTGTGAGCTTGTATCTATTGTTTGTTTTTCTATCACATTTTTCTATCTCTTCATGTATCTAGCAATTTTCATTATATATAGAAATTGCATATGAAGAGATTGTATAGGTTCAGATAATATCTTTCACCAGCAAGGAATCGTCCTTGGAGGGATTTACTCTGTGAAAATGAGGGGCTGATCATCTCAGTGTTAAGAGGTATTGGGATGCTTTGGGACTGTTTGCAATTTTTTTTTATTAGTGACTTTATTTTTTTATTTTCTTTAATTAAGATTTATTGGGGTGACAATGGTTAGTAAAATTACATAGGTTTCAAGTGTACAATTCTGTAATACATCATCAATATATCACATCATGTGTTCACCAGCCAGAGTCAGTTCTCCTTCCATCACCATATATTTGATCCCGTTTACCCTCCTCTACCACTTGTTCATTGGTTGCAATTTTAATAAGACTTGGGTAACCTCTAGTTATTTCTCATTTCTCAGGTATTTTCTCCTGGGCTGTGGATTTAAAGCCTAGTGTGTTTCTGTCTCCTCAGTCTCACCTTCAAAAGTTTTGAGCTTTGCTTTCTGTCCCCACCTTCCCAAGGTGGCTTCCACATGGTTAATGTTTTGAGGACGCCAGCCCTGTGTTTGAGGAAGGCCTGTTGCTGAAGGGGAACGTAGTTTCCCACAGAGAAACTGTGACTCTTTATATCCTCAGCCCATGCCCAGAGACAGCAAATGCCCTCTAGGAAGAAAGCACCTGGTGACAGACTGCTCACTTTTGAAGAGCGTTTGGAGCCCTCAGAAATTTTAGTTAATTTAATGTTTTTGCTTCCACAACTCTTTAGAAATGTCTTTAGAAGTGTGCTTTTAGTTATTTATCTGACTTTTTAGTTGTTGTATAGTAACAGTGTTGTGCCTTGACCTGTTACTATTTTTCTTGAAGATAATTTTCTTGAATTCAGTTTCTTTTTCTTCTATCTTTAGGTCATATTTTTATCTATTATATAATTTGTTTCCAATGTAATTCAGAAAATGAACATTAAATTTTTTCCATTTATAACTATAAAATGCAATATATGTTTTGTGAGTTTCAAAACGTTAGAATGAAAAGAAGTATGTTATAATCTTTGCCATTCTTTATGCTTCAAATTGAGCATTGGAATGAAAGAGAACTAGGTTTGAGTTTTGACTTAATTCATTAGTTTTGTGAGCCTCTGATTCTGAATATGTATAACAGGGATAATTATGCCTGATAGTCTGCAAACTATCAGACTGCAATTAGTCTGCAAACTCATCCTAGAAAAAGTGCTACATACCTCATTGCCGAATATCACTATGGTATCTTTGAAGTAGTCCCCGTGGGAAGCTATGCACCGACGCCAGCGCTTAGTCCATTCATCAAAGCAATTTTGGAACTCTTTCTGGAATGGCCATGAGAACTGTCATTGTATTACCCTTGATGTCCTGAATGTCATCAAAATGTCTTCCTTTCAGTATTTCCTTTATCTTCAGATAAAGAAAGCAGTCATTGGGGGCAAGATTAGGTGAGTAGAGACGGTGTTCCAATCCAGTTATTTTTTACTGGCTAAAAACTCCCTCACAGACAGTGCTGTGTGAGCTGGTTTATTATAAGATGTTGGAAACAAGAAAACAATATTAAGAAAAAGCTAACAGTGTTTTCTCAAAATAACAGCTGGTTGACCTTTGCAAAGTAGAGTCTGTATGGGGGCTCCGAGTAATTTAAACATTATCTCTATGAATGATTTAAATGTAATTAATTTCATATTAAATTTCCTGTTACTGAGCTGCTTTTTTATTTTGACTTCTGCATTTGTTCCTTTAAAAAAAAAGAGACGTCATCAAAATGGCAGCGGGAGGTGAGCCTCTGTAAATCTCCCCTGGAATTTACAACTACTCGAGCAACCATAACTCCACAAAGGACACCCAGTATAGCAGGAAGGCAAGACAAAGAGGCCCACTACTGAATTCACCTAAAGGTGGGCGAATCACGCGGGCAGGGGAGGAGGGAAGGGAGAAGTGTGGAGACGGAGCCACGCGGGCACAAGACGCAGACCTAGCTCAGTGCTCCTAGCTTGCTGCATCCCAGAACTACTGCAGCTGTGGGAGAGGGAAGAACTTGGACTGCTAGGGCTCCCTTTATGGCCCACAAGAGTGAGGGGACAGCATATAACATGGCTGGGCCCAACACACACAGCAGAGACCTCGGAGAACGGACTGAGGGAAGAGGGCTGAAAACGGTGGTTTAAGTCCTCACTGCCAAGCAGAGAACGGAAGTCATCAGCACTGAGACTAGCCGCCCCCTGCTTACCCTCCCAGAGCTCAACCCGCCCCCACCTGCCTAGTGCTAGAAGCAGAAATGTAGCAGTGTCAGATCAAAAGAACAGAATATTTCCTGTTCTAGAACTGTGGACCACAGACACAGATTCACAGCACTACTAGTTCTGGCAAAGGGAAGGGAGCTGTCAAAGCAGGACTAGCTATGGTAGTGGTCGCCACCATTGCTCTGGGCCAACTCTCACAACTCACCCAGCCCCTGGCCCCACCTATCTGGGTGGATCCATGCACGAGTAAACAGAACTACTGAAACGTACAGGCTTTGAATCTGGTGCAGAAAGAGCTTTGGAACTTCAAAAGCACCCTGCATACCCAATGGTACACTGCGCCCTGTGACCCAGGCAAACTATTAACAGAGGAGAAAACTGTCTCCCAGGGAATCCCCCCATTATGTGGGAAACTGAAATAGTGCACAGAAAACATAACACTACTCTGTGAGAGAAAAAGAAAGGCTGCAGTCGGAGAGAAAATAAAACATTCTACCAACAACTACTAGAAAACAAAAGAAAGACTTCTTCCTATCATCCTGTTCCAGAAGCCACTCCTGTAGATGTCTAGGAAGAGAAATAATAAATCAGTAATTGCCATGAATAATCAAGGCAAAAAGACAGCTCAGAAAGAAAGTGAAAAGTCTCCAGAAAAGGAACTTAAAGATACGGAAATATGTGACTTAAATAACAGAGAATTCAAGATTGCAGTTCTGAAAAAACTCCACGAGATGCAAGAAAACACAGAAAGGCAGTTTAATGAACTCAGAAACACAATCAAAGAACAACACGAGCATTTTACGAAAGAGATTGAAATTTAAAAAAAGAACCAAATAGAATTTCTGGAGATTAAGAACTCAATAGAAGAAATTAAGAATAAAATAGCCAGCTAACGTAGTACAGTTGACCAGATGGAGGAAAGAGTCAGTGACATCAAAGATAGAAACCTGTAAAACATGGATGGAAAAAGAAAGAGACTTGAGATTTAAAAAAAATGAAAGACCTCTACAAGAACTTTCTGAGTCCATCAGAAAGAGCAGTATAAGAATAATGGTCATACCAGAAGGAGATGAAAGAGAGAAGGGAACAGAGAATATATTGTAACAAATTGTCAATGAGAACTTCCCAAACTTGTAGACACAACTCAATCATCGAACCCCAGAAGCAAATACAACACCTAATTACCTCAATCCCAAAAGGCCTTCTCCAAGGCACATTGTATTGAAACTGTCTAAATCAACAACAAAGAAAGAATTCTCAAAGCAGCCAGGGAAAAGAAGACGGTAACCTACAAAGGAAAGCCCATTAGATTATCATCAGATTTTTCAGCAGAAACTCTACAAGCCAGAAGGGAATGGAACCAAATATTCAAACTATTGAAAAAGAGAAATTATGAGCCAAGAATAATATATCCAGCAAACATATCCTTTAAATATGAAGGAGGAATAAAGACCTTTCCAGACATACAGAAGCTGAGGGAATTTTCTAATACACGACCTGCACTACAAGAAATACTAAAGGAGGCTATTCGACGACCATCAACAGGGACAATTTGTCAGAAAACATAAAAACAGGGAGAGTAAAGGCCTGAACTGGAATATGGGAATGGAGAAAGTAAACGGGCTGAAGAAAAAGGAATACTATAAATATCAAACTTTCTTTTACATAAACTTAAGGGTAACCACTCAAAAAAAATCCAGAACTGAAATATACACTGTAATAAAAGAAGAAACAGAGGGAAACATCATAGAATACTACCACATCGAAATAACAGACAACAACCAAAAGGCAAAGAAACAATGGAGACACAAACTTACCAGAAAACTAAAGATAGAATGACAGGAAATCCTCACATATCAATAATCACCCTAAATGTTAATGGACTGAACTCCCCAATAAAAAGGCACAGAGTAGCAGATTGGGTCAAAAAACTAAACCCAACCATATGTTGTCTCCAAGAGACACATCACAGCTACATGGACAAGCATAGACTCAAAGTGAAAGGGTAGAAATTGACACTCCAAGCAATTGGTACCCAGAGAAAATCAGGTGTAGCCATAATGATATCAGATGAAACAGACTTCAGGGTGAAAAACATAACAAGGGACAAAGATGGACATTTCATCATGGTAAAGGGGACTATACAACAAGAAGACATAACAGTCATCAATATTTATGCCCCCAATGAGGGAGCACCAAAATATACCAAGCAACTACTAACAGAACTAAAGGGAGAAATTGACCAAAACACAATTTATACTAGGGGACTTAAATGCATCATTGACAGCTATGGATAGATCATCCAAACAGAAAATAGATAATGAAATAGCAGCCCTAGATGACACATTAGATGAAATGGACATAATTGACATATATAGAGCACTTCATCCTAAAACATCAGACGTTTCATTCTTTTCGAGTGTACATGGAACATTCTCAAGGATAGACCATATATTGGGACACAAAATCAGCCTCAGCAAATTTAAGAAGATTGAAATCACACCGAGCATATTCTCTGATCACAAGGCTTTGAAATTGGATATCAACTGCGAAAAGAAAGCAGGAAAAAACACAAATACATTGAGATTAAACAACATACTTTTAAAGAACGACTGGGTCAAAGAAGAAATTACAGGAGAGATCAAAAGATACATAGCAACAAATAACAATGAAAATAAATCCTACCAAAATTTTTGGGATGCAGCGAACACAGTTTTAAGAGCAAAATTTATATCATTACAGGCCTATCTCAAGAAACAAGAAAAATCCCAAATAAATAACCTCATGTTACACCTTAAAGTACTAGAAAAAGAACAAGCGAAACCTAAGGTCAGCAGAAGGAAGGAAATAACAAAAATCAGAGCAGAACTAAATGAAATAGAGAACAAAAAGACAATAGAAAAAATTAATGTGACAAACAGGTGGTTCTTTGAAAAAATTAACAAAATCGACAAACCCTTGGCTAGACTCACTAAGATAAACAGAGAGAAGACACTAATTAACAAAATCAGAAATGAAAAAGGGGAAGTTATCACGACACCACAGAAATACAAAGGATCCTGCAAAAATACTATGAAGGACTATATGCCACCAAATTCAATAACCTAGAAGAAACGGACAAGTTCTTAGAAACATATAGCGTTCCAGGGGTGAACCATGAAGAAATACAAAATCTAAATGGACCGACCACCAGTAACGAAATTGAATCAGTCATCCAAAACCTTCCCAAAAGCAAAAGTCCAGGACCAGATGGCTTCAGCAGTGAATTATACCAAACCTTCAAAGAGGATCTAATACCAATCCTGCTCAAAGTCTTCCAAAAAATTGAAAAAGAGACAGTACTCCCTAACTCATTTTATGAGGCCAGCATTATCCTGATACCAAAACCTGGTAAGGACAACACACAAACAAAAAAAACTACAGACCAATATATCTGATGAATACTGATGCAAAAATCCTAAACAAAATTCTAGCAAATCAAATACAACAATGCATTAAAAATATTATTCATCACGACCAAGTGGGGTTCATCCCCGAGGCACAAGGACAGTTCAACATCCACAAATCCATCAATGTGATACATCATATAAACAAAATAAAGGACAAAAATCATATCATTATATCAATTGATGCAGAAAAAGCATTTGACAAGATACAACATCCATTAATGATTAAAACACTTAACAAAATAGGTATACAAGGAAAATAACATAATATAGGCCATCTATGACAAGCCCTCAGCCAATCTCACAAATAATGGTGAAAAACTGAAGGCCTTTGCTCTGTGTTCAGGAACATGACAGGGCTGTCCCCTATCACCTCTGCTTTTCACAATAGTGTTGGAAGTCCTTGCCAGAGCAATCAGGCAAGAGAAAGAAATAAAAGGCATCCAAATTGGGAATGAATAAGTTAAATTATCACTCTTTACAGATGACATGATGCTATATATAGAAAACCCTAAAGACTCCACCAAAAAGCTGTTAGAAACAATCAACGAATACAGTAAAGTTGCTGGCTACAAAATCAACGTACAAAAGTCCATTGCATGCCTATATACTAACCATGAAATCTCAGAAAAAGAAATACGAAAAACAATTCCCTTTGCAATTGCAGCAAAAAGAAAAAAATACCTAGGAATAATCCTAACCAAGGATGTGAATGACCTATATGCTGAAAACAATAAGACATTTTTGAAAGAAATTGAGGAAGACACAAAGAAATGGAAAGACATTCCGTGCTCATGGATTGGAAGAATCAACATAGTTAAAATGGCCATATTACCCACAGCAATATATAGATTTAATGCAATCCCCATCAAAATCCCAATGGCATTCTTTAAAGAAATAGAACAAAAAAATCATCCAATTTGTTTGGAACAACAAAGGACCCGAATAGCCAAAGCAATCTTAAGAAAAAAGAACAATGCTGGAGGTATCACACTGCTTTACTGTAGCTTGTACTACAGGGCTACAATAATCAAAACAGCATGGTATTGGCAGAAAAACAGACACATAGACCCATGGAATAGAATTGAGAACCCAGAAATAAATCCTCATAAATATGGACAGATAATTTTTGACAAAGAAGCTAAAAACATACAATGGTGGAAAGACAGTCTTTTCAATAAATGGTGCTGGGCGAATTGGATAGCCACGTGCAAAAGAATGAAACTGGACTGCTATCTGTCACCATGTATCAAAATTAATTCAAAATGGATCAAAGACTTAACCATAAGACATGAAACAATAAACTGCATAGAAGAAAACATAGGTACTAAACTTATGGACTTTGGGTTCAAAGAGCATTTTATGAATTTGACTCCAAAGGCAATGGAAGTAAAAGCTAAAATAAACGAATGGGACTATATGAAACTTAAAAGCTTCTCCACGGGAAAAGAAACCATCAACAAAATAAAGAGACAACCAACTGAATAGGAGATTTTTGCAAACAGTGCCTCCGATAAGGGGCTAATATCCAAAATAAACAAGGAACTTATGAAGCTCAACAACAAAAAAACAAACAACCCAATTGAAAAATAGGCAGAGGACGTGAAGAGACATTTCTCCAAAGAGGACATACAAATGGCAAATAGACATATGAAAACATGCTCAATATCACTAATCATCAGTGAAATGCAAATAAAAACCACAACAAGATATCACCTCACCCAGTCAGAATGGCTATCATCAACAAGACAAATAGTAACAAGTGTTGGAGAGGCTCTGGAGAAAAAGGAACCCTCATAAACTGTTGGTGGGAATGCAGACTGGTACAGCCGTTATGGAAGGCAGTGTGGAGGTTCCTCAAAAAATTACGTAGAATTACCATATGTCCCAGCAATCCCTCTCCTGGGTATCTACCCAAAAAATTTGAAATCATTTATACATAAAGACACATGTGCTCCAATGTTCATTGCAGCTTTGTTTATGGTGGCGAAGACATGGAAACAACCAAAATGTCCTTCGATAGATGAATGGATAAAGAAGTTGTGATATATATACACAATGGAATACTATTTGGCGGTAAGGAAAGATAATATAGGAACATTTGTGACAACATGGATGGATCTTGAGAGTATAATACTAAGCGAAATAAGTCAGACAGAAAAAGCAGAGAACCCTATGATTTCTCTGATATGTGGTATAGACACCAAAAACAACAAAAGAACAAGACAAACAAATGAGAAACAAGAACTCATAGACAAAGACAATAGTTTAGTGGTTACCAGAGAGTAAGGGGGTCGGGGTGGGAGATGAGAGTAAGGGGAATCAAATATATGGTGATGGAAGGAGAACTGACTCTGGGTGGTGAACACACAATGGGATTTATAGATGATGTAATACAGAATTGTACACCTGAAATCCTTGTAATTTCACTAACAATTGTCACCCCAATAAATTAAAAAAAAAAGACTGCACTAGTATATTGAAACAATTAGATTCTACTCTAAATATAAGTCTAAATATAAGATTCTATTCTAAATAGTAATATTGGAGGCAGTTCAGTGCTTTTAGAGCACTTAGGCCTCTTCAGAGTGGGACCGTGCTTCAGGTTTGTGTCCCTGAGACTACAGACACACCTCAGTTTTTACCTCTTTAGAGTGATGAGAGTCAGTTTCACTGGTCTAACCTCCATATTCTGAGAAGACCACACTCCTTTCAGTTTGTGGGCAGATTTAAGTCAAGGCACAGTATTAAGGGATCTAGTTATGCAACAACCTGGAATTTATCAAATTCTCACTAGAGCTAAATTTTTGCTGAAGAAAGTAAGTCCCTTCTGGCACCTTAAATGACATGTTGGACTGTGCTGCTCTTTTGGTAAAACAAAGTACTTATTAACAAAAACATCTGAACATCTGACTAGACTTGTCGAATAAATTTGGGTAAAAAGAGGGTGAATGAAATGATACAAAGAGGTAAGGACAAGGCAAAATTATCTAATAAAGTGAAAAGTTCACCTTGCACATGTAAAACAAATGTCACAAACTAAACAAAAGGCTTTATTTCTTTTTCTTATCTTTTAATAATAAATTCAAAATCATGAAGGTGTTAAAATTATAAATACTAATGTAGATAGGGCATATATTTGTCAAAATTTTTCAAGTTTATTTTCAGAATCAGGAGATTACATATAATTATATTTTAATTGAAACGAGGTCTCTATGAGCTTTTTTTATTATCCTTTAGGGTAGAGGTTTTCTTCCCAAATCTCTGTATCTAACTGCCTTATGTTATCACATACACACACACACAAATATTATCAAATAGTTACAATTCCCTACAAATAATACAAAATGCATACCTCACGCTATTTATGATATGTAGCTTGCTGTGCTGCAGTATATTAAACATTTTAATTCTTCAAAATTTAGTAGATATTTTGGTGCAATTTGTAGAAAACTAAAACCTCGAGGAACAGAGATTCTCTCACACACAACCTAGGAACAAGCAGACAAAAACATCCCGTCAACCCAGGTCCCAAGAACACTTTTCAGATTGGAACCAAGGTGATGATGCACGAGAGTTTCTATTAGTCCATTCTAATTAGCAGCAGCCCAAGTCTGTCTAATTGTGGCCTGTGCCCAGCTGTGAAGAGCAAGGCACCGTGGGGTGGTAGATGGACCTGAGTGTGGAGTTACTGATCTAGATTCAGGTCTGTTGGGGGGCTGACTTTCAGACGTTGGGCATATCACACAACCTCCCTGAGTCTGAGTTTCCCTGTTGATAAAATGGGATCTTGCAATCTGCTCCACAGAATAATTTCACAAATTAAACGTGAGTAAGGTGTGATTTCTACTGCATTTGCTCATGTAGACAAAAAGGAAACTGCATTAGCTGAAAATTGTTAATGGAGAAAGCAGGCTCTGATAAAGAATAAATTTAGTTCTAGTGTCATGGATTAACAGTGAAGGCCACAATGGACTAACAAAATCTGGGTTCTGTTAAATCAGTAAATATGTTAGGTATGGTAGGCTATAATGGGCTCTATTGCAACTACTCCACTGTCAGGGAGGGTGTCAGGTGGGGTCTCTGGTCCCGCTCCCCACATACGAACGCAGGATGTGGTGAGGCCCAAAAGGAACACCCACGGAGCCATAGATAGGGGAATCATACTACTATATTCTCGCTGGTGGCACTATAGTCTCACTGGAGGCTGGATCCACACTGTCCACAACCCTCACTGCTCTGCTTGCTAGCTCAGCCACCACCTTCTTGCGAGCCCCCATTTTCTGCTAGCGTAGCCATGGCAGTTATATTAGTGGCCAATGGCTCACTGGTTACAGCTGACGGCCAACTAGCCACAGCTGATGGCCATCCAATCACAGTTGATGGCCATTTACTACCTGAGCCAGCACCTTTCTATGTGAGGCCAAGAACCTGGATACTGCTCTCTGGGGCTTTGTCCCCACATCCACTCTGTCACTGTAGTGGGAACTCTGTGGGGAATGGAGTAAAAGGGGATGGATTGAGGGCTCATTGTAGCAATCCAGGCAAGAAATGGTGACAGATTGAGCTGGAGGGGCAATGGAGTTACAGAGAATTGAGCACATCCAGCAACATCCACTCTGGAGATCCGGCAAACTTGCTAATGAGATGCAGTAAGAGGACCTGAGGTGACTTTTAGAATGTGGACACCATGTATGGACTTAGAGAAGACTGGAGAAGAAACAGAGGGGGCTGGAGCAGAGTCTCAAGTGTCCGTTTTAGACCCAAAACTCTGAGATGTTAATGAGAGCTCCATATGTGGCAACAGGTACGTAATTGGATTGACGTGTTTTGAAATGAAGGAATTAGCGTGGGCTATAGGAAGAAATGTGAATTTCTTAGATTGTTTATTATATTTAGCTTGCTGTACTGTGGTATACTCAATTTTCAGGAGGCTATGGTGGGAAATTCTTTACCATCATCAGTGAGATGTTACTATCTGTGGGGACAAAGCCCCAAAAAAACAGTTTCCAGGCTCTCGGCCTCACAATAGAAAGGTGCTGGCTCGGGTAGTAAATGGCCATCAACTGTGATCAGATGGCCAGCAGCTGTGGCTAGTTGGCCGTCAGCTGTAACCCGTAAGCCATTGGCCACTAATATAACAGCTGTGGCTATGCTAGCAAAAAGGAATGGGGGCTAGCAAGAAGATGGTGGCTGGCAAGCGCGGACTGCTGTTAGGCAGATTATGTAGATCCTGCTTCCTGTGTCTCCAGCCCAGCCGCCAGCGAGAATATATTGGTTTGACTCCCCTACTTATGGCTCCAGGGGTGTTCCTTTTTGGCCTTACCGTGTCCTGCGTTCTTGGGTGGGGAGCGGGAACAGAGACCCCGCAGGCCACCCCGCCGGACACCCTGCGTGACACTATCCTAGTCTGTACTTCATTTTCTAAAATTGTAAATAATCTATTGAGAGTTTCTGTATATAATATTTATTATAGAGGTCAGCACACTAAGGCACATGGACCAAATCCAGACCAATGCCTGTTTTTGTATGGCCTGTGCACTAAGAATAGCATATATATATATATATATATATATATATATATATATATATATATATACATATATATATATATACATATATATATATATACACACATGTATATATATATATACACACATATTAATTATAGTGAGAGATTTGTTTTGAGGAATTGGCTCACATAATTGTCACAAATTCAATATCTTGATGGGGTAGGCCAGGCTGGGGATTCTGGGAAGAATTGCAGTTCAAATCAAAGGCAGTCTGCTGGCAGGATTCCTTCTTCCCTGGGGGAGGTCAGTAACTCAGCAACAGACAAATGGAGGAGATGCATAGGGCAAGGTATGGGAGGAGGGGCATGGAGCTCCCCTGTCCTCTCTGGTTATACCATCCTCCCAGAACCTTCATGTGCTCATCAACACAGAAGCTCGACTTTTACTTGTTTTAATTGTTGGAAGGGATAAAAAATAATACTTCGTGGCCATGGACATTTTACAAAATTCAAGTTTCAGTGTCCATGAAGTTTTATTGGACATAGTGGAACATAGCCACACTCATTTACTGATGTATGTGACGGCTTTTGCACTAATAGAGGCAGAGTTGAACAGTAGTAGTGGAGGTATTTACTCTCTAGTCCTTTACAGAAAATGTTTACCTACCTCTCATCTATAACCTAAATGTAAGTGTGGAGTATTACTAGGTTCTTACAGGGAATAATCTGTATAAAAGTAAATATGAAGTTTAACCAAGTTTAACCAGTTTAACCAATAACAATGTTATTTCTTAGAGAAATAGTGTACTCCCAAGGAAAAAAAAAAAAAAACATCAGAAAGACAGACCAATAATCCAATTAAAGATAATCTCCAATAAGAAATAAAACCAAAGGATCTAACTTAAGGTTTCTTTTGGCATCCACCATTTTAAATTCAGCATTTCATTATAACAGGAAACTTAATGCAATCAACGAGCCCCAAATACATTAATGAAGAGGGAAATAATATGCACAAAGTTTTTGTATATAAAAAAGCTCAGATGCCAGAGGCTTTCAGGGATTCAAATTACTTATAGCTTAAATGCTTTAAATAGGATGGGAGCTTGCTATTTTATATCATTTATAATAGGATCATCATCACAAGACCAAAAATTCTAACTAATAATAAACATAAGGCAAAGTTTGAGGAGCCAATGCTACTATCTGCTAAGGAATCAAGGAGAATTTTCTATGGGGAAAAGTAGAATTTGTGAGAAAAGAGATAAAAAGGAAACATTTGCCTAGACAGACCTAGATGGAGTAGAGAAAACTAGTTAGTTACTAATGAACACACCTTTTTGTACGTTTTTATTATCCTTACTTTGCATGTACATTAACACATTTAATAACCCATCTGTTGTAATTGGTGGAAAAGAAGTTCTTCAACCAGTAAATATTCATCCAGACCTAATTTCTGTAAGATTTGCAGCATAAACTGAGTGAGTTAGGAGAGCCCCAGTAGATTGGACCAGAGTGGAGGGGGGCTTCTGAAGCACTGGCTGAGTTCCTACTCTCACTTGTGATCAAACAAGAATGACTTGTCCACGAGAGTTTCCATAATTCCAGCTAATGATTTAAAGGCAATGATAGGAAGCATCATCACAACTTTGATTCATTAAAGACAGTTAAAATAAAATAAAAACACTTTTAAGAAACATAATAACTGTGGGGACAGAGCCAGGAGTGCAGTTTCCAGGCTCTCGGCCTCACATGGAAAGGTGCTCACTCGGGTAGTAAATGGCCATCAACTGTGATTGGATGGCCATCAGCTGTAACCGGTGAGCCATTGGCCACTAATATAACTGCTGTGGCTACGCTAGCAGCAAGTGGGGGCTAGCAAGAATATGGTGGCTGGCAAGCGCGGATTGCAGTTAGCACGGGGGATTGCAGTTAGCAAGGGATTGGTTGGTTGGCAGAGAAGTGGTCAGCAGGTTGCGGATCATGTGGCTCCTGCTTCCTGTGTCTCTAACCCAGCTGCCAGCGAGAATATAATGGTATGACTCCCCTATCTATTGCTCCGTGGGTGTTCCTTTTTGGCCTCACCATGTCCTGTGTTCTTATGTGGGGAGCAGGACCAGAGACCCCACATGATACCCTGCATGACAATAACCTTATGATAAGCACACTTAAAATATAATATCCATATAATAACAACAATACTTTTGTCATACTCAACAAAATTAACAATATTCCAGCATCATTTAATACCTAACTATATTAGTTTCCTAGGGCTGCCATAACAAAATGCCACAGACTGGGTGGTTTAAGCAACAGAAATTTTATTTTCTCACAGTCTGGAAGCTAGAAGTTCAAGTTCAAGATGTAGCAGGTCTGGTTTCTCTTCAGGCCCCTCTCAATGGCTTATAGATAGCTGTCTTCTCACTGTGTGCTCACATGGTCATCTTTCTGTGCTTGCACATCCCAGGTATTTTTGTGCATCCAAATTTCCTCTTCTTATAAGGATGTCAGTCAGATTGTATTCAAACCCCACTCTAATGGCCTCATTTTTAACTTAATCACCTCTTGAAAGACCCAATCTCCAAATACGGTCATATTCTGAAGTTTGAAGATTAAGACTTCAACATATGGATTTGGGGGGACACAATTCAGTCCATAACACTAACTACATTACATTCCTTCGCTTCAGTCTCTTTATGTAACTGCTTCTTCTACTCTCCATCTTTATCATGTACTAACTTGTGGAAGAAACTGGATCTATTGCCCCATGGATTGTCCTACATCCTGAATGTATTTACTTCTTCATGATGTTAACTTGTTCTTCTATTCCCTAAATTCCTGCAAACTAGATGTTAGATCCAAAGGCTTGAACAGACTTAGGTTCAATGGCTTGACCAGACCATTTTTGGGTGGGGCTTGCACTTCCTACTGCATTCCATCAGTAGGAATTCCATCAGGGACCCAGTGTCTGAATGACCAGCCCACTTTTAGTTATTTTGTAAAGGCCCTTCTGAATGGCAGAGTGGCTGATAGGTACAAGGTGTGTCTGGGCACATGATGCAAAGGTAACATGTGCTCTTGTCATTACAGGAGCCTCTGTTTGCTGAAAGGTCTTGACAGTGTCCACTCCAGGCCAGCCCTTGAAGTCCCCTCCCTCAGTAGGGCTGGAATACCTCCTCCCTTTATACCACCAGGTGACTCCCTGCTTCCCCATAGCTGCAACTTCCCTGGCTGGCCTAGGGAGCAGTGGTGGTGGTGATGATGATGATGATGATGATGATGATGATGATGATGATGATGATGCAGCATTTCTCTCTGCATTGTTAATTTGGAGAACTGTTCTAGGTCGAAGAAACTCCCTTACCTCCAGAAATGTATCTGAGGATATCAGATGTTCCCAGATCCTGTCTTAGTATTGAAGGAGATTCAGGGTGTATCTAGAAATATGGGTGGGGATTATGGGAGCACAGAAGGTGCACTATCTTTTTTTTTCCTTGGGAGGATATGTTCCTTGTATCACTTCAGAACTAAAGAAGAAACTGGCTGCACTGTTAATGCTCTATTGCTTTCACCCTAACTTCAGGAACTTTCTTAGAAGTGTGGATTTGTAGAGGATTTAAATTCACACCAAATTACAGTTCACATACTTAGGGTTATATTGAAGCATGCATAATACACAGTACCCTCTGAGCTCTAGGTTTATTTAGATTTCAAAACCAGAGATAGATACGAATATGCACCAGATTGAACACAGTAAGGGCAGATGGGGCATTTATTGTACTTGTTCATTGTTTTCTCTGTTAAATAAAACATGAAATGTAATGAGTTAAGCTTTATGCCTTTCTGTTTCTCTGGATGCACTTTGGGAACCCACTGGTGAATGTAGGAAAGACTATGAATATAATAATTGTCTGGCCTAAGTGCACTTCAGGTGCTTTTAACCAAGGAAAGCTTGCATTCCTGATCTTTGCACTAACCTGTGTCTGTAACGAAGTGCACTGAAATGCGATGTAATAAGACTGGTATCTTCATCTGAATTTCTGACTGAAAGTGATGTGCAGGGAAAGCATTTTTGTGGCACCTTTAGTTCAAATACACATTTTAACATTTCTGCTAAATATTAAGAACTATACATAGTTCTGTGCTATGATGTGGCATTTCGTTCAGGAGTTGGGCATTTTGTCCCCACACTGACTACACTCAAGGGCCATATGATGCTCTTGTATCCTCCATATCACCTCAATGCCTGCGGTCCTCATGTTGGTTGCTGCTCCCACCACAGCTGCTATTCCCCACTGTTTTTTTATCTTTTTTTCTTCTTCTTCCTTGTGTATTTTTCTTTCCTTTTCTAATGTGTCTCAGCTTTAAGTCATAGAATACTTTTGTCATAGCAAACAAAATTAACAATATCTAATTAAAACTAACTTTATAAAACAGAAAGGGGAAATGACTTGGCCAACAGAAATCCAGTGCAGGCAAATGACTTATGTAAAGTCACCAAGTTAGGGACAGAAGTGAATTCATCTCCAGCGTTCCAGTCCATCATGCTGCCTTTAAAGTAAATTAACAGCATTTTAAAACCATTTTTTTGAGATACAGTCCACCCCTTTAAAGTGTACAGTTCCATAGCTTCTAGTATATTTAGAGTGTGTAACTATCACCATAATCCATTTTAGAATATTTTCATGATAGCAAGGAGAAACCGGACACTGTTTCTGTCACCCTCCAAGCCCTTTTCTTTCACAGCCTCTAATAACCACTGATCTGTTTTCTGTTTCTACAGGTTGTCTATTTTGGACATTTCATACAAATGGAATCATACAATATTTGGCCTTTTACATCTGGCTTTTTTCACTTAGCCATGTTTGCATGGCTCACCCATGTAATAACAGCATCTTAAAAGAAAAGGTTAGTGGTTATTTTGCTCCTTCAGTTTGCAGATGAAAAAATTGAGGCCCAGGGAGGTGGCCCATTGCTGAGGTCCAGAGCCCAATGGTGGAAAAGTAAGGGCTGAACCCAGACTCTTCCAGCTCAGTCAACCAGGAAGTGTTCCTCATTCTTCCCAAGTGAAAGTGCAAAATAGTCTTTTGCTCTGGTTGACAAGCTAACAAATCTACATCCCTCTTCTCTAGTCTTTACATGCTCAACTTTTCTTAGCTATTTTTGTCCCTGCTTTCACACATTTGGAGGTATTTTAGTTTACTTCTAGGTTTGTGAATGGTGGAGGTGCCAGATGTCTGCGTGTGTCTAAGTGGGGACCTGTCTGTTTCAACATAGACACAAAGGTATAGGATTGATTTGTTTATGATCTTAAAGTACAATTTAATGATTTCCCATAGCATTTATTTTATTTTTTACATTAAATATCATCAATAAGTACTAAGTTAAAATAGTAACAACGGCATTGGAGTAGCACTTAATAGTTTTCAGAGACCTTTGTGTACATTCTCTCATTTACTACTTTTAACAAACCTCAAGGTAGTGAATAAATGAAGAAATGGAGACTTAGAAAACTGAAGTAATTTGGTCCAGGCTTCACAAGTGACCAATGTCAGAACGGACGGGGACCTCTGACTTGAAACCTTATGATCCCTTTCCTATATGACATAGGCTACTACAGGGTCCTAAAATTATTGATCAACTGCTCATTATTTTTCAATGATTCTCTGTTAGTACCAGCTGTGGACTAGAAGGCCAGCCCAGACTTGCCGGACTCCTCCAAATAAACCTTATGTTCCCGGTAGGCTTCTCTGATCCTGGTCACTTCATGGTCACCTCAGGGATGCTCATCTCAAGATCTGATTTCATTGGATACCTCTCTATCTCCATTCCACTATGGTCTCCGGCACTCTGTCAGCAAATCACACTAATTCTTCACAATTGTCTCTTAATGTCCCTTTTCCTTTCATCTCTTACTAAAATCTGGCTACTCTTTGAGGACAGTGCTTCCCCCATAGCCCTGGTAATTGGAGACGTTTTTCTGTTGAAATTCCTCCACTTCCTTTCATTCTTAGAAGGTAGATGTCTCTTTGCTCTCTGTTGCCACTTCCAAATATTTCCTTCCTGTCTGTTCTGAAAAACCCTACCTCTTAAGTTCCAACACGTGCCACAACATGGATGAATCTTGAAGACATTATGCTAAGTGAAATAAGCTAGTCACAAAAGGACAAATATTATATGATTCCACTTATTTGAGGTACCTGAAATAGTCAAATTCATAGAGATAGAAAGTAAAATGGTGGTTTCCAGGGGTTGGGGGGAGGGGGCAATGGGGAGTTAGGATTTAACAGGTATAGAGTTTCAGTTGGAGAAGATGAAAAAGTTCTGAAGATGAATAGTAGTGATGTTTGTACAACAGTGTAAATGTGCTTAATGTCACTGAACTATACACTAAAATGGTTAAAACTATAAATTTTGTATTATGTAAATATGCCACAATTTAAAAAGAACACTTCTTTTGAATGCATATCCTTAGACTGAACCCCTGCTACCCGTGTTTCCCACAAAATAAGACCTAGCCAGACAATCAGCTCTAATGCGTCTTTTGAAGCAAAAATTAATATAAGACCCAGTCTTATTTTAATGTAAAATAATACCGGGTATAATGTAATATAATATGATGTGATGTGATGTGATGTGATGTGATGTGATGTGATGTGATGTGATGTAATATAATACAATGTAATGTAATATAATATCGGTTCTTATATTAATTTTTGCTCCAAAAGACGCATTAGACCTGATTGTCTGGGTAGGTCTTATTTTCAGGGAAACAAGGTACTGCTCCTTTCAGTCATCTGCTCACCCTCTGGTCCCTGCCCCTCATATAGAAGACCAGCATGTGGGCCATCATTTCCTCTCCATTATTGTTCTTGTCATCATTCTTGATTTCTTCAACATCCTTGTAAATAACCTGTTGATTTCTCAGCTCCAGAAATCTATTCCTTTACTACATGTCAGCCCTTATTTACATGACCATCCCCTAGAGTCAGCCATTACCAACTGTACCTCCTCGGAAATCTCATCCTCAAACCCCTACCTGTGACCCGCACCTCTCTTCCCTCAGGCTCACTCACTCTGGTTCTTTCTTCCATAATTTTGCTGGTCTCTGAGGCCTCCCACCCATTCTCATCTCCCTGACACTCACGTGTCCTCCACACCCTCCATCTCTTCCTCCTTTACACTCACGTGTCCTCCGCACTTTCCATCTCTTCCTCCTTTACCACACTTCCAGCATGTTCCAGGAACATGTCAATCTCATTTGAATTTTCAGTTCCTTCTTAGAAGCCTCATCCCCCACATTTTTGTTTGCCCACCCCCATATCATTGGTCTCACCTCAGGTGTCCCCTCCTCAGAGACCTTTCCTGGCCACTAACTGTAGTGGTACCCTCCCCTCATCATGCTCTAATGTATCAACCATTTTACCATATTTGTAGCACTTCTTAGACCCGAAGTTCTCTTACGTATTTGTTTTTATGATTTTTGTCTGTTACTTTTACTAAAACATAAACCCTTGGCAGAAACTGTCTAGCTCATCCCTGTAGGCCCAGTGCCTGCAACACTGACTGGTACTGGTGACACTTAATAAACATCTGTGACCAGTTCAACAGGAAAACAATTTGAAAACAAACAAAAGTCATATTTTTAATATTTTTACCCTAGATTTATAATTGGGTCATTCTTTACCTAATCCTCCTGATGTTATCAAAGACTTGGCATATTTACAACATTTGAGAAACTATGAAATAAAGCAGCCAGGAAGGATGTTAAGAACATATTCCTTTTACCATTTTTCACAATGTATTATTGACAATATCCAAGAATACTGGAGAATGTAAAAGTCTTTTGCAAGACCGTGGTTGTGCTTATTAAATTTCAGATTTATGCAAAATACTTTGTAGGATTTCTGCATGAAACAGACACCATCCCAATCACTATTATATTTTTTTAAAAGTTCCTCTTCCATAGTGCTTCCCAATTCTTTGACACAAGTGTCAGAAACATTGAAAGAACAAAAAAATACCTTAGAGTTAGATTTGAATCACAAAGAAGCACAAATAGGAGAGAAGATACAAGCACATGTCTGGAGTCTGATGTGCATACAATGACTTCCCAGGTGAGTTGTTCACCTGCTTCATGTTCCTTGTGAGGCTTACAAAGTCAAATGCCCTGTCAGGGGACAGGCATTCCGATAAACATAAAATTTCTGTACACCCTTCTTCCATTATCATGTCTCCTTCTAGCCTTTTCTGTTTTCATTGTAGTGCTCTTTAAAGTTATACTACACAAATAAAAAAAGTACACATATGTGTGGTTTGATACAATTTCACAAACAACACACCTGTGTAACCAGCACCCATATTGTGCAACAGCACATTAGAAGCTCCCAGAAACCTCATCAAGGGTAAGCACTATTCTGACTTCTGGGGATATTTCTAACTGTGGTGCCATTGCAAGGGCAAGTGCTTGAATATCAACCCTGCACACAACCAAAGCCTTTGCTCTCCTGTCAGCAATCCATTCACATATGATGTCTTCCAGCTCAGGAAATAATGGTTGCTGACCTGATCCACACTTGTGCTTCTAGAATTTCCCTCGTCCACCTGTTTGTCGCGTCCCGTGCAACAAGGGCAGTGAGGATGCGAGAAGGGGCGGTTTGGGTTAAGTTTTTAAGCAAGAAACAAACAGAGACTTAATGCAGGTAAATCTCTCCGAAGGCCAGTGGTCTCTCAGTCTCAGAGGACGGGAGCCCAGAATAAAGCTGGCTGGAGGTTTTTATTAATAGGTCTACAACTACAAGAAAGCAACATTGTTTCTTACACTGTGAGGCTCAGACTTCATAACAGAAAATGTTTATTCCAATCACCCTTTGTCTTTAAACAGCGGAAGCACAAGTTCCCAGGATGTTTTTACTTAAAGCATGTACCTTTCCAGGATCATGTCTTTCACATTGTAACAACTCCGTTGAGAGAAGTGGAAACAGGTGCAAAGGGAAAGCCAGAGCTGGCAATAGACTTTCCCAAACAGGGGAAAGGGGAGGCAAGGCCCTTTCCCATACCTGTCCAAGGCAGCTCATTTGGGGTCCCCACTCGGTTCTGCCTGGCTTAGGTTGTATCTCCCGTGAGATATCTTACCCGTCTTTGGCTGCAAACCATCTTTTGGGGACCAGACAGAGAGACATAAGGTGTAAACACAAGGATGGAACAGAGTGCCAGAAAGGCACAATCTCACAAACTCTTCTTTCCTTAAGGAAAGACATGAAGGGACAGTTGGCTAGGCTGTTGTGTGACTACACCTGTTGACTGAGGTTATCGTACTTTGCTCACCATTTTCAGTGACAGTGAATGGAAATCCATTCAGAGATTCAACTTCTCTGCAGAAAGCTGTAAGATTCTTGCCCCAGAAGACCTCTACTATTTCTTCTACTCAACGGAATAGCTCTTTCTTTTTGCAGTCATCTTGTCTGGGGGTCAAAATATTATTCCTTTTAAATCTTCCACTAAATCTAGTGTTAATGGAAGACTGACAAGTCAGGAGTAGCAACAAAAATGATGACAGTTAAGAATGATGGTCCACACAAAAGTGATGAAAAATTGCAGGCACCAGAATTCAGAAAACATATCTTTATTGCACACAAGTGCATTAAATACATCCATTACAACACATGACATATTGAATTATGAAGATTCATATTAGACACATCCACGTCCATTCATTATCAAGTGCGCACGTTATTCATGCGTTGTGTCTGTACTCCAATTGGTCATTTGGCAATAAGTCTCGAGTTCATCTGTTTACATAAGCGTTTACCTCTCGTCAAAGTCACCTACTTGGATATTTAAAAATACCTAATTATAATTTATATTATCATTTATTTTAAGTATTAATATCAATATTATTTATATTTAATTATATATTAATATTATTATTTTATAATTCAATACATCCGTCGTGTGTTGCAATGGACATACTAAATGCATCCATCTGGCTGATTATCTTAACTGGGGCTTATTTTGGGGGTAGGGCTTATAAGCATCCTGAAAAATCATGCTAGGGCTCATTTTCCAGTTCTTATTTCCAGGTCTCATTTTCGGGGAAATACAGTAGCTCCTTCCAAAATGTTACCCTTTTTCTAGTGATCCACGACAAGAATGGACACAGAATATTGATGTGGAGACTTTCTTCATGATCCATGGCCTGAGATGTCTATTAAGACCATGGCACACGGAGAAAGAGAGGGGGATAGACATGAAAGACATCCTGGGAGATAGACTTCACTTGGTTTTGCCATGAAGTGGAAGTGGGTGGAGCTGAGGGTAATTTCAAGCTTCCTTCCTTCCTTCCTTCCTTCCTTCCTTCCTTCCTTCCTTCCTTCCTTCCTTCTTTCCTTCTCTCTATAGTTTTTTAATTAAAATTTGTTGGGATGACAATGGTTACTAAAATTACATAGGTTTCAAGTGGACAATTCTGTAATACAGCATTTGTATATGACATTGTGTATTCGCCACCCAGAGTCAGTTCACCTTCTATCACCATATATTTGATCCCCCTTACCCTCATCACCCACCCCCCCACCCCCTTACCCTCTGGTAACCACTAAATTATTGTAGATTTCTGTACTTTCAAAGGTGCCCCTGAGCTATGTTAACCTTAGGAATGCACCCATCTTCAGTAACCTTGAGGAATTCCCATAGTCTCCCGGAATGGGAAATCCCCTGATAAAGATTTCAATCAATAGTTGCAAAATGCTCCTAAGTGTTGGTTGGTGTTAAGAAAAAACCAAGCTCCTGACCAAAGTGTTGAGCCTATTATGTTTTTAAGGATTTACCCTCAGAGGAAGAGAGGGCCAGCTGCCTTGCCTTTATTAAACAAAGAAAATTTATCTTACATGTACAAATATGAAATGAACATATCTCAGAGAATTTATTTAATTCATTAATGGGAACCAGTAAGATATTAAAACTGTCATGCAGGGTGACAGGTGGGGTCTCTGCTCCCGCTCCCCACATAAGAACGCAGGACATGGTGAGGCCAAAAAGGAACACCCATGGAGCCCTAAGTAGGGGAGTCATATCACTATATTCTCACCGGCGGCATCCACCTCTCTGCAATCCGCTCTTGCTAGCCCCACTCTTTCTGCTAGCGTAGCCACAGCAGTTATATTAGTGACCAATGGCTTACGGGTTACAGCTGACGGCCAACTAGCCACAGCTGATGGCCATCTGATCACAGTTGATGGCCATCTACTATCCGAGCCAGCACCCTTCTATGTGAGGCCGAGAGCCTGGAAACTGTTTTCTGGGGTTCTGTCCCCACAAGAACTAATCAAAAATGAGGATTTGAAACTTTGTATGATGGGTACTAGACTTGTCGAGGTAATCACTTTGTAAGTTATATAAATGTCTAATTGCTATGTTGTACACCCGAAACTAATATAATGTATGTCAATTGTACTTTAAAAATTATTTTAAAAAGAAAGAACAAGTAAAAACATGCATAATCTATTAATTTCCTTCAGATCATACTCTTTCCTTATTTCTAATATTTCCCAAAGGCAATTGTAGAAATTGAGTTTTACAATCTGTTTATTTAGTAACAGCAGAAGAGAAGAGAAAGACATTACCATTATAGTCTTAAAACCTTTGGTGGCTTAAGTTACACAATAGCTGTAACTTATATGGCAATAGCTATGTAAACAAAAGAATAAATATTTCCATTCATTGTCACTGAAAAACAGATGGTAACATACTTAAGTAGTTTTTTAAAGGGTGAAAACATGTGTAAGGTCCATCTGGAAGTAATTATAATTATAAAAAGTGCATTGTTATTGTTAGGCTTTAGGTTGACTTCCCCTATCAGAATAATGAACCAGCTTTTTCTAAAATAACCCTCACAAATTATTCAGACAATAAAACCAAAAGACGGAAATTTTTTGTTTTTTTTAAATTTTATTGGGGAATATTGGGGAACAGTGTGTTTCTCCAGGGCCTGTCAGCTCCAAGTCATTGTCCTTCAATCTAGTTGTGGAGGGCACAGCTCAGCTCCAAGTCCAGTTGCCATTTTCAATCTTTAGTTGCAGGGGTGCAGCCCACCATCCCATGTGGGAACTGAACTGGCAACCTTGTTGTTCAGAGCTCCCGCTCTAACCCTCTAACCGAGCCATCCAGCCGCCCCTCCGGAAGCTCAGCGGCAGTTTGTTGCCTTCATTCTAGTTGTAGAGGGTGCAGCTCACTGGCCCATGTGGGAATTGAACCGGAAACCTTGTCATTCAGAGCTCACTCTCTAACCAACGGAGCTACCTGGCCACCCCTTGACAGAAGTTTTTTTTTTTTTTTAATTGAATTTATTGGGGCGACAATGGTTAGTAAAATTACATAGGTTTCAAGTGTACATTTGTATAATACATCATCTATAAATCCCATTGTATGTTCACCACCCCAAATCAGTTCTCCTTCCATCACCATATATATATATATATTTTTTTTTTTTGCTGTCACTGGAATTTTTAAATTTATTTTTTATTAGTTTCAGGTGTACAAGACAAGGTAATACTTAGACGTTCATCATTTATATCCCTCACACTGTGAACCCCCCTCCCCCCATCCACTATCCCTCCGACCTCGCACCAAGCCATCACATTATATATATAAAATTATAGTTGGCATTCATTATTGTTTAGCTTCTGGTATACAGTGCCATGATCAGGCATCTACAGTATCCCTGAGGTGGTCTCCCAAATGGCACACGTGTCCATTGGATACCCTACAAAATCTTTACAACATTATTGATTATGCTCCCCAAATTAATTTTCAAAAACCCTGAGGCCATCTTGTGGTTACCAACTATTTCCTAATCCCTTCACCTTCCCCTTTATCCCCACCCCCCCGCCCATCTAACAGCTCTCAATTTTTCCTCTTTGTCCCCAAAACTGTTTCTGATTAGTTCACTCACTTATTCTTTAGATTCCGCATATAAGTGAGATCATATGGTACTTGACAGCAGTTTTTGAAAACTCACGGTTTTGCACAGAGGAAAGGTTAAGATCTCCTACTAAAATCCACTAGCTACTAAAAATTGTGAGGAGTTTCTGTGTCATATAAAGTGGAAGATACAGCTTTGATTTGATTTTTGGTCTATTTGAGTGCTAAAGTGCGAGTAATTCCAGATTTTCATTAATATTTCATGAGCTAGAGTGAGTTGGACTTTTCTCTGGTGATGACTATACCACAAGATAACATGGCAGCATTTTCTCAAACTTAAAATTGTCTTATTTCAGGATCCAACTAAGCAAAATAGAAACATCACTGTTGATTGAGATTCAGCTTATTTCCCAGCAGCAAATAATAGGTGGAAGCTTTGGGCAGGCCTGGGGACTATTTGTGATTTAATTAGCAATAGGTGATCAGGTGTTTATTCTTGGGATATGTGATTCAAGAGAGCTGTATTCATCAGTTGCTATTTTCAAAGTAAGTAGCTAAACCCAGGCAGAATTCAGCAGTGAAATCGGCTAGTTTCAATTGGGCTGTTTTTCAAACTTCTTTGTGTAGATTTTTTTTTAACTTTATTGAGGAATAACTGACAAATATAACTGCATATATTTAAAGTGTACAGCGCAATGATTTGAAATATGTTAGAATGATTACCAAGATTGAGATAATTAACACTCCATCACCTCACATAGTAAACTTTTTTGTGTGTGGTGAGATTGCTTAAGATTTACTCTCAACAACTTTTTTAAAAAATTAGTTTCAGGTGTACAAAACAATGTACTAGACATTTATACTCCTCACAAAATGATAATCCCCTCCCCCAATCCACTACCCCTCTGACATTGTATATACCTTGTCATGCAGAAGACCCTGCTCGCTGCGCCATTTGTCATGCGGAACAGCCTGTGGGGTCTCTGCTCCCGCTCCCCACATAAGAACGCAGGACATGGTTAGGCCAAAAAGGAACCCCAGCAGAGCCATAGGTAGGGGAGTCATACCACTATATTCTCGCTGGTGGCTGGGTTGGAGGAACAGGAAGCAGGAGCCACACTGTTCACAAGCTGCTGTCCACTTCTCTGCAATGTGCAACCCGCACTCCGCCATGCTAACTGCAATCCGTGCTTGCCAGCTCAGCCACCATCTTCTTGCTAGCCCCCATTTTTTGCTAGCGTAGCCATAGCAGTTATATTAGTGGCCAGTGTCTTACTGGTTACAGCTGACAGCCAACTAGCCACAGCTGATGGCCATCCAATCACAGTTGATGGCCATTTACTGCCTGACCCAGCACCTTTCCATGTGAGGCCGAGAGTCTGGAAACTGTTTTCTGGGGCTCTGTCCCCACATACCTGTTACAATTCCATTGACTCTATTCCCCATGCTGTACTCCACATCCTGTGACTATATATATAAAATTATAGTTGGCATTCACTTTTATTCAGCTTCAGCTTCATGTGTATACTTCAATGGTCAGACATCTGCACCATCCATGAAGTGGATTCCCTAATAAGACAAGTGACCATGTAGATTCTTAAATGAGAGAATGAGCAGCCTATGGATTAATCAGCCTTAAAGCACAACATCCTCAGAAACACCTCCCTTCAGGTTCTGGAAGCCTGGTGTTCATCACACTAGATTGGTACCTCTCTCCAACATACTTAAGGACTTTAACAGTTCCCTTTCCTCAGCCTGTTCGCTTGATTTCTTCCAGTTCTACCAGAAGCAAGAGACAAGGGCTGAAAGGGACTTGGATCGTAACTTCCTTCACCACCACCCACAGGAGAGCACCCAACTTTAGGAACAAATGTTCACAGAAACACCTGCTCACACTCAACTCTCTCCCAAGTTGCTGTTGAGCACACCCTGGAGGTGCTGTCCTGGAGGCAGTGTCATGGTGTAAAATAAATAACTAAATATGATATCTGTGAGAAACCAACCTGCAACCAGGAAAGAATAATTTTAGAAAAAGGTTTCCCAGGCTGGGGAAACTTAGAGAGCAGGAAGATCAAAGGGGGGTAAAATTAGGAGCAAATTATGCTAATACTCAGAAGTGTTCCTGCAGAGAACAAAGAAATGAGAGTGTCTCTTGAGGCTGCAGCACAGAGAATATTCCTGGAATGTCCCTGTTCTGTTCATGCACCTCCATACCACAGCCAGTGGGATCTCTGAAAGCAGCAAAAGAAAAAGGAAGGAAAACTGACTCTGGGTGGTGAACACACAATGGGATTTATAGATGATGTAATACAGAATTGTACACCTGAAATCTATGTAAATTTACTAACAATTGTCACCCCAATAAATTTAATTTAAAAATAAATAAATAAATAAATAAATAAATGCTTTATAAGAGTCATCTCCTTGAAAAAAAAAAAAAGGAAAAAAAAAAAAAGGAACAGAAGTGGCTCCTGAGGAAGGGAGCTTTGTTCCGAATACAGAGCAGCAACAAAGACCTTATCATTTGAACCAGCTCAAAAAAATACTGGTTGAGATATTTATAGGGCACAACTGAGGAAAAAGGTAAAATTAGCGTGCTCTAGTATAATGCAAAAGGAAGTCTTTAACTCATGGTCTCGAAGAAAGATTCTCCTCATTTGCAGTCAATTCCAGTGTAGTTGGTACACTTAGAATTACGAAAGCTATAAAATAGGTAGAAATAGTTTTCTGTCCTCACCTCCTGCCCCATTTTAACTTCATTAGTAACTTCACAGATGTGAAAATAGAAAAGAGGCAAAACTCAAGTCAGTTACTTTTACAACATAAGTAACACGAGTCTGGTAGAAATAATTGAGTGACATATGGATGAGTATCATTGCTGTATTCCCATCTACTCCTACAATTCCCATTCTTTGGCATCTCAGATAAGGGAGCTGCATGACAATTCTTCATGTTTATAAATCACCTTTCTTGTGGAACATTGGATGTTTCCTACATGTTGACAGACTTCTTATATCTATTAATACTTAACAGATCTTTCCAAAATATTTAAAGAATCAGAGAGACACCATTGGTTTGGAGGTAATGATTCTGCTGTGAGGCAAGTAGCCAGGTTAATAGGCTCTTGCATTCAATCACATTATGATCCCACAAAATTAAAGGAAAATTCCAGAGGTGGCTACATACTGTATCATTTTATTTATATGACGTTCTGGAAAAGGCAAAACTATAGGTAACTAAAGCAACATTTTTTTTAAACCTTGAAGAAGAGTACAGAAAATCTCAATGTATTTAAAAATGGTAAAGTTTTACAGGCCATATTTTCTAATCGTAATACAAAAAATTATAAGCTAATAACAGGCTAGTCAAGAGATTAAAAATAAACTTTTAGAAACTTATGGCGGGGGTGGGGGGGTGAAATCTGACCTGCAATTAGATCTGAGCTATTTGGAATTATAAAATAGTGCCACATATCAAAACTCAGAATATGGTTAAAATGGTAATTGGATAAAAAAATTAAAGCCCTAAAAGCATTAATTAGAAAACAGTGATGACCAAAAATAAATGAATTAAGAATGTAGTGCTAGAAGTTAGGAGAAAACTAACAAAAAGTTGTCAAGAAAGTAGATAAATAAAGAACACTAAAAATGAAAGCAGAAATTAATGAAATTTAAAGTTAACAAAAAGTAAAATTGATCCATAAAAACCTAAAGCAAGTTATTTGAAAGAACTACAGACTAGCCTTTGGAAAATCTGATAAGTTGATTTTATGGGTTCTACCATAGCTTTAAAAAACAGGTTATCCCAATGTTCCAGTGCATTAAAACTGTTTAAATCATCTTGTTTTGCTCTCTGTTTAAGCTGGAAACAGACAGCAGAACAATGTGATTTAAACTGAACAAGGATGGCCCCGTCATGCAGGGTGGCATGCAGGGTCTCAGCTCCCGCTCCCCACATAAGAACGCAGGGTATGGTGAGGCCAAAAAGGAACACCCACGGAGCCATAGATAGGGGCCATAGATAGGAGTCATACCACCATAGTCTCGCTGGCGGCTGGGTTGGAGACACAGGAAGCAGGAGCCACACGATCCGCAACCTACCATCCACTTCTCTCTGCCAACCAACCTCACTTGCTAGCTGCAATCTGCCGTGCTAACTGCAAACTTCTCTTGCTACCTCAGCCACTATCACCTTGCTAAACCCCATTTCCTGCTAGCATAGCCACAGCACTTATATTAGTGGCCAGTGACTCACTGGTTACAGCTGACGGCTAACTAGCCACAGCTGATGGTCATCTAATCACAGTTGATGGCCATTTACTACCTGAGCCAGCACCTTTCCATGTGAGGCCGAGAACCTGGAAACTGCACTCGTGGATCTGCCCCACACCCCCAAAAAGAAAATTCTACACCAATCTCATGAAGTAAATGAAGATTGCATTTATAATAGCAACACAAACCACAAATCCCTATGCTTAGGAATAACCATGTAGCAAAGATTTATTGAGTGTTCACTCCATTCTACAAGTGCAGTTCAAGTGCTCCACCGGTTTTACTTCATTTATGCTTCACCTCCAGGTTACTTACTATTCCAGTTCTGTGGATGAGGGAACCAAGGTTCAGAGAGGAACTGACTGCTGACTTCTCTGAGGTCATACAATGGCAATACAATGGTCATTCTCTGAGGTCATACAATGGTCAATCAATGGCAGAGCTGAGATTTAAATGAATTTCCCTAAACCTTCAGTTACAATGGATCTAATTAATTTTGAAATTTTCTTGCCGATCTGCTAAGTAAAAAGTGATACCTGGGAGAATACCAAGATGGCGAAGTAGGTAAATACTGTGCTTATCTTCTCTCACAACCACATCAAAATTACAACTAAACTGCAAAACAACTGTTATTGAGAATTGCCTAAAATCTTGCTGAACTGAAGCTCTACAACTAAAGACATGCACAAGAAGCCACCTCAAGACTGGTAGGAGGGGCAGAGAAGTGGAATGGACTGATCCCACACCCATGTGTGACCATTAAAGATCAGAGGAGGAAGAGGTCCAGCCCCACCCCAGCCCAGATTTCCAGTGCCAGGGAGAGAAGTCCCCATAATTTCTGGTTGTGAAAACCAGCGGAGATTGTGACTGAATGAGATGGACAGCAGCTGCACTCCCAAGCACTCCTCTTAAAGGGACTGCACTCAGACTTACCCACCCATGGGATTACTCCCTCTGAGCTCCAGCACTGGGGCAGCAGCTGGAAAGGCAGCAGGGACATATGATGGGGAACTGAGGTGTCTGGCTTGGGATGGGGGCTGGAGAGGATGCTTTCTCTTGGACGGAGAAACTGGTGGAAGCTATTGTTCCTCTCTTGAGCCCACCCGCCCCTCCTGGGGTTCAGACACAGGCAGCTGCCATATCTGAGTCTCCACCATTCATTTGCCATGACTTGGTGATTCAAGACTCCACCCAGTCCAAATTTCATGCACACCCAAGACACTTCTAGTGGCTTTTGCATACAAACTGCCTGCCTTAGCTCAAGCTGCAGACTTTTCTAGGGTCTCTCAAAGGTTGGCAGAACCCAGACAAGCAGCATCTGGCTTGAGCATATCCTGTACATCTGGCTGAGCAACCCTAAGCTTGGCACTAGTGGCAGCTGGCCTAGGATCATGGCTTGGCCTCTCAAGGCCTGGCACAGGTGGAAGCCATCTGTAGATTTCTTTGTGGCTCCTGCCAGGTGACTGCATGTAGGGCAGAACTGTGGCTGAACTTTACCTATAGTGGATCCCCTCCAAGGTGGCCCTGGGGCTGGTGCTCCCAGTGGCCAGTTTCAAAATGAGCTGGAGCATCACCCAGCCACTTCCAAGTACGATACACCCAAGGGGCAGATTCAACTGGCACCAGAGTCCTGCTGAGGCAGATCCTGCTCTGTAAGATCAGCCCCTGCACAATAACTCTTCTAGTGTAGTCAAGGCCAGTCCTCCCAGCCAGTGAGCCTGAGGGTCAGTCCCTCCCATTGATATGCAATTATCAACCAAGGCCCAACTGCAAGAAAAGGGCACGCACAACCCACAAAAGGGACACACCTGGAGTGCATGGCTCAGGTGACCAGAAAGATTGCACCACTGAGCCCCACAGCACACCTACTACATAAGGCCACTCTACTAAGACCAGAAGACATACATAGAAACAAACATAGGAGAGAAATGGAGAGAAAAAGAAACATGTCCCAAATAAAAGAACAGAACAAAGCTCCAGAAAAAGAGCTAAACAAAATGGAAACAAGCAATCTATCAGATGCAGAGTTTCAAGCACTCTTTATAAGGATGCTCACTGATCTCAGGGAGAACTTCAACAAAGAGATAGGAATGATAAAAATGGAGATAGAAAACATGAAAAAGAACCAGTCAGAAGTAAAGAATACAATAACAGAAATTAAGAATATATTACAGGGACTCGACAGTACATTAGATGAAGCAGAGGATTGAATCAGTGATGCAGAAAATAGGGTAGCAGAAAACACCCAACCAGAACAGCAAAAATGAAAAAGAATCCAAAACACTGAGGAGAGGGTGGCCAGATGGCTCAGTTGATTAGAGCACGAGCTCTGAACAACAGGGATGCCAGTTCGATTTCCACATAAGCCAGTGAGCTGCGCCCTCCACAACTAGATTGAAGACAGTGAACTGCCACTGAGCTGCCAGAGGGGCAACCAAATGGCTCAGCTGGTTAGAGCGGGAGCTCTCAACAACAAGGCTGCCAGTTCAATTCACACATAGGATGGTGGGCTGCACCCTCTGCAACTAAGATTGAGAATGGCAACTGGACTTGGAGCTGAGCTGTGCTCTCTACAACTATATTGAAGGACAATAGACTTGGAGCTGATGGTCCCTGGAAAAACACACTGTTCCCCAATATTCCACAATTAAAAAAAAAAACAACAAAAAATGAAAAACTGAGCCTGCTGAGTACACACCTCTTTCAAAAAAAAAACAAACAAAAAACCAACACAAAAACGGAGGAGAGTTTAAGGGGCCTCTGGGGCAACATCTATCATATCAACTTTCTCATTATAGGGGTTCCAGAAGGAGAAAAGAGAGAGCAAGGAACTAAAAACCTATTTGAAGAAATAATGACAGAAAACTTTCCTAACCTGTTGAAGGAAATACATATACAAGCTCAGTAAGCCCATAGAGTCCCAAACAAGATGAACCCAAAGAGGTCCACACCAAGACACATCATAATTAAAATGCCAAAAGTTAAAGACAGGAAGAGAATTTTAAAAGCAGCAAGAGAAAAACAGTTAGTTACCTGCAAGGGAGCCACCATAAGAATGTCAGCTGATTTTTCAGCAGAATCTTTGCAGACCAGAAGCAATTGGCAGGAAATATTCAAAGTGATGAAAAGCAAGGACCTACAACCAAGATTACACTACCCAGCAAAGCTATCATTTAGAACTCAAAGACAGATAAAGAGCTTCCAGACAAGAAAAAGCTAAAGGAGTTCATCATCACCAAGCCAGTATCACAAGGAATCTTAGAGGGACTTCTTTAAGATGAGAGGGGATTTAGTGATGGGTGGAAAAGGGAAGGAATTAAGAAGTACAAATTGGTTGTTATACAGTAGTCATGGGGATGTGAGGTATAGCATAAGGAATATAGTCAATAATATTGTAATAACTATTTATGGTGCCAGATAGGTATTAGATCTATCAGGGTGATAGTTGGGAATGGGGTTGGGGGCAGAGTGAAAATGGTGAAGGTATTAAAAAATACAAATTGGTAGTTACAAAATAATCACGAGGATGTAAAATATAGGAAATATAATCAATAATATGTTAAAAACTATGTATAGTGCCAGGTGTTACTAGTTAAGGGAATCACTTCCTAAATTATATAAATGTCTAACCACTATGCTATGCACTTGAAACTAATATAAAATAATGTTAAATGTCAACTCTAATTGGAAATTTAAAAAACGGGGGAGGAGATCAATAATATTGTAATAGATAGCATGGTACAGTGTCAGATTGTTGCTGGACTTCTGGTGATCACTTCTTTAGCATAGGGAATAAAATCCATAATGTGGTAATAACACTGTATAGAGCTAGGTGGGTACAGTTGAATAACTATGATGTACACCTGAAACAAATATAATGTTGTATGTTAGCTGTATTTTTTTGCCCCCGCCCCCCAGTTTCTCTCCCCCCACTGCCCCTGTTTTTAAGCCATCTCAGTCTAATTGTAAGGCGCAGCTCCCTGGCCCATGCTGGTATTATGAGCCTTGCGCTCCACCTGTCTGAGGCAGTCAGTCGCTGGTCGTTGGTCGGCATCTCACTGCAGCTCTCATAGGCTGCTGGCTGATCACAATGGCTGCTGACCACTTATGACTGCTGACCACTCATGCCAGCTGCCAGTCAGCGTGATCACCTGCCACTCACGGTAGCGCACACGTCAGCACACAGCAGCACACAGCAGCCTATGGCTGCTCACAGCACCCCAACTCCAGGGAGAGCCATTGTTCACTGACCCATGTGGGAATCGAATCGTCGGCCATTGGCGTTAGGAGCATGGTGGTCCAACCGCCTGAGGCACCAGGCCGCCCTGTTAGCTGTATTTTTTAAAAATTTATTGGGGTGACAATTGTTAGTAAAATTACATACATTTCAGGTGTACAATTCTGTATTACATCATCAATAAATCCCATTGTGTATTCACCCTGTTAGCTGTATTTTAATAAAATTTTAAAAATTTTAAAAATTTTAAAAAAGAAATGAGCAATTCTTTTAATTCTTAATTAATTAAGAATTAATTTATTTAATTTATTTAATTTAATTCTCTTAATTTTGAAATTGTGTGACTATGAACAAAAAAGTTGATATCTGATTCTAATTTGTATCTCTTTTCCTTCCGTGATTTTCTGCCATGAAACTGATCTTTATTCTTGAATCACATTTAATTTTATTTTGCACCTTCAATATTTATACAGTCCTTCATTATCTCACATAGTTCTCATTCTCAGGTAAACTCATCTTACTGGTGTTCAACTACAGTTTCTGATACTCTATTGAGAATGCCCATAGTGTTCTAAATTTTACTTTAGGTAAACTGAACATTTATATATTGTTTTTAATTTCATAGAAATTGTTCTGGAAAGATTCACATCAAAATCTTAACGCTGGTTACTTCTAAGGATAGGAGAAGAACTGGGAAGTGCACAGGAGCTGTGATTTCTCCACGTACCTCATGTATTTGATAGAATCGTGGTTGAATATTCACCAGCGTGTATTCCTGTTTTATTTGGGTTTTGTTTGTTTAAAATTAGTTTTACTATTTTCAAACTCAGATTTAAATTAATATTCTGCCTTTAATTAAATCTTATATCTGTCAATTTTACCTGCAAATGATTTCTGCATTTTGAGCCAAAAGAAATGTCAAAAGCTGGTTGGAATGTCTGAAGATCTAAGTGCATGTTAATATTTATAAAAATATGTGCAGTCTCCTGGGAAACAGCAAAATGTATTGGAGAGAAAGAATAACTGTGTGTGTGTGTGTGTGTGTTTTACTAGTTTGTAGGATTCTAGTTCCATATATGCAACCAAGTAGCTGTGTGATCATAGAAAAGTCACTTTAGCTCCTTTGGCCTAAAAATTAAGTAGATTAGATCATGTTAAAGAAAAAATAAACATCAAAATTAGAAATATTATCACATTATCTTAAAATGTGTATACATTGAGCTGTCAAATTTCTGACAGTCACTTGGACATGCTAGTATGAAGAAAGAGCATTGGATTGAGGGCTCGGTGACCTGGGTTACAGGTCGCCTGTGTCACCTCAGAGAATGAGCTAAGCCTCTTTAAATTTTGGAAATAATAACTATCTTTCCTGGCTCACAGAGTTGTGGGAAGAAATGAGGTAATACTTATAAAAGTCTCTTGTAATCTGTGAGCCCTATAAAAATATAAAGTATTATTTTTGTAATTGACCTTGATTACTCATCAAATTGAAGCTTTCAGATATATATTAATGGAATTGTTTTTCCTATATATGGTATAATAAAAAGGACTAGAAAAATCTCTGTAGCATTGCAAAAGTATAGTAATTATTTTATATAAGTTATGATGTTAAAACAAAGCATCTGTTTTTGTTTTAAATGTTTATTCATTCAACAGATCTTTTCTTACCATTTATTCTGCTAATCACAGAAGTTCCATTCCTACCTTAGCTTCAAAGTGACAGCTAATACTACCCATAAAAGGAATTTAAAAATTACTTAAGTTGTTACTAGACTCTCCTTTTTTATGTCTGTTTTCATTTGTTGAATAAGTGAATGAATAATCTTGGTATGCCCAAACACTATATAAGGAAATCATTACTATCAAAGCAAAGCATTTTGGTTGTACTTTTGTTATTCCTGAGAAACTAAGCTGATGTGACTGTTCTAAGTTGGAGAAACCTCATTCATATTGGTGTGAGAAACAGACCACACGTCCTAATGTACAAAGAACTTCAAGGTGAAAAATAGTGTGTATCATATATTGTGATTTTTTTCAATGCTTTCTAGTGTTCCTTTGTGTTAATACACCACAGTTAATTATTCATTCCACTATATATGTACAAATGTGTATAGCTATCTAGAAAGACATTAAAAATAAACAGATAATGTGTTCCTCTAGGAAACAGCTTTTATGGCAAAATCCTTCAGTATTATGTTTTTTCCTACCATGTACATGTGTTATTTTCATCTTTTAAAATGATTTTTAAAATAACATCATTAAAAAATTAGCATCTTGTTCCACTAACTCAGCTCCAGATTAAAGCTCCAGTCATCTTGACGCTAATGCAGATGATTAATTCTGGATAAAGACATTAACATAGTTTCACAGGAGCCATTCACTCTATATTAAACATTGTTACAGGTTAAATTGTATCACCCCCCCCCCAAAAAAAATAGGTGGTGTAATAAAAAAATATGGTGAATGTTTACATTTAAAAAGAAATTATTACAGTAAAAGATACATTGCCATTAATCCCCCTCATAATACTTCCCATCACTTTGAACACACTTCATCCTCCATCATGACAACACTCCATGTCACACACTACTTCTGGTACAGCAATTTCTGTCAAATAAAAACATTACTGTGTGTCCTCATCCACCTTCTTCACCGGATTTGGCACTGTGCGACTTCTGGCTCTTCCCCAAAGTCAAAATGACCATGAAAGGAAAATGTTTTGAATCAATTCAGGACATCGAAGCAGCCACGACAGCACAACTAAAGACAATCACGAAAGAGGACTTCTGGAACTGCTACAGAAAGTGGCAAGAACAATGGGATAAGTGTGTTTGAAGTGAGGGGGAGTATTTTGAGGGGGATTAATGGCAACATGTCTTTTACTGTAATAATTTTTCTAATTTAAACATTCATCGTGTTTTATGATCGAACCCCAATGTTGAAGTCTGCTAGGGTCTGAATATTTGTGTCTCCCCTGACTTGCCAAAATTCATGTGTTAAAATCCTAACCCTTAAAGATGATGGTATTAGAGTTTTTGGAAGGTGTTGAAGTCCTCAGGGTGGAGCCCTCATGAATAAGATTAGTGCATTATGAGAGAGACCCCAGAGAGAACCATAGCTTCTTCCACCATGTAAGGATGCAGCAGGAAGACAGGTCCTGACTGTGAACCAGGAATAGGGTAGTCACCAAAACCTGAACATTCTGGTGCTTTAATCTTGAACTTCCAGCCTCCAGATCTATGAGACATAAATTTATGTTGTTTATAAACTATCTAGTCTATGGTATTTTGTTATACAGCCTAAACAGACTAAGCATTTTTTCATGTCTGTTGGCCATTTGTATGTCCTCTTTGGAGAAATGTCTCTTCAGGTCCTCTGTCCATTTTTCAATTGGGTTGTTTGTATTTTTGTTGTTGAGTTTCATGAGTTCCTTGTATATTTTGGATATAGCCCCTTAGTGAAGGCACTGTTTGCAAAAATCTTCTCCCATTCAGTCGGTTGCCTCTTTATTTTGTCGATGGTTTCTTTTGCTGTGCAGAAGATTTTAAGTTGTATATAGTCCCATTCGTTTATTTTAGCTTTTACTTCCCTTGCTTTTGGAGTCAAATTCATAAAATGCTCTTTGAACCCAAGATCCATAAGTTTAGTACCTATGTTTTCTTCTATGCAGTTTATTGTGTCAGGTCTTATGCTTAAGTCTTTGATCCATTTTGAATTAATTTTGGTACATGGTGACAGGCAGCAGTCCAGTTTCATTCTTTTGCACATGGCTTTCCAATTCTCCCAGCACCATTTATTGAAGAGGCTGTCTTTCCTCCATTGTACGTTTTTAGCTTCTTTGTCAAAAATTGTCTGTCCATATTTATGTGGTTTTATATCTGGGTTCTCAATTCTATTCCATTGGTCTATGTGTCTGTTTTTCTGCCAATACCATGCTGTTTTGATTATTGTAGCCCTGTAGTACAAGCTAAAGTCGGGGAGTGCAATACCACCAGTATTGTTCTTTTTTCTTAAGATTGCTTTGGCTATTTAGGGTCTTTTGTGATTCCAAACAAATCTGATGATTTTTTATTCTATTTCTTTAAAAAATGCCATTGGGATTTTGATGGGGATTGCATTAAATCTGTATATTGCTTTGGGTAATATGGCCATTTTTACTATGTTGATTCTTCCAATCCATGAGCATCGAATGTCTTTCCATTTCTTTGTGTCTTCATCAATTTCTTTCAAAAATGTCTTATAGTTTCCAGCATATAAATCCTTCACATCCTTGGTTAAGTTTATTTCTAGGTATTTTATTCTTTTTGCTGCAATTGCAAAAAAAAAAATGTTTTTTTAATTTCTTTTTCTGAGATTTGTGGTCTATCCTTGAGAATGTTCCATGTGCAGTAGAAAAACATGTACAGTCTGATGTTTTAGGATGAAGTGCTCTCTAAGTGTCAATTATGTCCATTTCATCTAATGTGTCATTTAGGGCTGCTATTTCGGTATTTATTTTCTGTTTGGATGATTTATCCATAGCTGTCAATGATGTATTTAAGTCTCCTAGTATAATTGTGTTTTGGTCAATTTCTCCCTTTAGTTCTGTTAGTAGTTGCTTGGTATATTTCAGTGCTCCCTGATTGGGGGCATAAATATTGATGACTGTTATGTCTTCTTGTTGTATTGTCCCCTTTATCATTGTGAAAGGCCCATCTTTGTCTCTTGTACCTTTTTCACCCTGAAGTCTGTTTGACCTGATATCAGTATAGCTACACCTGACTTTTCTGGATACCGTTTCCTTGGAGTGTCAATTTCCACCTTTTCACTTTGAGTCTATGCTTATCCTTGTAGCTGAGATATGTCTCTTGGAGACACCATATGGTTCGGTTTAGTTTTTTAATCCAATCTGCTACTCTGTGCCTGTTTATTGGTGAGTTCAGTCCATTTACATTTAGGGTGATTATTGATAAGTGAGGATTTCCTATCATTCTATCTTTAGTTTTTTGTTAAGACTGTTTCTCCATTGCTTCTTTGCCTTTTGTTGTTGTCTGTTATTTCTGTGTGGTGGTGTTCCTTGATGTTTCCCTCTGTTTCTTTTTTTATTACAGTATATATTTCAGTTCTGGATTTTTTTGAATGGTTACTCTTAAGCTTATGTAAAAGAAAGTTTGATATTTAGAGTATTCCATTTTCTTCAGCATGCCTACTTTCTCCATTCCCATATTTTGATTCAGGCCTTTACTCTTCCCCTTTCTATGTTTTGACTGCCACAAATTGTCCCCGTTGATGGTGGTCGAATAGCCTCCTTTAGTATTTCTTGTAGTGCAGGTTATGTATTAGAATATTCCCTCAGCTTTTGTATGTCTGGAAATGTCTTTATTCCTCCTTCACATCTAAAGCATATCTTTACTGGGTATATTATTCTTGGCTCACATTTTCTCTCTTTCTATAGTTTGAATATTTGGTTCCTCTCCCTCCTGGCTTGTAGAGTTTCTGCTGAGAAATCTGATTATAATCTAATGGGCTTTCCTTTGTATGTTACCTTGTTCTTTTCCCTGGGTGCCTTGAGGATTCTTTCTTTGTCATTGATTTTTGACAGCTTCAATACAATGTGCCTTGGAGAAGGCCTGTTGGGATTGAGGTAATTAGGTGTTCTATTTGCTTCTTGCATTGGAGGATCCAGTCCTTTACACAAGTTTGGAAAGTTCTCATTGACCATTTGTTTGAATATACTCTCTGTTCCTTCTCTCTTTCTTCTCCTTCTGGTATGCCCATTATTCTTATATTGCTCTTTCATATGGAGTCAGAAAGTTCTTGTAGAGTTCTTTTGTTTCTTTTAAGTCTCAAGTCTCCTTTTTCTTCAATCCATGTCATTTCCAGGTTTCTATGATCGATGTTACTGGTTCTTTACTCCACCTGGTCAACTCTGCTACCTAAGCTGGCTATTTCATTCTTAATCTCTTCTATTGAGTTCTTAATCTCCAGAAATTCTATTTGGTTCTTTTTTATAATTTGAGTCTGTTTGGTAAAATGTTCATGTTGTTCTCTGATTGTGTCTCTGAGTTCATTAAACTGCCTTTCTGTGTTTTCTTGCATCTCGTTTAATTTTTTTCAGAACTGCAATCTTGAATTCTCTGTCACTTAAGTCACATATTTCCATATCTTTAAGTTCATTTTCTGGAGACTTTTCACTTTCTTTCTGAGCTGTCTTGTTGCCTTGGTTAGTCACGGCAATTAATGATTTATTATTTCTCTTCTTAGACATTTGCAGGAGTGGGTTCTGCAACAGGTTGATAGGAAGAGGTCTGTCTTTTGTTGTACATTACGTGTTTGTAGAATATTTTATTTTCTCTCCGACTGCAGCCTTTTTCTCTTTCTCACACTGTACTGTTGTTTTCTCTGCACTATTCTAGCTTCTCACACAATGGGTCGATTCCCTGGGAGGCGGGCTTCTCCTCTGTTAACCGTTTGCCTGGGTCATAGGGCACCACGTCCCTGTGGGCATGCGGAGCGCTTTTGAAGTTCCAAAGCTCTTCCTACACTAGATTCAGAGCCCTTTTGTTTCAGCAGTTTTGTTTACTCCTGCAGGGATCCGCCCAGCTAAGTGGGTATAGGGGCGGGTTGAGTTGTGAGAGTTCGCCCAGAGCAATGGCACTGACCACCACCACAGCCGGTCTTGCTTCCACAACTCCCTCCTCTTTGCCAGAACTAGTTGGGCTGTAAATCTGTGTCTGCGGTCCACAGTTCTCAGAACTGCTAATATTCTGTTCTTTTGATCTGACACTTCTAGCACTGGGCAGCTGGGGGCAGGGTGAACTCTAGGGAGGGGGGCAGCAAGTCTCAGTTCCTAAAGTTTCTGTTTTCTGGGGCAGTGAGGTCTTAAACCACTGTTTTCAGCCATCTTCCCTCAGTTTTTGCTCTTAGGTCTCTACCGTGAGCGTTGGATTCACCTGTGTTGTATGCTGTCTCCTCAGCACTGTGGGCCATAAGCATAGCCCTGGCAGTCCAAGTTCTTCCCTCTCCCACAGCTGCAGTAGTTCCAGGATGCAGCGAGCTTGGAGCACTGAGGTAGCTCTGCGTCCTGTGCCTGTGCAGCCCTGTCTCTACACGTCTCCAATCCCTCCTCCCCTACTCGTCCAATTTGCCCACCTTTAGGTGAATTCAATAGTGAGACTCTTTGTCTTTACTGTCTGCTGTGCAGGGAGTCCTTTGTGGAGTTATAGTTTTTCAATTTGTTTTAAATTCCAGGTGAAATTTCCAGAGGCTCACCTCATGCTGCCATTTTGATGATGTCTTCCTGGGGCACCTAGTATTCAAATTCAATATACAGATCAACATGGACAGTACTGCTATCTTAACAATGTTAACTGTTTTTATTCATGAACATGGTAGTCTCTTCATTTATTTAGATATTCCTTTTTTCTTTCAATGTGTTTGGTAGTTTTCGGTGTACAAATGTTACAATTCTTTTGTTAAACTTATTGCTAATTATTGTGTTCTTTAAGTTGCTATTGTAATTGGGATTATTTTTTTAATATCATTTCCAGATTATTCATTGCTAGTGTATAGAAATACAATTGATTTTTGAAAGTTGATTTTATATCTTGCAAACTTCGTTGATTTATTTATTAGTATAATTGTTTTTTAAGTGAATCTTTGGGGATTTCGGTATATATTTCTATGTGATTTGCAAATAAAAATAGTTTTACTCTTCCTTTCCAATTTGAATACCTTTTATTTATTTTTCTTGCCTAATTGCTCTGGCTGAAACTCCCAATACAATGTACTGAACGAAGTGGCAAGAGTAAACTTTTATTTCTTACTCCTAACCTTTGAGAAAAAGCGATCTGTCTTTCAATATTTAGTATGATGTTAGCTACATATGTTTTGTGGATTCCCTTGATCAACTTGAGGAAACTTCCTTCTGTTATTATTTGTTGAATGGTTTTATCATGACATGTGTTATATTTTGTCAAATGTGGTTTCCTCTGTCTATTGAGACGATCATATAGTGTTTGCCCTTTATTCTATTAATATGGTTATTTCATTGTTTGATTTTTTGATGTTAAACTAAACTTGCATTCTTGAGATAAATCCCATTTGGTCATGGTATATAATCTTTTTTTATGTGTTGCTGGATTTAGTTTGCTAGTATTTTGTGGAAGACTTTTGCAGCTATATATTTGTAAAGGTTGATTATGATGTCTATCTGTTTTTAGTCTCACACTAATACTGGCCTCATAAAATGAGTTGGGAAGTACTACCTTTTCTTCCATTTTGGGGGAGAGTTTGTGAAGACTTTGTGAAGAGTTTGTGAAATGGTATTAATTCTTTTTTAAATGTTTTGTAGAATTCACCAGTGAAGTCATTTCAATCTGGGCTTATATTTGTGGGATTTTTAATTACTATTATTACTAATTCAGTCTCTATATTTTCTCTTTCTTCTTGAGTCAGTTTTGGTAGTTTGTGTCTTTCTATAAATTTTTTCATTTCATCTTAGATTTCTAATTTGTTGGCATACAACTGGGATAGTGTTCCCTTATAATCATTTGTATTTTTGTAAGAGCAATAGTAATAGCCCCTAATTGATTCCTGATTGTTTCATTTCCACATATTTTGAATTTCCCAAATATCTTTCTTTCTGATTTATAAATTAATTCCATTGTTGTTGGGAATATACTTTGTATAATATTAATCTTTTTTAATCTGTTGAGGTTGTCTTATGGCCTAGCATAACGTCTATTCTTTATATTGGGACATAAAATCAGCCTCAGCAAATTTAAGAGGATTGAAATCATACCAAGCATATTCTCTGATCACAAGGCTTTGAAATTGGATATCAACGTGAAAGGAAAGCAGGAAAAAACACAAATACATGGAGATTAAACAAAATACTTTTAAAGAAAGACTGGGTCAAAGAAGAAAATAGAGGACAGATCAAAAGATACATAGAAACAAATGACAATGAAAATACATCCTACCAAAATTTTTGGGATCCAGCGAAAGCAGTTTTAAGAGGGAAATTTATATCATTACATGCCTATCTCAAGAAAGAAGAAAAATCCCAAATAAATGACCTCATGTTACACCTTAAAGAACTAGAAAAAGAACAAGTGAAACCCAAGGTCAGCAGAAGGAAGGAAATAACAAAAATCAGAGCAGAACTAAATGAAATAGAGAAAAAAAAGACAATAGAAAAAATTAATGTGACAAACAGGTGGTTCTTTGAAAAGATTAACAAAATAGACAAACCCTTGGCTAGACTCACTAAGATAAAGAGAGAAGACACTAATTACCAAAATCAGAAATGAAAAAGGGGAAGTTATCACGGACACCACAGAAATACAAAGGACCATGAAGGACTATATGCCACCAAATTCAATAACCTAGAAGAAATGCACCACTTCTTAGAAACATAGCTTTCCTAGGCTGAACCATGAAAAACTGGAAAATCTAAACTGACCAATCACCAGTAATGAAATTGAGTCAGTCATCCAAAACCTTCCCAAAAGCAAAAGTCCGGGACCAGATGGCTTCACTAGCGAATTTTACCAAACCTTCAAAGAGAATCTAATACCAATCCTGCTCAAACTCTTCCAAAAAATTGAAAAAGAGACAGTACTCCCTAACTCATTTTATGAGGCCAACATTACTCTGATACCAAAACCTGGCAAGGAAAACACAAAAAAAGAGAACTACAGACCAATATCTCTGATGAATACAGATGCAAAAATCTTAAACAAAATTCTAGCAAATAGAGTGCAACCATGCATTAAAAAGATTATTCATTACGACCAAGTGATGTTTTTCCCCGGGGCACAAGGATGGTTCAACATCCACAAATCCATCAATGTGATACACCACATAAACAAAATAAAGGACAAAAATCATATGATTATATCAATTGATGCAGAAAAAGCATTTGACAAGATACAACATCCATTTATGATTAAAACACTTAATAAAAAAGGTACAGAAGGAAAATACCTTAACATAATAAAGGCCATAAATGACAAGCCCTCAGCTAATCTCATAATTAATGGTGAAAAACTGAAGCCCTTTGCTCTACGTTCGGGAACACGACAGGGCTGTCCCCTATCACCTCTGCTTTTCACAATAGTGTTGGAAGTCCTTGCCAGAGCAATCAGGCAAGAGAAAGAAATAAAAGGCATCCAAATTGGGAATGAATAAGTTAAATTATCACTCTTTGCAGATGACATGATGCTATATATAGAAAACCCTAAAGACTCCACCAAAAAGCTGGTAGAAACAATCAACAAATACAGTAAAGTTGCTGGCTACAAAATCAACATACAAAAGTCCATTGCATTCCTATATACTAACAATGAAATCTCAGAAAAAGGAATACAAAAAACAATTCCCTTTGCAATTGCAGCAAAAGGAATAAAATACCTAGGAATAAACTTAACCAAGGATGTGAAGGACCTATATGAAAACTATAAGACATTTTTGAAAGAAATTGAAGAAGACACAAAGAAATGGAAAGACGTTCCGTGCTCATGGATTGGAAGAATCAATATAGTTAAAATGGCCATATTACCCAAAGCAATATACAGATTTAATGCAATCCCCATCAAAATCCCAATGGCATTTTTTAAAGAAATAGAACAAAAAAATCATCAGATTTGTTTGGAACCATAAAATACCCCAAATAGCCAAAGCAATCTTAAGAAAAAAGAACAATACTGGAGTTATCGCACTCCCTGACTTTAGCTTGTACTACAGGGCTACAATAATCAAAACAGCATGGTATTGGCAGAAAAACAGACACATAGACCAATGGAATAGAATTGAGAACCCAGAAATAAAACCTCATAAATATGGACAGATAGTTTTTGACAAAGAAGGTAAAAACGTACAATGGAGGAAAGACAGCATCTTCAATAAATGGTGCTGGAAGAATTGGATAGCCACGTGCAAAAGAATGAAACTGGACTGCTGTCTACCAAAATTAATTCAAAATTAATGAATCAAAGACTTGGATCAAAGACTTACGCATAAGACCTGACACAATAAACTGCATAGAAGAAAACATAGGTACTAAATTTATGGACCTTGGGTTCAAAGAGCATTTTATGAATTTGACTCCAAAGGCAATGGAAGTAACAGGTAAAATAAACGAATGGGACTATATGAAACTTAAAAGCTTCTGCACAGCAAAAGAAACCATAGACAAAGTAAAGAGGCAACCAATTGAATGGGAAATTTTTGCAAACAGTTCCTCCAATAAGGGGCTAATATCCAAAATATACAAGGAACTCATGAAGATCAACAATAAAAAAACAAACAACCCAATTGAAAAATGGACAGAGGACCTGAAGAGACATTTCTCCAAAGAGGATATACAAATGGCAAATAGACATATGAAAAAATGCTCAACATCACTAATCATCAGAGAAATGCAAATGAAAACCACAATGAGATATCACCTCACCCTGTCAGAATGGCTATCATCAACAAGACAAATAGTAACAAGTGTTGGAGATGCTGTGGAGAAAAAGGAACCCTCATAAACTGTTGGTGGGAATGCAGACTGGTGCAGCCCCTATGGAAGGCAGTGTGGAGGTTCCTCAAGAAATTACGAATAGAATTACCATACGACCCAGCAATCGCTCTCCTGGGTATCTACCCAAGAAATTTGAAAGCATTTCTCTATAGAGACACGTGTACTCCAATGTTCATTGCAGCTTTGTTTACGGTGGCCAAGACATGGAAACAACCAAAATGTCCTTCGATAGATGAATGGATAAAGAAGTTGTGGTATATATACACAATGGAATACTATTCGGCGTTAAGGAAAGATGATATAGGAACATTTGTGACAACATGGATGGATCTTGAGAGTATAATGCTAAGCGAAATAAGTCAGACAGAAAAAGCAGAGAACCCTATGATTTCACTGATATGTGGTATATAAACCAAAAACAAGACAAACAAATGAGAAACAAAAACTTATAGACATAGACAATAGTTTAGTGGTTACCAGAGGGTAAGGGGAGTGGGGGGTGGGAGATGAGGGTAAGGGGGATCAAATATATGGTGATGGAAGGAGAACTGACTCTGGGTGGTGAACACACAATGGGATTTATAGTTGATGTAATACAGAATTGTACACATGAAATTATGTAGTTTCATTAACAATTGTCACCCCAATAAATAAATTTAAATAAAAAAAAATTACGAATAGAATTGACCCAGCAATTCCTCTCCTGGGTATCTACCCAAAAAATTTGAAAACATTTATACATAAAAGCATGTGTGCTCCAATGTTCATTGCATCTTTGTTTACGGTGGCCAAGACATGGAAACAACCAAAATGTCCTTTGTTAGATGAATGGATAAAGAAGTTGTGGCATATATACACAATGGAATACTATTCGGCAGTAAGAAAAGATGATATAGGAACATTTGTGACAACATGGATGGATCTTGAGAGTATAATGCTAAGCGAAATGTCCTACAGAAAAAGCAGAGAACCATATGATTTCACTGATATGTGGTATATAAACCAAAAACAACAAAAGAACACAACAAACAAATGAGAAACAAAAACTCATAGACACAGACAATAGTTTAGTGGTTACCAGAGAGTAAGAGGTTTTTGGGGAGGGAGATGAGGGTAAGGGAGATCAAATATATGGTGATGGAAGGAGAACTGACTCTGGGTGGTGAACACACAATGGGGTTTGTAGATGATGTAATACAGAATTGTACACCTGAAATTTATGTAATTTCTCTAACATTTGCCACCCCAATAAATTTTTTTAAAAGTCTATTCTGGAGAATATTCCATGTGTACTTGAGAAGAATGTGTATCCTGCTGATGTAGAGTGCAGTCCTTTATAGATGTCTAGTCATGTCTAGTTAGTTTATAGTATCTTCATGTTATCTATATCCTTATTAATCTCCTACCTATTTCTAGCCATTATTGAAAATGGGGTATTGAATTCTACTACTGTTATTGTTGAATTGTCTATTTTCCCCTTCAATTCTGTCCATTTTGGTTCATGTATTTGGGGGCTTTGTTGTTAGGTATATATATTTATTATATTACATCTTCCTAAGATATTGACCCTTTTATCATTACAAAATGTTCCCTTTTCATTTCTAGTAGCATTTTGTGTTAAAGTGTATTTTATTTGCTATTAGCATAGCCAATCCATCTCTCATAGTTGCTGTTTGCCAGATATATCTTTTTTTCCTACTTTTGCTTTCAATCTATTTGTATTTTTTAAATTTAAAGTGTGTCTCCTATACGCAACATATAGTTGAATTATGTTTTTACTCATTCTCACAGTCTGTGCCTTTTGACTGTATTGTTTAATCGATTTACATTTTATGTAATCATTGATATGATTTGATTTACCTCTTCATTTTGCTTTTTGTTTTCTATATATTTCATGACTACTTTGTTCCTCTTTTCCTTCTTTACTAATTCTCTTTGTCTTAAGGTGATTTTTTTTATGTAGCATTTTAATTTCTTCAGTGATTTTTTTTCACCATATTTGGTGAATTAATTTCTTAGTGGCATCTCTAAACTCTCAATATACATTTTAAAGTATCATAATCAACTTCAGATTTATACTAATTTAATTCCAGTAACATATAGAAACTTTACTCCTATATAGCTCCCTTACCTCCCTGTTGTTTTATACTATTATTACTGTACAATTAAGTGTATATATTTTACCAATAGAGTAATACATTGTTATTATTATTACTTTATATAATCCTATGTATTTCAAAAAAAAAACCACACCCCCCAAAAAAAAGAGCAGAAATACAAGGTCTGGGCCTTGTATTTAACTTTTTTTAATAACTGCCCTGTGGCTCAGGCAGTTAGAGCTTCATGCTGCTAACTTCAAAGGCTGCCGGTTCGATTCCCATGTGGACCAGTGGGCTCTCAACCACAAGGTTGTCAGTTCAACTCAAGTCCCACGAGGGATGGTGGCCTCCGTCCCCTGCAACTAGGATTGAGCACAGCACGTTGAGCTGAGCTGCCTCCCGGATGGCTCAGTCGGTTGGAGCGCGGGCTCTCAACCACAAGGTTGCCAGTTCAATTCCTCGAGTCCCGCAAGGGATGGTGGGCAGCACCCCCTGCAACTAGCAATGGCAACTGTACCTGGAGCTGAGTTGCGCCCTCCACAACTAAGACTGAAAGGACAACAACTTGAAGCTAAACGGCACCCTCCACAACTAAGATTGAAATGACAACAACTTGACTTGGAAAAAAAAAGTCCTGGAAGTACACACTGTTCCCCAATAAAGTCCTGTTCCCCTTCCCCAATTAAAAAAAAAACAAAACAAAAGAAATACAAGGTCTGACAATTAACTTCACAAAGTTTTTGCAATGATGTTGCTAATCTTGTTTGATATCAGAGGGGTTTTCATTATGAATTTGTACCAAATGGACAAACAGGTAACCGAGTTTACTATTTGAAAGTGCTGAAAAGGCTGCATGAAAAAGTTAGACGACCTGAACTTTTTGCCAGCAATTCATGTCTGTTGCATCACGACAATGCACCAGCTCACACAGCACTGTCTGTGAGGGAGTTTTTAACTGTTAAACAAATAACTGTATTGGAACACCCACCCTACTCACCTGATCTGACCCCAATGACTTCTCTCTTTACCTAAAGACATTAACTTTGGCTTTCAACATTTGACTATATGATGTGTCTGAATGTGAATCTGAGTTTATCCTCCTTAGAGTTGAGTGTGACATGCTTTTCATCAAATTTGGGAAGTTCATAGCCTTTATGTTTTTGGATATTTTTTCTATGTTCTGAAAAGTAGTAATGTAATAGGCCTGACACTGCTACTTTAGAATCTTTCTAGTCCTGCTGGTGACATTGCCCCTTGGCTGGTGACTGGGAAATTGACTCTCAAAGTATTTTCAATTAACGGTTATTTGATAGCAGTGGTTCACTGTGCCTAGAGTGTTTGCAAAAACAGTATGCTTTGTGCTGAATACCTGCTTTTTTTCTGGATGTCTGTATTTTTGTTATGTGCTACCCAGAAGATTGCTACAGGACTGGTGCCCTAGCAAAAATCTTGGGTGTTGAGTCTGTAAGGACTTCCTCGGCAGAAACATCACACACATGTTCATGCATTTTTGTTGCTGGGGAGGAGTGTGCTCTGTGTGATTACTCATGAGAGGGAGAAAAACAGAGGCAGGCCTGCACAGGGATTTCTCCAGTCTCCACCTCTGTTCTTTTCTGTTGAATATGGCTGGCTGTTTTTTTGCTTGATGCTACTACCCACAGATCTACCAACCCCTCTCAATGTTTGCTCACTAAAATCTCTAATATTTTTGACAAGGCCCTTAGGCGTGAACTCATCCATTATCCAATCCAAATAAAGTTGGTCCTCTCTGTAACTCTTAGTCCTAAGGCTTACCCATCCCCTAGCAAGAACCCTGGCACCACTCTACCTAAGCTGGAGGTGGTGACAACAGCTTGCTTTTCACACAGTTCTGCGAAAGCTCTACAAGCAAGCATGAATGTGAGTTGGGGTGGGGAATGGCAAACCATGTCTTCTTAGCTTGCTCCTCTCAGTGTAGAATCTTTGCTTTACTAGCAAGCTAGAGCTTCCACCCTACAAATGAGGACTAGGTGGGAAGAGAGAGAACTATTCTTCTCAGCCACACTCAAGTGGAATAGAGGTTCTGCAACACAGAGCTAGGGTGGGATGAGAGATGCTGGTGGCCTGACCTTTCTGGGGTAAAACCAGAGTCCTACAATGGAAACTGGGTGGTGAGAACACCCGTGTCTTCTTGGCTAACCAGCCTAGAGTACAGTTTCTGGCACACAGAGCTGGGAGTGGAGAGGATGGGAGTGTAACTGGAGAGCAGATCCTTCTCAGCGCGGTGTCCAGGTTCTTGGCATCTCGAGCAAAGAATTGAATGAGACACAGAAATATAGGTGAAAGAGCAATTTATTAGAAGCGAAAGTACACTTAAAGACATAGTAGGAGTTGGCCCGAGCAACAGAGAGGCTCAAAAAGTGAGGTTCAAAAGGCTCAAAAGGTGGCTCAAAAGTGGCTCAAAAGGTGACTGGTGAGGACTTGGAGTTTTTATTTCCTTCTCTTCTAGAATGGACTATTCCTCTCTAATTGTGGGGCTGTTTGATTGATATCTGTGATTGATAATGGCTGATAGTTATGGTAAACAAGGGCAAGTTTGGGTAGAGAGGGGAGGTCTTTTGGGTGGTTATTTCCTGTAGACTATGTTGGATGTGAAGGAATGTTGCCTGACATATCCAGGCGTCTCAGAGACCCAATTTCTGTCTCCCTTGAGAGACCTGATCCCCATAAGTCTCTATGGGAAGTTGAGGGACAGGAGGTCTCTTCTGTATGTGCTTCCTGCTGAATGTGGCCATTGTCCCTACCTATTGGGGATTCATAGGACTCTCACCCTGTCTGATCTTAGATGAAGGGAAGGGGTCTCGAGATCTGCCTGGAGGACCAGGTTGACCTCTGTGGTCGGGATGTACTGGAAGTCTTGATGGGGCATTACTTGTATCCTAATGGCCCTTAGATGAGGAGGGATAGATTTTAATTAATAGAGTTAAAAGTGTTGGCCCAAGAAGCAGGATTCAAAGCCATTGACACAGGATGACTGCGTGATGAAAAATTATTCAGCTTCATGGAGCCTGGCCTCTCTTCTGATTTAACTGGTCATTCAGTTATTGTTCACCTGGGAGCTAGGTGTGGAAAAAATGCTGTGATACAAGACCATAGTCAACAGACATTAATCACAAGTTTTAGGGTAATTATTTAAAGCAGGGGGTAGGAGATTTCTGTGATTCAGGTTAAAAACAATCTATCATTTATGATTAAGAAACTGATTTGAAAAATGATTATAACCAGGGACTACGGAGTCAAAACACTAGGGAAAAGAAAAGAAGCCCTTCCATTTGGCCCATATCAGGAGCAGGTCATGGCTCAAATGCCATAGACTCTTACTGACACTTAGTAGATTTTCTCGAATAAATGTTTCTCCATTTGTAGTAAGTTTACTACATTGTATATAGGTCAATTTCCTGAGGATTTTTGTAACTTTTTATTAAAAACTCCAGAGATTTTTATAACTTTTTATTTAAACATTCAGATTTTTTTTTACACTAGTTAAATGATTATTTTGCTGGGGAGAGGGTCTGTGTCCCTCACAGAGCCACTCTGGAAGTTCCACCCCTCTCTGTCTCTTTGTCTCTCTACATAAAATTCTAAATTCATCCTCCAGTTGCCCACCATCCCTTGGTGGTATAGAACCCTCAAACTTGTGGTTGAGATGATGGGCTCCAACCAACTGAGCCATGCAGGAACTCAGAGACAGCTCAGCTCAAGTTGCTGTGTTCAATCTTAGTTGCAGGGGGCGGAGCTCACCATCCCTTGTGGGACTCGAGATGTTGAACTGGCAACCTTATGGCTGAGAGCCCACTGGCCCATGTGGGAATTGAATTGGCAGCCTTCGGAGTTAGGAACATGGAGCTCCAACCACCTGAGCCACCGTGCCGGCCCTCCAGTACTATTTTTTAATTTTCTTGAAACTTTCTACATGGCTATTTCTCCTATCCATCTGCTCCTATTTCATTTTTACCTGTTTTTGTTTCCTTTTTTTTTCCTGTTTTCAATAAAAATGATTTCTTCATTATTTCTTTGAGCATTTAACATTTATTTTTCATCTTTCATAAAATTGAATTCATCTTCCAATGGGAAATTTTAATGACTATCTTTCTTAGCCTTATATTTCCTTGTATGTTTTGGAATTTTGGATTGCATGTTCATTTTTGAAGGAATTTTTTCTTTTTCTTTTTGGTTATTTTTTTGTCTTCCTTAGTTTTCAACTATCTCTGTCATGAAACACTGAGATTTCCTCCACTGGATATCTGAGCGTTCTACTGAAAACCACATGTTATGATGCAATTCAGAATTTCTGCCCCATGTGATACTGAGATTATGGCATATTTAATCTCAGAGCCAGCAGTTCTGGCTCACTCCTGACCATGGCGATGTCTGTATCCTCCCAGGGTCCTATTTCTAGGCTTATAACTTTCTTAAGCCCCAGCAGAGGTCGCTACAGTTGGTATTTCTTATCACTTTTCATAAGAAAGAGATTCCTCTCAGCTTTTAAAGCAGTGAACATATCTTCAGCCCCCATTTTACCTGGAGCAATTTCAGTTTCCTTTACTTTCTAGACTGATGTTGTCTTTGTCTGTTTCTTGGACCTAAAGCCAAGCAGGCCCATTCTGCCCATTCATTGGCATATCCATTTCCTCTCTGATTTTGGGATATACTTACCTTGTTTTCTTGGCTTACCCATATCTTTTTAGATTTTTCTTATCTGTCATTGCTTTTGCTTGAAACAGAGGGAGAAATAAAAGTAGGAACTCATTGCCCCAGTTTGACCAGGACTTCTGGAATTTGAATTCAAACACTTCAGTCTTTAGTGTCTTTAGTTTCTCTGTAACATTTATAATAGCTTTCTGGATGTCTCTCTCTAGAGAGTAATGGATCAACAAGAAACAGAAGCCAGCAGTAAAAAAATATGAACTAGAGTTTGGGTAACGTAATGGGGAAGACTGTTTCCGGTTTCACATTTGCTCACAGGGTAAGCAAATGAATCATAAACTAGATTTGATGCAAGATAACGTAATAAAGAAGTTAAAACTAAGTAAGTTAGTGTCTAAATCAGGTAACAGTGACAGTACTGAGAAGTACTTCGAGTAGCACTTTGCTCTGACAGACATCTTGTTATCCAGAAGCACTCATGATATACCTAGCAATACTGCCCCAAAGGAAAATACTTCAAGAGTCAAGCTTTGTTTTTAAAAAAAGTAACTCAGAGGATGTATAAATGGATTTGGGATTTGAGTTGCCTCATGGGGAATTTGTCCTCTCAAATTTCCTTGTATTCAGATTTAACACTTTCAGGGCCCTAAACTGTCCTCTGATGGTAGGCTCAAGTTTCTAAGAGTTGCTGAAATGATTTTAAATTTATGTCCTTGAATGCTCTTGGTTCTCCTTCATCAAGATTTGTCTATGATTCTATACCCTTATGGAACAAGAACCCGAGTCTTAGGCCTTAAGAGATAAGAAATTTATTTTTCACACAGGATTTGATGTTTCATTGTGTTCCCAATGTGTAGTTCAATAATAGCTATTTTCAGAATTTGGAAACTATAATAAAAATAAACAGCTGTTAATGAAATCCAACCACCAACTTGAAGTTTACCAGAAAATAATAAATAACTGTTTGAGCCAATTATGATTAGGTTAAAAGTTTTTCTAGCTAGTTACTGTTTTTGATTCCAAATTACTAAAATATTTTAATCAAGATTAAGAGTTTGCCTTTGCTTTTACTTGAAATATGAAAGAATTATCTTAAATCATGGGTTCCTAGGAATTTGGAAAAGCCGTATTTGAATAGGATTATCTCTTGGTTAAAGTCTGAATATTTAATAAACTGCCAACCTGTATTATTGCCATTTTCTCAGGCTGCTTTTAAAATGCCATAAATTATAGAATAAAGCATCTGAGGTTGTTGACATTAGTTTTATATTGATCTCACTTCTGAACCTCAGCATCCTCAAGCAAAGGCCAGTTACTGGGGGATCATGCATGTGACATGCTTGAGTCATCCCAACAGACACTGAAACTATGCCTAGCAATCTATGCCAGACATGCACCAAAAGAGAAATAGAATAGCAGTATCAAAGAAGTGCTGATTCCATGATGGTTAGAAAGAAAAAATGGAAATGAAATGTATACAGAGTTCTTTCACAGATACGTTGAAGGAAAAGGAAAACACACATGAAGCTAGTTTGGTTAATCAGATCATATATCAATGTCTGGAAGGACTAGGCAAATTAACATATATGTCACAAGCATATTTTTTTTAAATCTTGTAAATTGATAGCATTCATTTAACATATGTTTTTAGGCTTCATATTAATTAGTTATTACATTAAAAATTAATTCTTTACAAATATTTAGTGACACTAAATATGCAACTCTCCCTTAAGCAACTACATGTTTGTCTTTTAAACAGGTATGCAGTAATTTAAAGCATCTCATTCTGACAATTGTAAGGTGACTAATAATAATAAGTTCCAGTAAATTTGAAAATTAGATGAAATGGATGGGTTTTTCTTCCCCTCAGGGAATGAAAAATACCATATTAACTCAAAGAACAGAAGAAACAATGAAAAGAATAGAAATCAAAGAAGAAATTGAAAACATAATCTAGAAGCCACTCCCAAGAGTTCACAGTAATTTCACAGGCAAATTCTACAGATCTTCAGGTGAAAAAATAATTCCCTTATAAATATAGGTAGGTAGGTAGATAGATAGATAGATAGATAGATAGATAGATAGATAGATAGATAGATTTTTTTTAATTCTTCCTTGTAAAATATTACCAAATCAATTTCAGAAGTATAATAAAAATTATCATCTTTGGACCCATTCATACTTAAAGCATGATTTTTTTTTTTCTCATTAAACTTTGTTTTAATGGGTCTCAAAATTCTGTGACAGATTTTTGGTCAAGTTGTTTCCATTAAAAAGTACTGATTTTAAAATCTAATAACTTAAAAACTGCCACACAAAAAAACAAATGGTCCACAAAACATTCTCCTTTCCTTTTGAAGGTTTTACGATGCATTGTAATCATTAACCAGTCTTTTACTATTACACTTAAATGGCCAATTGAGACAAACAGTTCTGAAACCGTTCTTCCACCACTGATTAAGACTGCGGTGGCAGGTATTGGGGATAATATTCATTTAGCCTTCTGACTGAGCTTTCTGGGCAGACTTGGTGACCTTGCCAGCTCCAGCTGCTTTCTTGTCCACTGCTTTGATGACACCCACAGCAACTGTCTGTCTCATGTCACGAACAGCAAAACGACCAAGAGGAGGGTAGTCAGAGAAGCTCTCAACACACATGGGCTTGCCAGGAACCATGTCAACGATGGCGGCATCACCAGATTTCAAAAACTTGGGGCCATCTTCCAGCTTTTTCCCTGAACGACGATCAATCTTCTCCTTCAGCTCAGCAAATTTGCAAGCAATGTGAGCTGTGTGACAATCAAGCACAGGTGCATATCCGGCACTGATTTGGCCTGGATGGTTCAGGATAATAACCTGAGCAGTGAAGCCAGCTGCCTCCATTGGTGGGTCATTTTTGCTGTCACCAGCCACATTGCCACGACGAACATCTTTGACAGACATGTTCTTGACGTTGAAGCCCACATTGTCTCCAGGAAGAGCTTCACTCAAAGCTTCATGGTGCATTTCAACAGACTTTACTTCCGTTATAACATTGACTGGAGCAAAGGTGACCACCATGCCGGGTTTGAGAACACCAATCTCCACTCGGCCCACAGGGACAGTACCAATACCACCAATTTTGTAGACATCCTGGAGGGGCAGACGCAAAGGCTTGTCAGTTGGACGAGTTGGTGGCAGGATGCAATCCAGAGCTTCAAGCAGTGTGGTTCCACTGGCACTGCCATCTTTACGGGTGACTTTCCATCCCTTGAACCAAGGCATGTTAGCACTTGGCTCCAGCATGTTGTCACCATTCCAACCAGAAATTGGCACAAATGCGACTGTGTCAGGGTTATAGCCAATTTTCTTAATGTAGGTGCTGACTTCCTTAACAATTTCCTCGTACCTCTTCTGGCTGTAAGGCGGCTCAGTGGAATCCATTTTGTTGACACCAACAATTAGTTGTTTCACACCCAGTGTGTAAGCCAGAAGGTCATGCTCACGGGTCTGCCCATTCTTGGAGATACCTGCTTCGAATTCACCAACACCAGCAGCAACAATCAGGACAGCACAGTCAGCCTGAGATGTGCCTGTAATCATGTTTTTGATAAAGTCTCTGTGTCCTGGGGCATCGATGATGGTCACATAATACTTGCTGGTCTCGAATTTCCACAGGGAGATATCAATGCTGATCCCATGCTCGCGTTCAGCTTTCAGTTTATCCAAGACCCAGGCATACTTGAAGGAGCCCTTTCCCATCTCAGCAGCCTCCTTCTCAAATTTTTCGATGGTTCCTTTGTCGATCCCACCACATTTGTAGATCAGATGACCAGTAGTGGTAGACTTGCCGGAATCTACGTGTCCAATGACAACGATGTTGATGTGTGTCTTTTCCTTTCCCATTTTGGGTTAGATTCAGCGGTGGTTTTCACTACACCTGTGTTCTGGCGGCAAACCCGTTGCGAAAAAAAAAGCAAAGCATGAATTTTAAGTGTGTCATTTAAATCACAGTGTTCCATGATTTTGAGTTTGGTTTCTGGAGACTTCATTTTCTTTCTGTTCTCTCATTTTATCTTGGTTATTCATGGTACTTAATTAGTTGTTTCACTGCCTGTGCATCAGAGGTTGTGAACTCTTTTCTTATTTAGATAATGTTCAGATACTCTCAACAATTTAGCAGGTTGAGAGGTAGGATAGCTTCTCTTGTTTTCCAATAAATAGTGCTGTAGTGCAAGTTCTTGTTTTCTCTTACCCACAAGAGGCTACTTGTGCCTCTGGGATTGTGGTGATTTAGTTGAGGAAAATGTCATACCCACTGGGATGATGGGTGTCTACCCTGCTACCAGTTTGCCTTGGTTATAGGGCACTGCCACTGCATTGGGAGAATGTGGTGGGTGGTAGAGAACTGGTTTTACAAGCTCCCAGGACTGCATCCTTTTTACTAATAGTTGCTGGCCCCACTGAATTGTTGGAAGCGTCTTGACTACCTCTACTGGGCTCTGCCAACGTGGGTGAGGTAAAAGATGCAAGTCCATAATTTCACGCCTCCAACCCTCCTGCCAGCAATGGCTGTAGGCACCACTGTGCTATTTAAAGCACCCAGCTGCCTCTATCAGGCTCTGTCGCAATGGGGGGCACAAGGGATATGCTTTTTCTCTGATGGACATTGCTTCAGCCCGTCTTACACTCTAGGCTATAGTGTGAGGGCTGCAACCACTACTACTGCACTTGCTGGAGCTGCAGTGGGCACAAAACTGTGTCTGTGGTCGCCCTCCCTGTCCTTCCCCTGTCCCACCTCCCCTACTTTTTCCAATACACCCACCTTCAGATATCCTGATGCATGGATAGTTCAGATATATTTGTATGCTGAGCTGGGGATCTGTTGTTGATTTATAGTTGTCTGACTTTTAAGTTTAAGGGGAGAAACAAAGGAATCTTCTCACTCCGTCACGATGTTTACATCACTCCAATATTCATGTTTTATTAACACTTTGAGCTTCCTCTCTGGGTTTCCTGTTTCACCATAGCTCAATAAGGCATAAATAGTCAAGATTTCTCCTGCCACTAACCCTCCAGCATTTAGTAATTGAGTGAAAACCATGCCTATTAATTCGAATTTTTGGAACTGAGAGATAATAGTTCATTAGTAAATTTTGTATTGATAGCATATATTTCTGTACACTTGTTTATCCAAAGCTTCAAATGATTTAGAATGTCAAAATTGGGCTGGCCTGGTGGCTCAGATGGTTGGAGTGCCACGCTTCTAACACTGAGGTCGCCGGTTCAATTCCCACATGCGCCAGTGAGCTGCGCCCTCTACAGCTAAGATTGTGAACAACAGCTCTCCTTAGAGCTGGGCTGCCATAAGCAACTGGAGGTTGGCGTGAACTGCCATGGGCTGCTGTGTGCTGCCGTGGGCTACTGTGTGCCGCCATGAGCAGCCGGTGGCCAGCTTGAGTGGCCGGCAGTGGCAATAGCTTCCATGAGCTGCTGTGAGCGGCCAACTGAGGACTGGCGACCGACTGCCTCAGCCAGGGGGAGCATAAGGCACATAATACCAGCATGAGTCAGGGAGCTCTGTCCTACACAACTAGACTGAGAAACAATGGCTTGAACTGAAGTGGGTGGGGGGAGATGAAAAAGGGGGGGGGGAAGAATGTCAAAATTATGGAATTATGTGTAAGACTTCCAAGAAACCAAACAGGAAATTCGAATGATATACAGAAGAAAAGTTAAATAGATTATGAGACCAAGCTGAAATTCTACAAAGATGAATTGAGACATAGAACATTGAGAAAAGAAATGAGGGATTATAAATTAGGAAAATGTTTAACAACCCAGGATAAATCTAACAGAAATACCAAAGAACGCAATAATCAAGCATTATTCAATGTGGAAGAAAAAATTATAGACACATGTTACAACTGTATAGTGCAGTAAATTTTAATATAGTCTTGGCAACAAACACCTTTCATTTTGTCTGATAAAAGATTTTTATGTCCAAAAGAAGACAGTGTCTTGTATATATTATCTTTTTAGCAACCATCAAAAAGGTGTAAGTCCAACAATAGGTGTATGAATAAGCATATTGGTACAATGGAATACTGTTCAGAAATAAAAAGGAATGAATGATTGATATACTCAACAATTGCAAAACCGTTATGATGAGTGAAGAAATCCAGACAAAAATGTATATATTGTATGATTCCACTTTGTACAAAACTCTAAAAAATGCAGATTAAAATATAGTGGGAGAAAACAGATCGATGATTCTCTAGGGCAGGCAGGAGCAGGAAGGAGGGGCAAGAGAGTGGGTTTTCCAAGGGGTATGAGGGAAATTTTAAGGTTCATGATGTGGTCTTGATTGTGGTGGTGTTTCACAGTATATACATGTCAACATTTATCAAATTATGCCCTTTAAACATATGCAGCTGATTGTACATCTATTAGATCTCAATAAGGCTGTTGTCAAAAATGTGTAAGAACAGACTCTGATGGAATTTGTCTTTGATTTCTGGAGGCAATATTTAGTCATGAGCAAACTTACAATGTTCTGTAAGAGTTTGCTTATTAAATCATTAGGATTCGTTTACTTATTTACAAAGAAATAGGTGTGCACAAACAAACAAATTATGGTAACTAAAAAGATAGGATGACACAACTTATTTTATACTATGTATAAATAAAAGAAGGAAGCTTGCTTTACTTGGTAAAGTTAACTTTTTCCAATACCTCCAACACCCATCACACATATGGGCAAAGTTTATCAATTTTAGCATTAAAGTAATGAATACAAAGGTGCCTGATAGTATTGCATATATATGTATGTGTGTATATATATATATACACACACACACACACATATACACACACACACACACACACACATATATATATATATATATATATATATATATATATATATATATATACACACACATAATATACAGGAAGGATGTTTATACCTTGCAAAGGTACAAAAAGTAAACAGACAATTGTGATTATTTATAGAAAATATGATCATCTAACTAGGAAACCCAAGAGAATCAACAGAAAGACTACTAGAACTAGAAAGAGAATTCAATAGAGAGGCCAGATATAGTATCCTTAACCTTCCTATAGTTCAAAATAACTATTTGAAACATAGCTGGGGTAAAGGGAAATATTTACAACAGTAGCAAAACTTGATCTATAAAATATTCAGGAATAACTCCATCAAAAATCTGCAAGATCTGTTTGAGGAAAACTCTTAAACTATACACGAGAGGATTTAAATGAAAAGATATTCCATGTACTAATTGGGAAGACGCAGTATTGCAAAGATGTTGAAATAGTAGTCCCTTGCAACCCACTGAAATTGCCATGTCACAATTCTTCCTTCTTTTGAGAAGCAATTGGAATTTTTTTTAATGAAGCAAGTTGTGTCAATATCTCCTAGAAAATAACAATTACCTGGAGCATCTTTTGCTCAAAGCGTCTTTGGAGATTGTGCGGCTTGTCCTTGCCCCTCAGAGTCCTGAATAACATGAAACCAGTCAGTCTATGTCTCCACTGATATGCCACAGATATGGTGAGAATGTGATGCCTAGAAGAGCCTATTGTTTCTCCCCAAGGAGTATTACAGCGGGCCGATATCCCAGTGGTGCTCATAAAATATGGCTGTAAGTTGGGCAAATGTTTGTGCATCCACTTTTGGCCAAGTGAGCCACACTAGCTCAGGATCCTGGACTGCTCAGGAGGCTGGGTGCTTTGCATAGGTATTGTGAGCATTGTTTTGGCTGAGGATGAAGGGACACTTTGACAGGTCTCTCTTGCTGTCCTGGAACTTGCATCTCAATATAATTAAAAGAAAGGGGCTAATCCAGAGGAATCACCCCTACGTTGGCAGGTACTAAAACAGATGACATTTCTCATAAATAAATCTATAAATTTATTGTGTCCTAATCAAAATCCCAATATGATATTTTTGGACCTTGACAAGCTGATTCCAAAATTCACCTGGAAGGAAAAAACAGATGAGAACAGTCAAAAACCAATTTTTTTTAAATTCATAAAGAGAACTCTACCTAACCAATAAAAAAAATATATAAAAAACTAAATTAAAACAAAGTCCAGTAGCATAAAAGAATAGGTAATAGTGGGAAAAAAAGTAAATCTAATGTTGGCTTAGAATAACGAATCCAGAATTTAATTCCACGGCCCTATTTGAGGTTCTTTAATGTAGCTTTGATATTTTTTTGCTTTTACTCCATTGACAATTCAACAATAATATCAAAAGTAAAAATGGACTCAGCAATTCTTTGTTTCTTATATTGCTTTTATGCTTCTCTATTTCAATTATTATTGTAGTCTTCAAAAAGAGGAGAGAGGTTGAAGGGCATAGACCTTATTTCCAATGGCTTGATCTGCACTGAGGTGGGCCAAAATGACTGTTCCTACAGATGGCAAGACAAGCCTGAGCAGGCCACAGGCCACAGTCCTGCCTTTCTTCTGGAGTATAATTGAGCAATAGTATATACAAGGTGGTTCTAAGTGCTTTGCACATACACAAATTGGGTAACTTCTTCAAGGTTTCACAGCTACTAAAGATTTGAATTTATCAGTGGGGCCTCAGAACCAGACAGCCTCCCAAGATTTTTGTCCTACCTCTTTTTTTTTTTTAAATTAAAGTACAGTTGACATACAATATTATGTTAGTTTCACGTGTACAGCATAGTGATTCGACATTTATATAACTTATGATGTGATTACCACAAAAAGTCTAGTACCCATCTGTTACCATACAAAATCATTACATTATTGACTATATTCCCTATGCTGTACAATTACATCCCTGTGACTTACCTATTTTATAACTGCAATTGCAGCTGTCCCCACTGTCCTTGTTCTTCTGACATTTCCTCATACTGTTATGTTAGTTTGTCTGACATTTTTGGCTTAGCTTCCTCCCATATGTGTACTCTGGCCTCATGGGCAGCCATAATTCAAACTGCTCCCCATTGTTTCAGCCCAAAGGGAACTCTGGAGCTGGGGAATGTCCCTATTTGTAGCTTTTAAAGCATGTCTTCAATGTATGTGATGTCAGTGTTTATCTCCTTTACTCAACTTTAAGTGCCTTAGGGCAGATACCCTCCATTCATCATTTTATTCCTAAAATTTATCATGATGCTTGGCAGATGCTAAGACATTAAATGTTTCATAAATTAATGGATTCTAAACACCAAATTTTACCATAATTAGCAGAAATGACTTGGGTATTGTCACATTGCCTCTTCTCAATGATCCAAACAACTGGCTATCCCCTCCACCCCATCCCCTTTTACTTTCATTGTTGCAGGAGATGGGATCAGAACGGATGGAGATGCGGAAGCGGCAGATGTCGGCAGCCCAGGAGACATCAGACTCCCTCCCAGGCCAGCACGGAGTGGGCAACCGAGGATCTAATGCTTGTTGCTTCTGCTGGTGCTGCTGTTGTAGCTGTTCTTGGTGAGCTTTGGGGCCTTTTTATTAATGGACTTCTGGTTGGGCAATGGTGCCCCTGAATTGTGTCAGTTCATGATTAACTCAATAATGTTTTTTAAATAACTACCATATGCCTGACACTTATTCGTGTTTTGTGAAAGACAACAACAAGAACAATAAATAAACAAACAATAAATAAAGCAAAAAAAGAAACACCAAGAAAAGGCTACATCCTAGCTCTTGAGGGACCTACGAGTTCTGGTAATTAAGTTCGAGAACTTGCTACCATGCACTTACATTGGTAGTACTGTACAAATATCTCAGTACAGTTTCTTCACCTTGGTATATCAGTATCTCACAGCTGTGTTCATGTCAACAGATAATAGTGTCTTGCTGAGTGGAGTTCATTATTGTTGTTGCATATTTTTCTGTGCTGTCACGAGAATGTCTGAGCTTGAATTAGAGCAATGAACAAACTTAAATTTCTTGTTATACTTGGCAGGAGTGGAAATGAAATCAGCGACATGTTAATCCAAGTTTATGGGGATAATGCCATGAAGAAAAGGGCAGTACACAAATGGATTAAACAGTTTTCTGAGTGGAGAGAATGCATCACTGATGAAGAGAGATCAGGGTTGCCAGTAATGAGCAGAACTGATGAAAACATTGCAAAAATTAGTCAAAATGTGTGATAAAATCATTGGCTGACTGGGGTTGTGAGAAGCATAGCAGATCAAGTAAACATTAATAAAGAAACAGGAAAATCTTAACTGAAAATCTTGGCATGAGAAAGGTGTGTGCAAAAATGGTCCCAAAGGAGCTCACCGATGAACAAAAGCAAAGGAGAGTCGAAGTTTGCCAAGACCTTTTGGAGAGGCAAGACAATGTTTTGGGCCATGTTATCACTGGTGAAGAAACATGGGTGTAGCAATAAGACCCTGAAACAAAGTGTCAAAGTGCACAGTGGAAGTCAGCCAATTCTCCATAACCAAAAAAGTTCTGTCAGTCCAAATTAAGAGTCAAAACCATGTTGCTAACATTTTTTGATATCAGAGGGATTTCCATTTTGAATTTGTACCAAGTGGACAGTTAACCAAGTTTACTATTTAGAAGTGCTGCAAAGGCTGTGTAAAAAATTTAGATGAAAATTACCTGAACTTTTAGCCAACAAATCATGGCTCTTGCATCACAACAATGCATCAGCTCACATGGCACTGTCTTTGAGGGAGTATTTAGCCAGTAAACAAATAACTGTATTGGAACACCCTCCTACATACCTGATCTGACCCACAATGACTTCTTTCTTTACCCAAAGATAAAGGAATTTTTGAAAGGAAGACATTTTGATGACATTCAGGACATCAAGGGTAATAGGAAAACAGCTCTGATGGCCATTCCAGATAAAGAGTTCCAAAATTGCTTTGAAGGGTGGACTAGGCTCTGGCGTCAGTGCATAGCTTCCCAAGGGGAGTACTTCAAAGGTGACTATAGTGATATTCAGCAATGAGGTATTGTAGCACTTTTTCTAGGATGAGTTTGCGAACTTAATTCAAATCACTGAAATTAGGTGGTCGTATGTTAAACAACTGAAGAACAATCTATAGCAGTTGATGATTGAATATTAATATTTGGTCAGAAACAATGCCTAGATGGTTAAAAAGGAGTGAACTCAAGGTACTCTAGTTGGTCATAAAGACTTTGTGGAGGAGTTAGAATTTAAGATGTGTCTTAAAAGTTAAGGTTATGGAGAAGAAAGAGCCTGGATTTTATCCTCTGCTGCTTCTGTTTTATTAATTTTGGGTTTTTTAAGGAAGAGAAATGTCAAACTATATGCTTAACAGAGAGAGAAAAATCTGAAAACAAAGGCTACCTTACTGGTAAAGAAAAAAACACAACCATTGCTTAAGCAAAAAGAGGTGTACAACTTGAATATGAAACATCCTTGACCATTTGAATCATAGTTAAAGATCTGGAGAAATGTGTATGATTTATACCTGTAAATCATAGGAACATTAGGTTGCAATTCCAAAATGTTGGTATAAAAAGTGATATGTGCCAGCCAAATGTATGCACAACTTTAGGCAACTAAATTCTTGTAAATTTAAGTAGGGTTGACTACAAGTTGGTCTAAGAACACACTGTCCAGTGAAGAAGAAAAACTGATATTGGGACTAGTTAAGAACAGTGACACAATTGGGAGGTGGGAGTGGAGGTTGAAATTGAAATGTCTAGGAAAGTTAGTCTGCTGCCACTTGACATGGGCTAGTGTTAATTTCCAAGAAGTTCCAATCTGGTGGATGGGATACAGCAATATGATACTGCAAGGACTGATGGACTCATGATGCTGGGTGGTGTGTCCATTTGCAACAGAGCCCAGACAGCAAGTGGGAACATGGGAAAGACAGCGCTGAAAAGAGCTAAATAGTCTGGCATTTAAGGCAAGACTTCCGCCCCAACTAGGAATCTAGAGGACTAAGCAGGAAACTAGAGGAGAAACACATGGTGGCACACCGTACACACATGGGTGTCCAGAACCCACACTAGGTGGGCAGGATACCCACCAGTTATAAAGAGACTCTGTTTAGGCTCCTTTCCACTCTTTCACTCTTCTAATCATTCTCAGTGAGATGATTAGAGTTAATTGTCTGAGACATGTGCAGAGATATGCCAGTGCAGGTAAGATGCCTAGATAGCGTTTACCCCGTCCCTCCTCCCTTCTCTGCTAGAGCACAAGAAGGGCACAAGAAGCTGAGATTGTGGCTTTAACAAGGTATGGGATGGAAGGTGTAAGGGGAGCAGATGGTGGTAGGTGCCATAACAGGCTTACCCTACTACCACCAATTAGGGTGAATAAAATATAAATCTATACCTAGACATCATCATTAAAGCCACCACTTATGTAGCATGTGTTATGTGTGTATATAAAAGATAATAGAGCAATGTCTTCAGAGTCCTAGACAAAAGTAATTGAAAAGTTAGTCAAACTATAAAAGAATGGATAAAGTTAGACATACAAAAAAAAAAAGTTCAGACATACAAAAGCCAAGAGAGATAATTAACTTAAAAGTTAATTATCCCTAAAGTTCCCTTAGTTCCCTAAAAGAACTAAGAAATGGTATACTTCAGGAAAAAAGAAAGTGAGCCCATAGAGTAGTCATGGGAAACAAGTAACAATGATGGATACATGAGGGATCAAATATAGCTATAATACAAAGCTTGGTATTTGGTTTTCCATTAAAAAAGTGTAAATCCAAAGCTGTAAACAAATAATCTCATGTTAACAATAGACAAATAAACAATTTCAGACTTTCTTAGAAAAATTATAAGAACATTTTCTCTCAAAATTAATGGTATTCATCATTAGTCAGAAATACAACACATAGTTTCCACATCAATGGAAAACAAAGAAATACTATAGAAAACTTTGTCAGCATATGACAGAAGTAGTTTTAGCAAAAGAGAAAATGAACTATCCTATAAATAGCAAGATACTTGGTATTAGGGTGACCAGATCATTCCAGTTGCCTGGGACTGTCTGGGTTTTAGCTCTGAAAAGCCCTATGTCCCCCCAAGTTCCAGTCAAGATGGCACAGTAGGTAAACCCTGTGCTTACCTTCTCTCACTACCACATCAAAATTACAACTAAACTACAAAATAACCGTCATTGAGAATCACCTGAAATCTTCCTGAACTGAAGCCCTACAACTAAAGATGTGCAGAAGAAGCCACCTTTACACTGGTAGGAGGGGCAGAGAAGGAGAACGGGCTGGTCCCACACTAGCATGTGACCATTAAAAATTGGGAGGAACATCTCAACTGTGGAGGTCATTCCCAGAAGAGATAGAGGTCCCAGGCCAGGATTCAAGTGCCAGGGAGAGAAGTTCCCATAATTTCTAGTTGTAAAAACCAGCAGAGATTGTGTCTGAGTGAGATGGAGGGTAACTGGAGTCCCAGGCACTCCTCGTAATGGGGCCATGCACAGACTTACTGATAGAATCACTGGCTCTGAGCTCTAGTGCTGGAACAGCAGCTGGAGAGGTAGCAGGGATATATGGTGGGGAACTGAGTTGTCTGACTTTGGGATAGGGGCCGGAAGGGCAGTTTTCTCCCAGAGGGAGAAGCTGGTGGAGGCCATTGTTTCTTTGTTGAGCTCTTCCCCTTCCTAGTATGCAGCCACAGGCAGCTGCCATATCTGAGTCTCCATCAAGCTGGCTAAAACCATTCGTTCACCACACCCTGGTGATTAGAGACTCCATCCCATCCAACATTCAGGCTCGCCCAAGCTGCTTTCAGTGACTTTTTCCACACAAACCGCCTGACTTGGCTTATGCTGCAGACTTTTCTAGGGTCTCTGAAAGGTTCATGGAACCCAAACAAGCAGCATCTGGCTTTGAGCATGTCCCGTACCTCTGGCTCAGGAAGCTTAAGCCTGGCACTGGCAGCAACTGGCCTTGGTTTAAGGCTCTTGAAGGTACCTCCAAGAATGGCACAGATGGCAGCCATCTGCAGATGGCTTTGTGGCTCCTGCTGGGTGGCCCAAGATGCGACATGGACTCCTGCTGAACTCAACTTGCAGCAGGTTCCCTCCCAGGTGGCCCTGGGGCTCGCACCCCCAGTGGCCACCTTTGAAATGAGATGGAGGGTCACCCAGGCACCTCCAAGGACGACAAACCCAACGGGCAGATTGGGCAGGCACCAGAGCCCTGTTGAGCCAATTCTGCTCTGTAGGGTCAGCCCCTGCACCTCAACTCCCCCACTGTAGTCACAGCCAGTCCTCACAACCAATGAGCCCGAAGGTCAATTCCTCTTACCAATGTGCAAACAGCAACCAAGGCTCAACTACAGGAGGAGGGTGCACACAACCTACACAAGACACACCTAGAATGCATAACTTAGGTGATCAGGAAGATTGTGCCACTGGGCCCCACAGCATACCTACTACATAAGGCCACACTACTAAGACCAGGAGACATAGCAGCCCTACCTAAAACTTAGAAACAAACAGTGAGAGACAGCCAAAATGTGGAGACAAAGAAACATAGCCCAAATAAAAGAACAGAGGAAAGCTCCAGAAAAAGAACTAAAAATGGAGACAAGTAATCTACCACATGCAGAGTTCCAAAGACTAGTTATAAGGATGCTCAGTGATTTCACGGAGAACTTCAACAAAGAGATAGGAAACATAGAAATGGAGATAGAAAACATAAAAAGAACCAGTCAGAAATAAAGAATACAATAACAGAAATGTAGAATACATTACAGGGAATCAACAGTAGATTAGATGAAGCAGAGGATCAAATCAAAGATTTAGATGATAAGGTAGAAGAAAACATCCAACCAGAACAGCTAAAAGAAAAAAGAATCCAAAAAAATCAGGAGAGTTTAAAGGGTCTCTGGGACAACATCAAGCATACCAACATTCATATTATAGGGATACCAGAAAGAGAAAGCAAGGAATTGAAAAACTATTTGAAGAAATAATGACAGAAAACTGCCCTAGCCTGGTGAAAGCAATAGAAATACAAACTCAGGAAGCACAGAGTCCCAAACAAGATGAACCCAAACAGGCCCACACTGAGACACATTATAATTAAAATGCCAAAGATAAAGACAAAGAGAGAATCTCAAAAGCAGCAAGAGAAAAACAGTTACTAGTTACCTACAAAGGAGCTCCCATAAGAATGTGGGCTGATTTCTCAACAGAAACTGTGCAGGCCAGAAGCGACTGACGGGAATTATTCAAAGTGATGAAAAGCAAGTATATACAATCAAAATTATTCTACCCAGCAAAGCTATCATTTAGAATCAAAGGATAGATAAAGAGCTTCCAAGACAAGAAAAAGCTAAGGAGTTCATCACCTCCAATCCAGTATTACAAGGAATCTTAAGATGAAAAAATAAATAAATAAATATATATATATATATATATATATATATATATATATATATGTATATATATCAATAATATTGATATATATATATATCAATAATAAAATGGCAATAACTACATATCTATCAACAATTACTTTCAATATAAATGGTTTGAATGCTCCAATCAAAAGAATAGGGGGCTGAATGGATAAGAAAACAGGACTTATATATGCTGCCTATAGGAGACTCACTTCAGATAGAAAAGCACACACAGATGGAAAGTAAAGGGATGAAAATGGTATTTCGTGAAAATAGAAACAAACAAACATAAGCTGGGGTAGCAATACTTATACCAAACAAAATAGACTTTAAAACAAAGACTACAACAAGAGACAAAAAAGGACATAGTAATCCCACTTGTGGGTATTTATCCAAACAAACCCCAAATGCTACTTCAATGGGACATGCTCATCCATATGTTCATTGCAGTATTATTTACAATAGCCAAGATAGGAAAGCAATCTGGTGTCCCTGAATGAATGAATGGATAAAGAGGAGATGGTACATACTCCTATATACAATGGAATATTACTCAGCCATAAAAAATAATGAAATCTTGTCATTTGCAACAACATGGATGGACCTAGAGGATATTGTGCTTAGTGTAGTAAGTCAGACAGTAAAAGACAAATGACATATGATTTCACTTATAAGTGGAATTTAAAGAACAAAATAAACAAAGGAAACAGAAACAAACTTAGATGCAGAGAATATTTTGATGGTTGCCAGATGGGAGGGCGGTTGAGGAGCAGATGAAAAGGGTAAAGGGATTAAGAAATACAAATTGGTAGTTACAAAATAGTTGTGGGGATGTAAAGTAAGTATAGGGAATATAATCAATAATATGGTAATAACTATGTATAGTGCCAGGTGGGTACTAGTCAGGAGGATCACTTTCTAAATTATACACCTGAAACTAATGTAAAATAATATTGAATGTCAACTCAAATTGAAAAATTAAAAAGGGGAGGGAAAGATAAAGAAGAATAAGTGGTTCAAAATTCCAGGTAAAAAACAAGTAAGTCTTGGGGATGTAATATACAGCATAGAAAATATAGTCAATAATGTGATAGTGTGGTACTGTGTCAGATGATTGGTTGCTGGACTTATCATGGTGATCACTGCTTTAGCATAGGGAATATAATCAATAATATGGTAATAACTCTATATAGTGCCAGGAGGGTACTATCGAATAACTATGATGTACACCTGAAACTAATATAGTATTGTATGTCAGCTATATTTTAATAAAAATCTTTTTAAAAAATAAAGAAAAGTCTCATGTCCCAGAAACTATGTGAGTCCCAGGCAAACCAGGAAAGTTGGTCACCCTACCTGATATCCAAATCCATAAAAATAGATTTATATTCCTATACTGCATTATATACAAAATTCCATCTGCCACTGTCCCTTCCCTGCAAAAAAACCAAGATCAATTCCAGATGGCTTAAAGGTTGTGAATAGCCAAAAAGAAAATACAGAATATCTTCATGATCTTGGTGTTCAGAAGAATTACAGCAAAATCTGTAAAAGAAAAAGAATCACGAATTTGGCTATGTTAAAATATAAAAATGTATTTAATGAGAGATATAAAACATATTCCACAGAAGACTTGTACATGAATATTCATAGCATGAATCATAGTAGCCAAAAAATGGCAACAACCCAAATGTCCATCAACTGATGAATAGATAAACAAAATGTGGTGTATCCATACAATGGAACACTATACAGCCAGAAAAGGCATCAAGTATTCAAATTGTTAAAACATGGATAAACCTTGAAAACATTATGCTAAGTGAAAGAAGCCAGACACAAAAGACCATATATTTTATGATTCGATTTATATAAAATGTCCAGAGTAGGTAATCTCATAGAGATAGGAAGTAGATCAGTGGTTGCCTAGGGGTGGGGAAAACAGGAGTGAATGTAAATGTGTACATTTTCTTTTTGGAGTGATGAAATGTTCTAAAATCATGATGATGGTTGCATAACGGTATAAATATACTAAAAACCATTGACTTGTACCATTTAAATTGTGAGTTGTATGATGTGTGAATTATATTATAAGAAAACTGTTTTTGAAATGTGTTTAACAAGAAACAGAAATAAAATGAACAGGTAAAACTACTGAGAGAAGATAGTTACAAGACCTTTAAAAATGAATTCAAATCTAGAATATATAAAGAATTTCAGGGGAGGCCCGTTAGCTCAGTTGGTTAGAGAGCCAGCTCTTAACAAGGTTGCCAGTTGGATTCCCACATGGGCCAGTGAGCTGCAACCCCCTCTCCCCCACCCCGCAACTAGATTGAAAATGGCGACTGGACTTGTAGCTGAGCTGTGCCCTCCACAACTAGACTGAAAAACAACCTGACTTGGAGCTGATGGGTCCTGGAAAAACACACTGTTACCTAATATTCCTCAATAAAAAAATAAAAAAAAGAATTTCAGATTAATAAGAAAATAATGACCAAAAGAAAAATTAGCAAATGAAATGAAACAAAAAATAATCTACTTATGCTCCTACTAACAAGATCGGATATATGAAAGCTAAATATATGCCCTTCTAAATAGTATACCCTACCCTAAAAAAACCTTTCATACATGTGCAAAAGGAGATGATTATGAGAGGATTCACTTCAGCTTTAATCTGATTGACAAAAAATGAAAATGTCTGTAAAGTTCCTGAACAAGAGAATGGATAAATACATTATATTATAGTTACGTAATGCAATACCACACAACATTCAAATTCATGTGCTAGAGGGGGGAAAAGCAAATTGTAAAGTAATGCACATTGTGTAATAACATTTTTTTACAAAGTCTGAAAATATCTTTGTGTATTTATATATTTATATAGATATATAAAGAGAGTAGTGTAACACGGAATGGTAATGATAAACAACAAATTAAGGATGTGGTTAATTTGTTGAAGGGAAATGGAATGGGAAAAAGTACACAGCGAGAGATTTATCCATGTTGAGATTTATCCATGTTGGTAATACATAGTGGAATAAATTCTTAAGAAAGGTAAATGGCAATATGTTTTCTAAGCTCTTGTATTATCTTTCTCAAAATTCTGCTTCATGGCCTTTTGGCATGTTGTTTTATATAAGAAGTCATACAGATTCTTGATCTCTTAACGATAAACTTTTTTTTTCCTTTCTAGAAGACGGAAGAATTTTTTTTTTCTCTTTATAACTCAAAAATTTACCAAAATATATCTGACCATGGGTCTTTTAGTGAATAGTTCTTAAATGTGGTGAGCAAATATTTTGGCTTCTATCAATATTTTTTTATTATACAGTAACAATAACAATTTAACTCATATTTAAAAAATTGACACAAAATATATTATTCAGTTTTTCAAGAACACATTGTTTCCTTAAATATTCCTACTTTTTTTAAAAAAATCAAAGCTTAAATAAATATTGCATTATTTAATTCACAATATAACTTCCAGTTCTCTTAGATATCTTGTATCAAAATTCATCCTTCTTTTTCTCTTTGCTTTTTCATATCCACTGTGTAATGTTGTCTGCTTACAAAAGAAGCCTAGGAATTCAAACAGCATTAATGCTCCTGCAGAAAGAACACCACCGAGATGCCTCTCAAATTTGTTTTTGTTTTAATAAACCATTATTTACTAAAACTTTTTAGCCCTGACATCATGAAAGCAGCAAGTCAGAAGAGTTACTGCATTTCTAATGACTTTGAATTTAAGGAAAAGTAGAGCTATATACACACACAATTACTGAAAATTCATACAGCAGATGTGCTGAAAGACTTTTACAAAATGGTGTAAAGAGTGTTAAGGAAAGATGTAATGAAAGGGATAGAAAAGGGAGTGTAGTAGCAATAGTAAGATAAAGCATCCTCAAGTAATCAATGATAAAAATCTATCTTGATATTAATAGGAAACTAAAACATTCTTGCTAAAATCAAGAACAAGGTAAGGATGTCCATAATCTTTCCCCTTCAAAGAAGATGTACTAATAGCTATGAAAAATGCTCACTGTCGTTAGTCATTAGCAAAATGCAAATCAAAACCACTTCATACCCACTTAATGGCTAGAATAAAAAACACAAACAGTAACAAGTATTGGCAAGTATGTGGAGAAATTGGATCCCTCAAAAATTGCTGGTGGGGGTGTGACCGGATGGCTCAGTTGGTTAGAGTGCAAGCTCTTAACAAATCTGCCGGTTCAATTCCTGCATGGGATGGTGGGCTGCGCCCTCTGCAACTCAAGATTGAAAACGGTGACTGGCCTTAGAGCTGAGCTGTGCCCTCCACAACTAGATTGAAAGACAACGACTTGACTTGGAGCTGATGGGCCCTGGAAAAACACACTGTTCCCTAACATTCCCCAATTAAAAAAAAAATTGCTGGTGGGAATGTAAAATGGTACAGCTGCTTTGGAAAACAGGTTGGGACTTCCTTGAAATGTTCAAAATAAAGTTACTATGTGAAAGCATTTCCACTTTTAGGTATCCACCCAAAAGAAATAGAAACAAAGGTCCACACAAAAACTTGTACATGACTGTTGTTATAAATAGAAAAAAAAAATGCAAACAACCTAAATGTTCATCAACTGATGAATGGATGACAAATTATGGTCGGTCTACCATACACCCAAATGAATGAAGTAGTGACACCATGTTACAACATGCATGAACCTTGAAAACATGCTAAGTGAAAGAAGCCAGCCACAAAAGACCACAGATTATGTAATTCAGAATTGGCAAATCTATATAGACAGGAGGTAAATTTGTGTATATCTAGGGCTTGTGGAGGTAGGATATAGTGGAGGAGTGATTGCTAACAGGGATAGGCTTGTTTTGGGGGTTGATGGAAATGTTCTGAAATTAGCAGTGATTATTGTATAACCTCGTGATTATGCCAAAAACCACTTAATTGTACACTTTAAATAGGTAACTTTATGCTATAAAAATGATGGTTCAATAAAGCTATTAACGTAATAGCCTTCATATGTACAAATAATAACCAGTTAGAAGAAGAGATGGAAGTGAAAATTCCATTTAAACATTTGGAATAAGTTTATGAAGAAATATACAAAGTATGTATAAGGAAACTTAAACTCTCTTGAAAGATACAATAGATTTTGATTGTATACTTTCCTGGTTCTCTCTAATACTTTCGTATGTATGCCTATAAATTTATAAAACCTCCACTTTGACTGCAAAGTTTGGAGAATATATTCTTGTTTTGAAGGTACAAGAAATTAAATGAAATAAATAAATTAAAATGTTTGAAAACAACAAAAAGAAATGAACACCCAAAACATTCCAGATAATCTTACCTTTTTACTTTCTAATAGACATGTTTTTTGTTTTGTTTTTTTTTTCATAAATTTTATTGGGAAATATTGGGGAACAGTGTGTTTCTCCAGGGCCCATCAGCTCCAAGTTGTTGTCCTTCAATCTAGTTGTGGAGGGCGCACCTCAGCTCCAAGTCCAGTCGCCATTTTCAATGTTAGTTGCAGGGGCTGCAGCCCACCATCCCATGTGGGAATTAAACCAGCAACCTTGTTGTTAAGAGCTCACGCTCTAACCAATTGAGCCATCCAGTCGCCCCTCTGGAAGCTCAGTGGCAGCTCCTTGTCTTCAATCAAGATGTGGAGGGCACAGCTCACTGGCCCCTGTGGGAATCAAACCAGCTATCCTGTTGTTCAGAGCTCGCACTCTAACCAACTGAGCCATCGGGCCCCCCCTCTAACAGACATGTTTTTATGAAGAGAATTATTATTCTTAAATATATACTCTGCCTAATTAGTGTAAACCATAATATTATTAAAATAATTTATTTTGCTGGTACCTTTCTTTAAAGTTTATTGGGGTGACAATGGTTAGTAAAGTCATATAGGTTTCAGGTGTACAATTCTGTAATACATCATCTGTATATCACATTGTGTGCTCACCACCCAGAGTCAGTTTTCCTTCCATCACCATATATTTGATCCCATTTACCATTATCTGCCACACCGCTCCCCCTTACCCTCTGGTAACCATTAAACTGTTATCTGTGTCTATAAGTTTTTATTTCTTTATTTGTTTGTCTTGTTGTTTTGTTGTTTTCAGTTTATATACCACATATTGGTGAAATCATGTAGTTCTCTACTTTTTCTGTGTGACATTTTGCTTAGCATAATAATCTCAAGGTCCATCCATGTTGTTGCAAATGGCACTATCTCATCTTTTCTTATGGCAGAATAATATTCCATTGTGTATATACACCACATCTTCTTTATTCAATCATCTATTGAAGGACACTTGTTGTTTCCATGTCTTGGCTACTGTAAATAAAGCTGCAATGAATCTCGAGCACATACATATGTATGGATAAATGTTTTCAGATTTTTTGGGTAGATACCCAGGAGAGGGATTGCTGGGTCATACGGTAATTCTCTTCTTAATTTTTTGAGGAACCTCCACACTGCCTTCCATAATGGCTGCACTAATCTGCGTTTGCACTAACAGTGTATGAAAGTTCCTTTTTCTCCACAGCCCCTCCAACACTTACTATTATTTGTCTTGTTGATGATTATTTTGCTAATACCTTATTGTCATGTTTTTTGCTTCAGGAAAAGAAAATCATTCTACTTTGTAATCTGGAATTCTCTTTAGAATATTTGTAAAAAAGCTTTCCTCATTACAGAATGATCTCAACTGATATGTAAATGTCATATTTTGTGCAGTCTCACTGTTAGAAACCAAGAAGAGAGACCCAGGGGGACTACCCATGAACTCAGAAGAGAGGACTTTCCAAACTGTGAAGAAAGGTAAAATCTCATTTGTTTAACTCACTAAATTGACAGAAGTGCCTACCTTGTTTTTTGTTTGTTTGTTTGCTTGTTTTACATTACATGTTTCAGTGAACAGAGTTTCTCTAACTGCATTTTAATAATACCAAATTATAATGTGTCATCACATTTTCACTATGCATTTAATTTTAATTCATTGTGTGAAAAGGGAAATATCAGTTTAATTATTAATCTAAACCCTGATAATTACAAGTATAAATTGATGCTTCTTGACAAAACATGTGACATTTTATATACATACACTTTTAAAATAAAAGACCATAATGAAACATGTTTGGTTTTCAGGAAAGCTTTAAAAGTCCATTTTCTTCCTAACTATTAATTTGTACATCCATTAATGTATTATTTTTAAAATTTGAGTATTTTTAACAAGTTGGAGGGGAAACCCACATAAACTTTCCATAATGCCAAATTTTAAAATGGTCTTTTTTCCCATCTGTTGATTTACTTTTACTTACCTATTCTTATACTTTTACTTGGTATTATGCCTATATAATTGCAGATGCTAAACAAATATCCTAAAAGCATTGTTCAAATAAGGTCTTGCATTATATTGTTTATTTTTTAGGGGAAAAAAGCAAATAGCCTAAAAGGTTAATGAAATATTTTTCTTCATTCTTTATCTGATTTATTCTTACTCAGATTTTTCAAAGTCTGTGAAGCACATTAAAATCTTTCACAACAGTGAGTTTGTTAAAAAAAAACAGCTTTTATCTTATATATTCCAGTATATTGTATTGTGTACCAAAACTTTGAGGTTGTTATATATATGAAACCAGAATGCCTACATCTAATCTTGGCTCTACCCATCCTGCCAGTAGGACCTTGGGACCTTAAGCACGACTTAGTACCCACATTATGCCTTAGTTTCCTTATGTGTAAAATAGGCATAATAATCCTATTTTACAAATAATCCTATTTTACTAGCCAAAGAAGGGTCATTATGAATATTAAGACCAGTAAAGCACTGAGAATAGCACCTGGCAAGAGGCAAGCATTCATATATATTGGCCATTTATTAGTTCTCAATCATATCCAATGATATAAAATGACTCTTTATCCAATTTAATTCCTTTTGCTTTTGATTCTACTAGATATTAATATTATTCTTATTTACATTTGCCTCATATATCTTTGCTTATCTATTTGTTTTTAATTTTTGGTAATATTTTCTTTTTCCCAGTGTTGGATTTTGGCCCAGTTTGAGTCTCTGTCTCTAAATAGAGAATTACAATCCAATTATACTGGGTTAGTTATTTTGATGATTACTGATACGTTTAATCTTCTAGCATATTCTTTGATAGTCTGCTTGTAATACCTCCTAATTATCTCCTTAATTTTTCTTTTTGCTAAATGAACTGTACTTTCTTCGCTTTTCTTCTTCATTACCATGGAAAGTATATGCGTATACCCTCTTTTTAAAAAAAAAAGTACTACTGATTACCTTTAAGTTTTTCAAAATCATTCTTTAATGTATATTTCTTAAACTGACAGGAGTAAAAAGCTAACTTTTGAATCCTCACATTTAAGGAACAGAATTTACCATAGTTTACTAAGCCTCACCAATTTAATTAATCTTTCTAAAAAGAATCTAGGATTTTTTTGTAATTGTTTTGTTATTATTTTTAAATTATCTTTTAAACATATTTTAAAACATTTTTTCTCAAAACTAATTTTCCAGTTAACTAGAAAACTTTCCTATTTTACATTTTCATACAGAATACTTTCTTCATGAGGAAAACTTAAATACCCACTATAAAAACAAAAATCAAATAATACAAAAATTTTACAATATAAACTCAATCTTTGTCTTATTCCAGATCTCATCCCAATCTCCACATACACTAACTGCCATCAGCAGTTTCTTTATATATCTGCAAAGGAATTTTCTGTACATTCAATTGTACTGAAATGGAATCCATCTTATACATGGAATCTAATTTTGAAAGTATTGTTTAGACATTTTCCTACCAATTACTCTTTTTCTATAAGCTACTTTCTCTGGTCTTGACTTTTAATTTATGGTACACTTTTGGGTCAGTTGTAATCCATCTTCATGAAACGGACATAGAATTTACATTGTGAATATTTGTATATGTGAGAGTTTTTTCTATGATCTTCAAGAAATTAGGATGACTTACCTATACAGCAAATTTTGGGGGTATGCATTCTTTATCCTTGAAAACTAAATAGAAAGCTTTTGGCTTTAGGTCAGAATAGATCATTTGAGGGCCTTCCCAACACAGAACAACAGATTTTTGCATAAGTCTTGAAGTCTTTGCATTGCTGGGCTCATGAAAGTAAGAAAAATGACAAACTACCTGGAAAACTAAGCAAATAAAAACTAAGCAAAATTCTGAGTAGTGACCGCTAAGCACAGGAAAGAGGGGTTTTCTCTAAGAACAAGTGCCGAGTGGTATGATGGTAAGATGTTAAAACTGAGACTCCCAGATTAAGCCTTGATCTGTGAAGGAACTAAAGTGGTCCTGGGTTGATCATGCCTACATCTCATAAGAAGCAAACACACATCCTGTCTGGAGGAAAGTAAACATTCTCAGTTTCGACTCTCAGTTTTCCAAAGATTACGAGGAACCAAATGCTATGAAACTAAAAGGAAACAACCCATCACAAATGAGAGTCAGTAGAAACAACACTTGGATTTAGAGCCCAAAACACTAAAGATGTTATAAGTATCAGTAATAAAATATAAAATAATGATTTCTGAAATGTTTAAACCAATTGTGGGGACAAAGCCCCAAAAAGCAGTTTCCAGGCTCTTGGCCTCACATAGAAAGGTGCTGGCTCAGGTAGTAAATGGCCATCAACTGTGATCAGATGGCTATCAGCTGTGGCTAGTTGGCTGTCAGCTGTAACCTGTAAGCCATTGGCCACTAATATAACTGCTGTGGCTACGCTAGCAGAAAGAATGGGGGCTAGCAAGAGCGGCGGATGCCGCCGGTGAGAATTTAGTGATATGACTCCCCTACTTATGGCTCCGTGGATGTTCCTTTTTGGCCTCACCATGTCCTGCGTTCTTATGTGGGGAGCAGGAGCAGAGACCCCACACGACACCCGCACGACACCAATTAAATATGGAATCACAAAAATGAGTAACCAGAATTCAACTATCAACAATGTCCAGGAGTATTTTGTAACTACCAATTTGTATTTTTTAATACATTCACCTTTTCTTCCCCGCCGCCAACCCTGCTCCCATTTATCGCCCTGATAGATCTAGTACCTATCTGTCACCATACCTAGTTATTACAATATTATTGACTATATTCCTCATGCTATACCCTATGTTCCCATGACTACTGTGTAACAACCAATTTGTACTTCTTAATTCTTTCCCCTTTTCATCCATCCCTAACTCCCCTTCCATCTTAAAGAAGTCCCCCTAAGATTCCTTGTAACACTGGTTTGGTAGTGATGAACTCCTTCATCTTTTTCTTGTCGGGAAAGTTCCTTATCAGTCCTTCAATTCTAAATGATAGCTTTGCTGGGTAGAGTAATGTTGGTTGTAAGTCCTTACTTTTCATCACTTTCAATATTTCCTGCCAATCCCTTCTGGCCTGCAAAGTTTCTGTTGAGAAATCAGCTGGCAGTCTTATGGGAGCTCTCTTGTAGGTAAATATCTGCTTTTCTCTTGATACTTTTAAGATTCTCTCATTACGTTTAACCTTTGGCATTTTATTTATGATGTGTCTTGGTGTTGGCCTCTTTGGGTTCATAGGGATGTAAAGTGTAGGGATATAATCAACATTAATATGGTAATAACTATGTATAGTACCAGGTGGTACTAGTCAGGAGGATCACTTCCTAAATTATATAAATTGTCTAACCACTATGTTATACACTTGAAACTAATATAAAATAATGTTGAATGTCAACTCTAATTGACACATTTAAAAAGGGGAAGAGATCAATAATATTGTGATAGCCTGGTACAGTGTCAGATGGTTGCTGGACTTCTCATGGTGATCATTTCTTTAGCATAGGGCATAAAATCAATAATGTGGTAATAACTCAGTATAGTGCTAGGTGGGTACTGTTGAATAACTATGATGTACACCAGAAACTAATATAATATTGTATGTTAGCTGTATTTTAATAAAAAATATTTTTTAAAAATGTCCAGGAGGACTGTGAAGTTGTACCATAGTTTTGCAAGATGTTACCATGGGGGAAACTGGGCAAATGGTACCAGAGATCCCTGTATATTATTTTTTCCTTAACTTTTGGAATTTTCTTTTTGTTTTTCTTTTTTTAAGATTTTTGTTAAAATATAGTTAACATACATTATTGTATTAGTTTCAGGTGTACATCATAGTTGTTCAACAGTACCCACCTGTTATGATATAAAGTTATTATCACATTATTGATTATATTCCCTGTGCTAAAGAAGTGATCACCATGATAAGTCCAACAACCATCTGACACAGTACCATGCTATCACGATATTATTGACTATATTTCCTGTGCTGTATATTATATCCCCAAGACTTATTTGTTTTATATTTGCAATTTTGAATCTCTTATTCTTCTTTATCTTCACCCCCGCCCTTTTAATTTTTCAATTAGATTTGACATTCAATATTATTTCATGTTAGTTTCAGGTGTACAGCATAGTAGGCAGATATTTATATAACTTAGTAGGTGGTCCTTCTGACTAGTACCCACCTGGCACTATACATAGTTATTACCATATTATTGATTACATTCCCTATACTTCACATTGCCATTACTATTTTGTAACTACCAATTTGTATTTCTTAATCCCTTCACCTTTTGTACCCTGCCCCCGTCACCCCTCTCATCTATTACCCTGATAGATCTAGTACCCATCTGACATCATACATAGTTAATACATTATTATTATTGACTATATTCCTTATGCTATACCCGCATCCACATGACTACAATATAACAACCAATTTGTACTTCTTAATCCCTTCTCCTTTTCACCTACTCAAAACCCCACTTCCATCTAGCAACCATCAAAATGTTCTCTGTACCTATGAGTTTGTTTCTGTTTTGTTTGTTTGTTTATTTTTTTCTTTAGGTTCCACATATAAGTGAAATCATATGACATTTGTCTTTCGCTGTCTGACTTACTACACTCAGCACAATACCCTCTAGGTCCATCCATGTTGTTGCAGATGGCAAGATTTCATCCTTTTTTACAGCTGAGTAATATTCCATTGTATATATGTACCACCTCATCTTTATCCATTCATCCATTCAGGGACACCCAGGTTGCTTTCATATCTTGGTTTATGTAAATAATGCTGCAATGAACATATGGATGAGCACGTCCCCTCGAAGTAGCATTTTGTGTTTATTCAGATAAATACCCAGAAGTGGGATTACTAGGTCCTTTTTGGTCTTTTGTTACAGTCTTTGTTTCAAAGTCTACTTTATCTGGTATAAGTATTGCAACCCCAGCATTTTGGTTTTTTTTTGTTTCCATTTCTATGAAAAGTCTTTTTCCATCCCTTTTCTTTCAGTCTGTGTGTGTCTTTTGACCTGAAGTGAGTCTCTTGTAAGCAGCTTATGTAAGGGTCTTGTTTTCTTATCCATTCAGCTCCCCTATCTTATGATTGGAGCATTTAATCCATTTACATTGAAAGTAATTGCTAATAGGTATGTAGCTATTGACATTTTATTATTCACATTATTATTGTTGTTATTATTATTTTATCTTTAAAAAGTCCCTCTAAGATTCCTTGTAATACTGGTGGTTTGCTGATAATGAATTCATTTAGCTTTTTCTTGTCAGGAAAACTGTTCATCTGTCCTCTGATTCTAAATCATAGCTTTGTTTGGTAGAGTAATCTTGGTTGTAGCTCCTTGCTTTTCATCATGTTGAGTATTTTGTGCCAATCCCTTCTAGCCTGCAAAGTTTCTGTTGAGAAATCAGCTGACAGTCTTATGGGAGTTCCCGTGTAGGTAATCTACTGTTTTTCTCTTGCTACTTTTAAGATTCTCTCTTTGTCTTTAACCTTTGGCATTTTAATTATGATGTGTCTTGGTGTTGGCCTCTTTGGGTTTATCTTGTTTGGGACTCTGCACTTCTTGGGCCTGTATATCTATTTCCTTCACCAGGTTAGGGCAGTTTTCTCTCATTATTTCTTCAAAGAGGTTTTTAGTTCCTTGCTCTCTCTCTTCTCCTTCTGGTACTCCTATAATGCAAATGTTGGCATGCTTGATGTTGTCCCAGAGAGCCCTTAAACTCTTTTCAATTTTTTGGATTCTTTTTCATTTTTGCTGTTGTGATTGGGTGTTTCCTTCTACCTTATCTTCTAAATCGCTGATTCAGTCCTCTGCTTCATCTAATGTACTGTTGATTCCCTGTAATGTATTCTTAATTTCTGTTATTCTGTTCTTTATTTTTGACTGGTCCTTAATTATGTTCTCTATCTCCACTTTTATGTTTCCTATCTCTTTGTTGAAGTTCTCCCTGAGATCATTGAGTATCCTTATAACCAGTGTTTGGAACTCTGTGTCTGGTAGATTACTTGTATCCATTTTGTTTAATTATTTTTCTGGAGTTTTCTTCTGTTCTTTTATTTGGGGTATGTTTCTTTGTCTTTCCATTTTGGCTGCCTCCCTGTGTTTGTTTCTGTATATTAGGTGGGACTGCTATGTCTCTCAGTCTTAGTAGAGTGGTCTTATATAGTAAGTGTGCTGTGGGGCTTGGTGGTACAGTCTTCTTGGTCACCTGAGCCGTGTGTCCCTTGTTTAGATTTTGTGTGCCCTCCTCTTGTAGTTGAGCCTTGGTTGCTTTTGCATATCAATGGGAGAGATTGACCCTGGTGGTCATTTGTTGTGAGGACTGGCTGTGACTATAGTGGAGGAGCTGTGGTGCAGGAGCTGACCCTACAGAGCACGATCTGCCTCAACAGGGCTCTGGTGCCTGCTCATTTTGCCCCACATGTATGTCATCCTTGGAGGCAGCTGGGTGATGCTCTAGCTCGTTTCAAAGCAGGTTACTGGAGGTATTAGCCCCAAGGCCACCTGGGAGGGGACCCACTGCAGGTCAATCCCGTGCTCCACCTGGGACCACCCAGCAGGAGCTACAAGGAAACTGCAGATGGCCACCACCTGTGCTGTGCTTGGAAGTGCCTTGAAAGGCCAAGCCATGAACCAAGGCCAGCTGTCGCTAGTGCCAGGTTTAGGGCTACTCAGCCAGAGGTACAGGACATGCTGAAGTCAGATGCTGCTTGTCTGGGTTCCGTGAACCTTTGAAAGACCCTAGGAAAGTCTGCAGCATGAGCCAAGGCAAGCAGTTTGTATGAGAAAGCTACTGGAAACAGCTTGGGTGTGCCCAAAAATTGGGCAGGGTGGGATGTTGAATCACCAGGGCATGACAAATGAACAGTGTAAGTGATGGGGACTCAAATATGATGGCTGTCTTCATGCTGGGAAGAGAGAGGGCTCAACAAAGAAACAATGGCTTCTACGAGCTCCTCCTCCAGGAGAAAGCTTTCCCTCCAACTCTTGTCCTGAAGCCAAACAACTCAGTTCCCCACCATACACATATGTGCCTCCTCCCTCTCTACTGGCTGCCCCAGCGCTGGAGCTCAGAGCCAGTGATTCCATTGGTGGGTAAGTATGTGTGTGGTCCCTTTAAGGGGAGCACCTGTGAGTGCAACTGTCCTCCATTTCACTCAGTCACAATCTGCTGGTTTTCACAAACAAAAATTATGGGGACTTCTCTCCTTGGCACTGGAACCCTGGGCTGTGGAGGGACTGGGATCCCTCACTTCTCTGGGGGGACCTTCACTGCTGAGATGTCCCTCCCAAGTTTTAACGGTGACACGTGGGTATGGGGCCAGCCTGTTTCATGTCTCTGCCATTCCTCCCAGTCTGGAGGTGACTTCTTCTGCATGTCTTAGTTGTAGGGCTTCAGTTCAGCAAGATTTTAGGCAGTTTTAAATGATGGTTGTTGTTTTGTAGTTAAATTGTAATTTTGATGTGGTCAGGAGAGAAGGTAAGCAAAGCATTTATCTACTGTACCATCTTGACCAGAAATGACCCTGAATATTATTATTATTTTTTTAATCCAGAAGTGCACACTTTTCTTGAGGCCAGTAGTCCAAATTCAAGTTCAGCAGGACCATGCTTTCTGACAGCTCTAACGGAGAAGACTTCTTTGCTGCTTCTAGTTTCTCTGGTAGTTGCCAGCAATCCTTAGCATTCCTCAGCTATTAGGTATTTTATTCCAGTCCCATGACTTATTTTCCCTGTGTGTCTTCACAGCATCTTTTTTTCCTGTGTGTGTGTCTGTCTCTGTGTGTCCAAATCCCCCTTTTTGTAAGAACACCAGTCATATTGGATTAGGGCTCACCCTAATGAACTCAACTTGATTACATCTCCAAAGACCCTATTTCCAAATAAGGTCACATCCTGAGGTTAGGACTTCAACATGTCATTTTAGAGGATACAACTCAACCATAACACCTTCCTACAAAATAACACTGGATCCAATTAGTTTTACAGATTTGTTCCACAAAACATTTCAGGAATTGATCATTCCAAGATTTTACAAGTCTTGTATAACTACCCAAATGTCTAAGAGGCCAGTATAACAGTGATACCAAAACCAGATGAGGATAGTACAAAAATGGAAAATTACAGATGAATCCTGCTCAGGAACTGTGGCCACATACAGTAATGTTGGTGAATCTTAGACACTGTTGGTGAACAGTCAAGTTGCAGAAGACAACATATAGTAAGCCATTTTTATAAAGTTAAAAAACAACTAAAGAATATGTTCGTCAGAGATACATACATATGAGGAATGATGAAAAATATGGTGAATGTTTAAATTTTTAAGAACTTTATTACAGTAAAAGACACATTGCCATTAATCCCCCTCAAAATACTCCCTCTCCTTCGAACACACTTATCCCATCATTCTTGCCACTTTCTGAAGCAGTTCTAGCAGTCCTCTTTCGTGAGTGTCTTTACTTACACTGTCGTGGATACCTCAATGTCCTGAATCAATTTAAAGCATTTACCTTTCATGGTCATTTTGACTTTGAGGAAAGACAAAAGTCACCTGGTGCCAGATCCAGTGAATAAGGTGGATGAAGACACACTATAATGCTCTTTTTTTTTTTTATTAGTTTCAGGTGTACAAGACAAGGTAATACTTAGATGTTCATCATTTATATCCCTCACACTGTGAACCCCCCTGCCCCCATCCATTATCCCTCCGACCTCACACCGAGCCATCACATTATATATATAAAATTATAGTTGGCATTCATTAATGTTTAGCTTCTGTGTACAATGCCATGTTTTTATTTGACAGAAATTGCTGTACTAGAAGCAATGTGTGAAATGAAGCCTTTCTCTTGTGATCACAAAATATGGTGAATGCTGCTGCCGAGTGCCATCCAACGGAAAGGCAGGGATCTTCAATATGGGAAGTGGTACATCAAACCTTAGTAACAGTGTGTGACAAGTTTCAACTTGTTCAGGTGCAGTCATTTGGGTGTGAACTACAGTTGAGAGAAGGTGTGTTTTAAAGTGTGCCTTAAAAAATAAATAAATAAAATAAATAAAGTGTGCCTTAAATCATCCTCCATCATGACAGTGCTCTGTGTCACACATCACTTCTGGTATGGCAATTTCTGTCAAATAAAAACGTTACAGTGTGTCCTCATCCACCTTATTCATCGGATCTGGGACTGTGTGACTTATGGTTCTTCCCCAAAGTCAAAATGATTCAGGACACTGAGGCAGCCGTGACAGTGCAACTAAAGACACTCACGAAAGAGGACTTCCAGAACTGCTTAATAAAGTGGCAAGAGAGAGCATATGAGATCTTGCTCCCCAGCAGATGTTGTCAGTTTTGGCTCAAATAAACTCTTGTAAAACTTTTTTTAAAAAAGTGGCAAGAATGAGAAGTTTGTTCAAAGCGAGGGGGAGTATTATTAGGGTGGTTGATGGCAATATATCTTTTACTGTAATAAATTATTTTTATTTAAACACTTAACATATTGATTGATCATACCTCATACATATGAAACATACATATGAAACTATGAAACAAAGTATAAGAGAAAAGAAATAATACAAATCATTTTAAATAGACTGTGCTTTCTGACCTCAGTATTATTGAATGCTGGTAGAAAAATAAACTAAAACAGGCTAAGTCCAAAATCAAGAACAGTGGTTACCTCAGGAATGGAGGTGGTCAAGAGAGCAGTGTATAGATGTAAATGCAGCTATTGGTGACGGGCTGGATCTTAAGGTAAATGGTGAATTCATTAGTTCTTCTTTTGTTGTCACCCTTCATAACTTGCAGTTGTATAATTTATATTCTCTTCTCTTTCTTTTTAAAATTCTTTTTTGGGTTTTTTTTTTATTAGTTTCAGGTGCACGAGACAAAGTAATACTTAGACGTTTATCATTTATATCCCTTACACTGTGTGAATACCCCTCCCACATCCACTATCTCTCTGACATCACACAGAGCCATTACATTTCCACTGTCTCTATTCCTAATGCTGTACTCTGCTTCTTGTAAGTATATACATACACATATATACATATACACGTAAAATTATAGTTGGCATTAATTATTGTTCAGCTTCAGGTGTACAGTGCAGTGATCAGGCATCTACATCATCCCTGAGGTGGTCTCCCAAATGGGACACGTGTCCATCGGATACCCTACAAAATCTTTACATTCTTGATTACATTCCACAAATTAATTTTCAAAAACCCATGGCCATCTTGTGGTTACCCACTGTTTTCTAATCCCCTCACCTTTCCTCTTATCCCCATCACCCCGCCCATCTAGCAACCCTCAGTTTTTCCTCTTTATCTCCAAAACTGTTTCTGATTAGATCATTCACTTATTCTTTTCTTTAGATTCCACATATAAGTGACATCATATGGTACTTGTCTTTCTCTGTCTGACTTATTTCACTTAACATAATGTCCTCTAGGTCCATCCATGTTGTTGCAAATGGTAAGATTTCTTTCTTCTTTATGGCTGCGTAATACCCATTGTATAAATGTACCACAGTTTCTTAATCCAGTCATCTACCTATGTGCATTTCGGTTGTTTCCATGTCTTAGCTATTGTGTATAGTGCTGCAATAAACATAGAAGTGCATAAAGATTTTTGAATTGGAGTTTTGGTTTTCTCCGGGTAGATGCCTAGGAGTGGAAATGCTGGATCATAAGGTAGTTCCATTTTCAGATTTTTGAGCTACTTCCATACTGTTTTCCATAGTGGCTGCACCAATCTGCAATCCCACCAAGAGTGCACAACAATTCCCTTTTCTCCACATCCGCGCCAGCACTTATTGTTTGTTGATTTATTGATGATAGCCATTTTGACTGGGGTGAGGTGGTATCTCGTTGTGTTTTTTATTTGCATTTCTCTCATGGTTAGTGAGGTTGAGCATTTCTTCATATGTCTGTTTGCCATCTGTATGTCCTTTTTAGAAAAATGTGTCTTCATGTCCTCTGCCCATTTTTTAATTGGGTTGTTTGTTTTTTTGGAGTTGAGTTGAGTGAGTTTTTTATAGATTTGTGATATTAACCCCTTATCAGATATATCATTGGCAAATATCTTTTCCCATTCAGTAGGATCCCTTTTTGTTTTATTGATGGTTTCCTTTGCTGTGAAAAAACTTTTTAGTTTGATGTAATCCCACATGTTTATTTTTTCTCTTACTTCCCTCGCGCGAGGGGATATATCAGGAAAAACCTTACTCCGGGTAATGTCTATGAAGTTTCTTCTATATTTTCTTCTAAGTATTTTATGGTTTCAGATCTTACATTTAAGTCTTTAATCCATTCTGAATTTATTTTTGTATATGTTATAAGGAGGTGGTCCAGCTTCATTTTTTTTGCATGTGTCTTTCCAAGTTTCCCAGCACCATTTATTGACTAGACTGTCTTTACCCCACTGTATATTATTGCTTCCATTGTCGTGGATTAAATGGCCATATACGCATGGATTTATTTCTGGACTCTCTATTCCATTCCATTGATCTATGTGTCTGTTTTCATGCCAGTACCATGCTGTTTTGATTACGGTAGCCTTGTAGTATAATTTTATGTCAAGTATTGTTATACCTCCCACTTTGTTCTTTTTTCTCAAGATTGCTGAGGCTATCTGGGGTCTTTTATGGTCCCATATAAATTTCAGGATTATATGTTCTATTTCTGTGAAAAACGTCGTTTGTAGTTTGATAGGAATTGCGGTGAATATGTATATTGCCTTAGGCAGTATGGACATTTTAACTATATTAATTCTTCCTATCCATGAACATGGTATGTGTTTCCATCTGTTTGTATCTTCTTTCATTTCTTTCTTGAGTGTCTTCTAATTTTCGGAGTGCAGATCTTTTACTTTTTCGGTTAAATTTATTCCCAGATATTTTATAGTTTTTGGAGCAATTGTAAATGGGATTGCTTTTTTAATTTCTCCTTCTGATGTTTCATTATTGGTATATACAAATGCAACTGATTTCTGAATATTAATTTTGTATCCTGCTACTTTACTAAATTCATCTATCAGCTCTAATAGTTTCTTGGTGGAGTCTTTAGGGTTCTCTCTATATAGTATCATATCATCTGCATACAATAACAAGATTACTTCCTCCTTACCAATTTGGATGCCTTTTATTTCTTTTTCTTGTCTGATTGCTGTGGCTAGAACTTCCAGCGCTATGTTGAATAGAAGTGGAGAAAGTGGACAACCTTACCTTGTTCCTGATCTTAGGGGGAATGGTTTTAGCTTTTCCTCATTGAGTATGATGTTAGCTGTGGGTTTATCATATATGGCCTTTATTATGTTAAGATATGATCCCTCTATTCCCACTTTCTTAAGGGTTTTTATTGTAAATGGCTGCTGGATTTTGTCAAATGCTTTTTCTGCACCTATCAATATGATCATGTGACTTTATTTTTCATTTTGTTAATGTGGTGTATCACATTAATTGATTTGCGGATGTTGAAACACCCTTGCATACCAGGGATGAATCCCACTTGATCATGGTGTATGATCTCTTTAATGTATTGCTGAATTCATTAAATATTTTGTTGAGGATTTTTGCATCTATGTTCACTAGTGATACAGGCCTGTAGATTTCTTTTTTTGTGGTGTCTCTGTCTGATTTTGGGATTAGGGTAATAGTGGCTTCATAAAAAGTGTTTGGGAGTCTTCCCTTCTTCTGGATTTTTTGAAAGAGCTTGAGGAGAATAGGTGATAATTCTTTTTTGAACGTTTTGTAAAATTCACCTGTAAAGCCGCCTGGTCCAGGGCTTTTGTTTCTTGGGAGATTGTTGATTACCTATTCAATTTCCCTGGTGGTAATCAGTCTATTAAGGTTTTCTGTTTCTTCTTGAGTTAGCCATGGAAGGTTGTATGCCTCTACAAAATTGTTCATTTCTTCCAGATTGTCTAATTTGTTCGCATATAGTTGCTCATAGTAATTTCTTAAATTTTTTTATATTTCTGTGGTGTCTTGTCACTTCTCCTCTTTCGTTTCTGATTTTACTAATTTAGGTCCTCTCTCTCTCTTTTTTAATGAGATTAGCTAAAGGTTTGTCAATTTTGTTTATGTTCTCTAATAACCAACTCTTGGATTCATTGATCTTTTGTATTGTTTTTCTGGTTTCTATTTCATTTATTTCTTTTTTTTATTTATTTTTTTTATTTTCAGGTGTACAAGACAAGGTAATACTTAGACGTTCATCATTTATAACCCTCACACTGTGAACCTCCTTCCCCCCATCCAGTATCCCTCCGACCTCACACCGAGCCATCACATTATATATATAAAATTATAGTTGGCATTCATTAATGTTTAGCTTCTGGTGTACAATGCCATGATCAGGCATCCACAGTATCTCTGAGGTAGTATCCCAAATAGGACGCATGTCCATCAGATACCCAACAAAATCTTTACAACATTATTGAATACGTTCCCCAAATTAATTTTCAAAAAACCCTGAGGCCATCTTTTGGTTACCAGCTGCTTCGTAATCCCTTCACATTTCCCCTTATCCCCAACACTCCCCCCTCGCCCATCTAACAACTCTTGGTTTTTTCTTTGTGTCCCCAAAACTGTTTCTGATTAGTTCATTCACATATTCTTTTCTTTAGATTCTGCATATAAGTGAGATCATATGGTACTTGTCTTTCTCTTTCTGACTTATTTCTCTTAACATAATGTTCTCTAGATCCATCCATGTTGTTGCAAATGATAAGATTTCTTTCTTCTTTATGACTGCGTAATACTCCATTGTATAAATGTACCACAGCTTCTTAATCCAGTCATCTACCGATGAGGATTTCGGTTGTTTCCATATCTTGGCTATTGTGTAAAGTGCTGCAATAAACATAGAAGTGCATACTGATTTTTGAATTGGAGTTTTGGATTTCTCCGGGTAGATGCTTAGGAGTGGAATTACTGGATCATAGGGTAGTTCCATTTTCAGATTCCTGAGATACCTCCATACTGTTTTCCATAGTGGCTGCACTAATCTGCAATCCCACCAACAGTGCACTAGCGTTCCCTTTTCTCCACATCCGCGCCAGCATTTGTTGTTTGTTGATTTATTGATGATAGCCATTTTGACTGGAGTGAGGTGGTATCTCATTGTGGTTTTTATTTGCATTTCTCTGATGGTTAGTGAGGTTGAGCATTTCTTCATATGTCTTCTTGCCTTCTGTATGTCCTTTTTAGAAAAATGTCTCCTCAAGTCCTCTGCCCATTTTTTAATTGGGTTGTTTGTTTTTTTGGAGTTGAGTTGAGTAAGTTTTTTATAGATTTGTGATATTAATCCCTTATCAGATATATCATTGGCAAATATCTTTTCCCATACAGTAGGATCCCTTTTTGTTTTATTGATGGTTTCCTTTGCTGTGAAAAAACTTTTTAGTTTGATGTAATCCCACATGTTTATTTTTTCTCTTACTTCCCTCGCGCGAGGGGATATATCAGTGAAAATCTTACTCCGGGTAATGTCCATGAAGTTTCTTCCTATATTTTCTTCTAGATATTTTATGGTTTCAGATCTGACATTTAAGTCTTTAAGCCATTTTGAATTTTTTTTGTATATGGTGTAAGGAGGTGGTCCAGCTTCATTTTCTTGCATGTGTCTGTCCAGGTTTCCCAACAGTACTTATTGAACAGACTGTCTTTACCCCATTGTACATTCTTGCTTCCATTGTCATAGATGAGATGTTCCTATAGGCATGGATTTACTTCTGGACTCTCTATTCTGTTCCATTGATCTATGTGTCTATTTTTATGCCAGTACCATGCTGTTTTGATTACTGTAGCCTTGTAGTATAGTTTGAAATCAGGTATCGTTATACCTCCCACTTTGTTCTTATTTCTCAAGATTGCTGAGGCTATCCGGGGTCTTTTATGGTCCCATATAAATTTTAGGATTATATGTTCTATTTCTGTGAAAAACGTCGTTGGTAGTTTGATAGGAATTGCGTTGAATATGTATATTGCCTTAGGCAGTATGGACATTTTAACTATATTAATTCTTCCTATCCATGAACATGGAATGTGTTTCCATCTATTTATGTCTTCTTTCATTTCTTACCTCAGTGTCGTATAATTTTCTGAGTACAGATCTTTTACATTTTTGGTTAGATTTATTCCCAGATATTTTATAGTCTTTGGAGCAATTGTAAATGTAATTGTTTTTTTTATTTCTCCTTCTGATATTTTATTATTGGTGTATGCAATGCAACTGATTTCCTTATCTTAATTTTATATCCTGCTGCTTTACTAAATTCATCTATCAGTTCTAATAGTTTCTTGGTGGAGTCTTTAGAGTTCTCTATATATAGTATCATGTCATCTGCATATAGTGATAATTTTACTTCCTCCTTACCAATTTGGATGCCTTTTATTTCTTTCTCTTGTCTGATTGCTGTGGCTAGAACTTCCAGAACTATGTTGAATAGAAGTGGAGAAAGTGGGCAACCTTGTCTTGTTCCTGATCTTAGGGGGAATGGTTTTAGCTTTTCCCCATTGAGTGTGATATTAGATGTGGGTTTGTCATATATGGCCTTTATTATGTTAACATATGATCCCTCTATTCCCACTTTCTTAAGGGTTTTTATCATAAAAGGTTGCTGTATTTTATCAAATGCTTTTTCTGCATCTATTGATATGATCATGTGATTTTTATTTTTCATTTTGTTAATTTGGTGTATCACATTAATTGATTTGCGGATGTTGAACCACCCCTGAATACCAGGGATGAATCCCACTTGATCATGGTGTATGATCTTTTTAACGTATTGCTGAATTCTGTTCGCTAATATTTTGTTGAGAATTTTTGCATCTATGTTCATTAGAGATATCGGCCTGTAGTTTTCTTTTTTTGTGATATCTTTGTCTACTTTTGGGATCAGGGTGATAGTGGCTTCGTAAAAAGTGTTTGGGAGTCTTCCTTCCTTCTGGATTTTTTGGAAGAGCTTGAGGAGAATAGGTGATAAGTATTTTTTGAACGCTCTGAAAAATTCACCTGTAAAGCCATCTGGTCCAGGGCTTTTGTTTGTTGGGAGATTATTGATTACTGATTCAATTTCCCTGGTGGTAATCAGACTGTTCAGGCTTTCTGTTTCTTCTTGAGTTAGCCTTGGAAGGTTGTGTGCCTCTAGAAAATTGTCCATTTCTTCCAGATTGTCAAATTTGTTCGCATATAGTTGCTCATAGTAATTTCTTAAAATTTTTTGCATTTCTGTGGTGTCTGTTGTCACTTCTCCTCTTTCATTTCTGATTTTATTAATTTGGGTCCTCTCTCTCCTTTTTTAAATGAGTCTGGCTAAAGGTTTGTCAATTTTGTTTATGTTCTCTAAGAACCAACTCTTGGATTCATTGATCTTTTGTATTGTTTTTCTGGTTTCTATTTCATTTATTTCTGCTCTGATCTTTATTGTCTCCTTCCTTCTGCTCACTTTGGGCTTATTTTGCTGTTCTTTTTCCAGAACCCTTAAGTGTAAAGATAAACTGTTGATTAATGATGTTTCTTGTTTCTTTACGTAGGCCTGCAATGCTATGAATTTCCCTCTTAGGACTGCTTTCACTGCATCCCATAAATTTTGGGTCCTGGTGTTTTCATTTTCGTTTGTCTCAAGATATTTTTTGATTTCTTCCTTGATCTCCTGCTTGACCCATTCATTATTTAGTAACATGTTATTCAGCCTCCGTGAATTGGTGTGTCTTCCAGTTTGTTTTCCCTGTAGTTCATTTCTAATTTCATAGCACTGTGGTCAGAGAAGACAATTGGTATAATTTCAATTTTCTTAAATTTATCAACACTTGTTTTGTGGCCTAACACATGGTCTATCTTGGAAAATGTTCCATGTGCACTTGAGAAGAACGTGTATTTTGCAGCATTGGGGTGAAATGCTCTGATAATATTGATTAAATCCAAGTGTTCCAATGTGTCATTTAAGGCTGTTATTTCCATATTGATTTTCTGTCTGAAAGATCTGTCCCTTGTTGTCAGAGGTGTGTTGAAGTTTCCTAGTATGATAGTGTTACTGTTGATCTCTGTTTTTATGTCAGTCAACATCTGTTTTATATATTTAGGTGCTCCTATGTTGGGTGCATAGATGTTTACTAGGGTTATATCCTCTTTTCGGTTCAATCCTTTTATTATTATATAGTGCCCATCTTTGTCTTTTAATATGTTCTTCAGTTTAAAGTCTATTTTGTCAGATATAAGTATTGCAATGCCAGCTGTTTTCTCATTTCCATTTACATGAAATATCTTACTTCAACCCTTCACTTTCAGCCTGTGTGTGTCTTTTAATCTGAGGTGAGTCTCTTGTATACAGCATATACATGGGTCTTTCTTTCTTATCCACTCAGCCACCCTATGTCTCTTGACTGGAGCATTTAATCCGTTTACATTTAAAGTGATTATTGATAGGTACATAGTTATTGCCATTTTTAAATTTGTAGTTAGATTGTTTTAATCTTTCTTCTATTTACAGAAGTCCTTTTAGTATTTCTTACAATGCTGGCTTGGTGGTAATAAATTCCTTTAGCTTATTCTTTTCCGGGAAGCTCTTTATCTCTCCATCAACTTTAACTGACAGCCTTGCTGGATAAAGCAATCTAGGTTGTAGGCTTTTGTTTTCCATCACTTTGAGTATCTCCTGCCATTCCTTCCTGGCCTTCAATGTTTCTGTAGAAAAGTCATTTGATAGTCTTATGGGAGTTCCTTTGTATGTAACCTTCTGTCTTTCTCTTGCTGCTTTTGGTATTCTTTCTTTGTCTTTAAGTTTTGCCATTTTAACTGTAATGTGTCTTGGTGTGGACCTGTTTTGGTTTAGCCTGGTTGGAACTCTCTGCACTTCCTGGGCTTGTATGTTGGTTTCCTTCATCAGGTTAGGGAAGTTTTCAGACATTATTACTTCAAATATGTTCTCAATCCCTTGCTTCCTCTCTTCACCTTCTGGTATTCCTATGATGCTCATGTTGTTGCACTTGATGTTATCCCAGAGGTCTCTTAAACCATCTTCATTGTTTTTTATTCTTTTTTCTTTCTGTTGTTCTGTTTGGGTGATGTCTGCTAACTTGTCTCCTAAGTTGCTGATTCAATCATCTGCTTCATCTAACCTGCTGTTAATTCTTTCAAGTGAGTTCTTTATTTCAGTAATTGTGTTCTTTTGTTCTAACTGGTTGTTCGTTATGATTTTTACATCCTTCTTTATGTCGTCTCTAAGCTCCTTAAACATTCTTCTCACCAGTGTTCTAAACTCTGTCTCTGGTAGGTTGGTTACCTTCGTTTCATTTGGTTCCACTTCTGTAGGTTTCTTCTGTTCTTTTAATTGGGACATGTTTCTTTGTCTCCTCATTATGCTGACTCTCTTTGTTTGCTTTGATGTATTAGGTAGATCCCCTAGAGTTCTTAGTTCTTGCTGGGTTATCTTATATAGTATGTGTCCTTTATATTTGACTTGCACGACTTTGTTCTTCTCCTCTGCATGTGCTCCAAAGGTGACTCTTGTGTTGTGTATATTGTCCTGTAAAAGAAGATCTTTAATTGCTTTTCGCTTGTGAGTAGGTGGGGTTAACTCCTAGGGTGAGTAGTTGTGAGACTTGGCTCTGCCCACCGCAGGGTGTTCTGCTGGGTGAGAGTTGACCACTTAAATGTGGTTTGGCCTCTATGGGCTCTTGTGCCTGTAGAGAATTCCCTCTGGGTGTGTGACTTGTAGGTCAAACCTGGTAGTACTCTGGTTTGGTCTGGAGTTGGCCTCTGGATATGTTGAATCTTGTGCCTCTCAAGCTGGGCCTTGGTAGGGCAATTTCAGAACAAAGCAAATCACCAAGCACAACAACAAACACAGCAACAACAACAAAGAAAAAAGTAAAATACATTCACATGTAAAAACAACCGACAACCCCCACTCAACACAGGCAAAGATATCAAAGGTATAAAGACAAAACAAAACAAAACAAAGCAAACAAAAAGCAGCACCAGTCTTGGCTTAAGCCCACCAAGTAATTTCCAGGTTGTCCTCTGCTGTACCAAAGAGTCCTCTGCATATTGTGCAGGCAGAGCCGGTCACCTGGTGCCCAGAGTGACGTTGGGACTGTAGATTTAGATGTGTGGGGCTGAGGGGTCTGGATGGTAGTTTTTACAAAGTCAGTGCAGTTTCTGCCCTTGCCTGCACATATGCACACTGAGAGTAGAGAGTAGCACCACCAGCCCTGTGTCCAGTTCTCCTGAATCTTAGGGCACTTCTTCCGTTTGTGTGTGTGTGTGTGTGTGTGTGTGTGTGTGTGGAGTGCGGGATATTTCTGAGCTGCTGAAAGCCCAGAGCTGTGTCTGCCACTTATTGCTGATCCCTGGGAGTGCCTCCACAGATGTAATTGCCCTGCCCTAGGCAGGCCAGATAGTGTAGGGGCTGGGAATGGAGGGGTCTTCTCTATCCCAGCCCAGCCATGTCACACTCTTCCCGCAGGCAAGAAAATGTGGTGACTGGGGGTAGAGGAGTCTTTTCTCTCCAAGTCCAGCAAAAATCACACTCTTCCCAGCCTCTTCCCTGGGTCAGAGCTGCCTGCCAGTCTTCCCAGAGCCTGAGCACTAAGGCTTCTCTGCAATCTGACACTACTCCTCAGTTCAGGGGCCAGTTTAAGTCTCTTGAAGGGGGGGGGTAACATTGGAAGTGGGGAGGGGGAAGAGGAGGGACCCAGGTATGGAGTTTGTGTCCTTTGTCTGACCTAGGGCCCAACTAGCTGCCCCTTTCATGGGAGATTTCAGCTGTGGGTCGCAGGGAAAGAGCCCACCTCCTGGTTTTTGTGTTGTCTGTTCCGTCCTGGGATCCCGTGTGTCTCTGCAGCTGCGGATGCCGGCTGCTTTCCACCGCTGCAGATGCAGGCGGTCTTTCCATAGCCGCAGATGTGGGCCGCATCTCCACTTGCTCCCTTTCCTCTTCCCCTGCTCGCCCAATTTGTGTACCTTCATGTAATCCTTGCACGAGTCTCTTAGCTGTTCTGCATCATGAGCAGAGAGTCCTTTGATGGGTTATATGTCACGTTTGCGATTATATCCGGAGGGGAACTCAAAAAGTGCACCCCACTGCCGCCATTCCTATGACCGCCTGCTCCCTTTTGGTACAGTTTTGACTTATAGAAGCCTGTTAATATTCTTGAGGTCACCGCGTGGTTCTTCCTCTCGCGTGCCTCTGGGTGAATCACTCATGTCACTGAGCATTGCTTTCTTCCTGAGCAGAAACTGTTAAGGCAAGAGCACGGCTCTGTCTCTTGCTGTGAGCTGGTAGGGAAGGTGGCTGGAAAGACCGGCAGGGGTTCCTCGTTGGCTTCTTTATTCAGCGCTTACTGCACTGTTGGTTAATAAGGCACAGGTGGTGACCCACAGCTTGGGTTACTTTGAACCCAGCACTTCTAGGGCGGTTGTAATGGATCAGGAAGGAGAGAGATTCAGCAGGACCCGGAAGGTTTCCGCGGCACGCAGGCCCTCCCTATTTTTTGAGTTTTAAAACATTGAGTAGACACTGCCCCATCTCTCTTCTAGAAATCAGTGTAGTCAGGGTTGACTTGACTAGGGAGTTTTTGCTTAGATGTTTGTAAGATTTATCTTTACGTTTATAATCCTGGTAAAGTGTTTAACTTTACCAGGATTGCCTAGATATAGACAACTATGCTCTCAGCAGTTATTCTCTCAATTTGGTTTACAACCATTTTAGCAGTAGCCATGCAATCCAGGTAAACAATTTGAAAGTATCAAACTCATGTGTTTTTGCTAAAGGCTTAAGGAAACAAGAGCAGCTCTTTGCCTTCTTAAAAGGGCCTCAGTGTACATTTTCATTCTCAGAGAGGAAAAAGATAGGTTTCTAGTGATGAAATTCAAATTCACTACCAATAACATAGCTCCCTTTTGCCCTTTCTTCTGGTCTCCACTAAGCCCAACTCCTACTCTAGAAGAAGTCAACGCCTGGGCGCAGTCATTCGACAAGTTAATGCTCACTCCAGCAGGAAGGAATGCTTTCCGTGAATTCCTTCGAACAGAATTCAGTGAAGAAAATATGCTTTTCTGGATGGCGTGTGAGGAACTGAAAAAAGAAGCTAATAAAAACATTATTGAGGAGAAAGCAAGGATAATATATGAAGAGTACATTTCTATTCTTTCTCCTAAAGAGGTACGTACCTACTGAAAAGTTTTCCCCAAGGTGTCCTTTTTTAATGTCAGAGAAGTTATGAGTGAAATGATGCAAGTTTCCATCAGTCAGAGTTTTTTTTTTTCTTTTAAATCCAAAATCTAGGCGGTTAGGTTGGTCTCAAAACTAAGTACATTGTAGCTCTAATTACAAAATCATTATTTCCTACTATGTGCCGCTAAGAATATGAAATTAATGAAACAAAGCCTCTCCTGTAAGGGAACTCACAGACAAGTGTGCAGAGAGACATAGAGCTCTTGGCATGATGCCTCAGGCTGGTGCAGAGCCATCAACAGTGGGTTGGGGTGAGTAACAGGGAGACATACTAGGAGAGGCTGTAGATGGACCAAGGATAATAAAAAAAATTATGAGAAGTACAGCAGGATAAAGACATCCCAGAGGATAGGACTAGATGGGCCAAGAATAAAAGTAATCAGTCACATCACAGTGAACATGTCAATAGTTTGGTATGGTTGAAGTGTTGTGTGTTTACCAAACAAACTATTAGAGCTGGTGGCAGGCAGCAGGAGAAGAGTTGGGAAAGTGAGAGGATAGATTTGGGAGCAGTGATAAGGTTTTCTGATTTCTATCCTGGGAAATGCTTGGATTTTAGCCTGGTAATATCATCAAGTTTGGATTTTTGAAAGACCAATAATGGATCAAGAATGGTTTAGGAGAACACTAGAGGCAGAGGACCAAATGAGTTAGAGAACCAACTGAGTAGTGTAAACCAGACAGAATGAGAGCCTGCTAGGCCAACTGAAGAGAAACTGGAGAGGAAGGGTTTGATTTGAGGGACATCCCAGAGTCTCCAGTGACTCCTACCTGTATGTTTGGGCAAAGCAGATAGTGGGGCAGTTCACTGAAATGGGGTAGAGGGGCAAATGGGGGATGGGAAGCATGCTTGGTAGAAGGAGTCAAGCTCAGTTTTGCCTACTTATATTTATACTGTGAAGTTGGGGGTATTCAGTTGACAGTTGTATGAGTATGGAGTTCAGAAAGTCATTTCCATTTTAGATTAATACAAACCAAGAGTTTTTGTCCTTTATAACTTCCACATATTTTCATTTTGTCATGATTTTCCTTATTATTTTATTTTTTATTTATTTATTTATTTATTTTTATTTTTTTTCCCTTATTATTTTAAAGCAAGATTTCTTTCTTTATCACTGTCCTTTAAAGCATCATACATACAAGCAAAATACTTCTTAGCAAATTGATGAAGCAAAAATGATATAAAAAGATGACCCTTTCCTCCCAAATATAAGCATTTATTTCTTGAAAGGTACAACCTTAAATTTTTTTAAATTTTTTTTCTTTTTCAAAGAGGGCACAGCTCGTAGTGGCCCATGAAGAGACTGAACCGGCAATCTTGGTGTTAGTAGCAACATCTCTAACCAACTGAGCTAACCAACCACCCAAACCTTAAACATTTTAAGGGCATAGATTTTGGGGTCAGATTCACTTGGGTTGGAACCGTAGTTCTCTAATAGTGATATAACCTGGGTACATTTCTGAACCTCTCTGCACCTCAGTTTCCTCATTGTATAAAGAGGGCATCACCACTTGCCAATACATGTGGAAAGATTGAGAGGGAGGAAAGTGCAAAGCCCAGCCCCAGCCCCTGGCAGAGTAGGCCACCATAGACAGCCTCTCGGTCACCCTCTATTTATCATTCCTAACCAGACACTGTCCTCACCTAGCACTCGCAGGGACATTGTTTTTATTTATTTATTTATTTTGTTTGTTTCAGGTGTATAAAACAATGTGATAGTTAGACAGTTACACCTCTCACAAAGTGATAACCCCCCCTCCCCCAATCTACTACCCCACTGACATCATATATAGCTGTTACAATTCCATTGACTCTATTCCCTAAGCTGTACTCCACATCCTGTGACTATATATATATATATATATATATATATATATATATATATATATATATATATAATTATAGTTGACATTCAATATTATAATATTCAGTTTCAGCTTCAGGTGTACACTGCAGTGGTCAGGCATCTACACCATCCATGAAGTGGTGTCCCTAATAAAACAAGTGCCCATCTGACATCCTACAAAAATCTTTACAACATTATTGATTATATTCCCCAAACTGTCTTTTGTATCCCCATGGCAATATTGTGGCTACCAATTTGTGCTTTCTAATCCTTTCATCTCCTCCCTCATCCCCACTCCCTTCCTATCTAGCAACCATCAGTTTTTTCTCTATATCTTTGAGACTATTTCTGTTTAGTTTGCTCATTTATGCTGTTCTTTAGATTCCACATATAAGTGAGATCATATGGTATTTGTCTTTCTCCATCTGACTTATTTCACTTAGCATAATGTTCTCTAAGTCCATCCATATTGTTGCAAATGGTAAGATTTTATTCTTTTTTATGGCCAAGTAATACTCCATTGTATAAATGTACCACAATTTCTTTTTTTTTTAAAGGAGGGCACAGCTCTCAGTGGCCCCTGTGGGGATGGAACCAGTAACCTTGATGTTATCAGCAGCATGCTGTAACTAACTGAGCTAGCCAGTCACCCCTGTATCAGTTTCTTAATCCAGTCATCTACCGATGAGCATTTTGGTTGTTTCCATGTCTTGACTATTGTAAATAGTGCTGCAATAAACATAGAGATGCATGTATTTTTTTGAATTAGCATTTTGGATTTCTCTATATACATACCTGAGAGTGGAACTGCTGTGTCATAAAGTAGTTCCATTTCCAGTTTTTTGAGATACTTCCATACTGATTTCTATAGTGGCTACACCAATCTGCAATCCCACCAACAGTGCACGAGGGTTCCCTTCTCTCCACATCCTTGCCAGCACTTGTTGTTTGTTGACTTATTGATGATAGCCATTCTGACAGGAGTGAGGTGGTTTCTTTTTGCGGTTTTCATTTGCATTTCTCTAATGATTAGTAACGTTGAGTGTTTTTTCATATGTCTGTTGGCCATCTGTATGTCCTCTTTAGAAAAATGTCTTTTCATGTCCTATGCCCATTTTTTAATTGGGTTGTTTGTGGCATTTTTTTGGTGTTGAGTTAAATGAGTTTTTTATAAATTTTGGCTATATTGTTGACAAATATCTCCTCCCATTCAGTAGGATGCCTTTTTGATTTTTTGATGGTTTCCTTTGCTGTTAAAAAACTTTTTAGTTTGATGTAATCCCATATGTTTATTTTTTTCTTTTACCTTCCTTGCCCAAGGGGATATATCAGTAAAAATATTACTCAGGGTAATGTCTGCAAATTTACTTCCTATATTTTCTTCTAGGAGTTTTATGGTTTCAGATCTTACATTTAAGTCTTTAATCCATTTTGAATTTATTTTTGTATATGGTGTAAGGAGGTGGTCCAGCTTCATTTTTTTTTTGCATGTGTCTGTCCAGATTTCCCAACACCATTTATTGAATAGACTGTTTTACCCCAATGTAAATTATTGATTCCATTGTCATAGATTGAATGACCATATAGGTGTGGATTTATTTCTGGGCCCTCTAATCTGTTCCATTGATCTATGTGTCTGTTTTTATGCCAGTACCATACTGTTTTGATTACTATAGCCTCGTAGTATGATTTGATGTCAGGTAGTGTGATACCTCCCACTTTGTTCTTGTTTCTCAAGATTGCCATGGCTATTCGGGGCCTGTTATGGTTCTATATAAATTTTAGGATTATATGTTATTTTTCTGTGAAAAATGTCATTGGTAGTTTGACAGGAATTGCATTAAATCTGTATACTGCCTTAGGCAGTATGGACATTTTAACTATATTAATTCTTCTTATCCATGAGCATGGTATGTGTTTCCATTTATTTGTAACTTCTTTAATTTCTCTCTTCAGTGTCATAATTTTCTGAGTACAGGTCTTTTACTTCTTTGGTTAAATTTATTCCTAAGTATTTTATAGTTTTTGAAGCAAGTATAAATGGGACTGTTTTCTTAATTTCTCCTTCTGATCGTTTATTATTGGTGTATACAAATGCAACTGATTTCTAAATATTAATTTTGTATCCTCACAGGGATATTCTTCAGATGGAAGTTTAAAGAATGAGACAGTTCCATTTGAGCCTAAACTGTTTGTGAACTAGAATATTTTTTTAATGTTTTCTATAGTAACTCAGTCTAATTCTCTAACAAGAGCAGGTGCTTTCCTCCTTTCTGCTAACAATATGTACTGAGTACCCCCTTGGTATGAGTTGTGTACATAGGAACTGGGCCCTTATATTCAAGAAGAGTACGGGAGATGATTGCCTAGTGGTGAGTGCTTCCTTATGGATAAGCTCAGGTGGTTGGGAAGGCTTCCCAGGTCAGGAGAGTGACATCTAAACCAAGACAGAAGGAGAAGTACAGTCAGCCAGGCAGAGAAGGAAGGTTTATTCTAGACAGAAGGAATAAAAACAAGCTAGTTCTAGCTCTTTCTTTTTTTAAATTCCAAGTGAATTCTAAGTTCTTTAAATTCTTGCATGGAATAGTGAGCTGGGGGATTAGTGGAAGCAGATCTTAAAGGGGTTCATAAGTTTCAACTTGGAACTTATAAGGCTTGGACTTGATCCTGAGAACATGACAAGTCAGTGCAAGGGCTGAAGCTGGAGTGTCTGGATGCGGTTTGCACTTTATAAAGATCCCTCTGGCCAAATCATTTGTGGTTTGGACAGGCACGAGATTGACATCAGGAGTCTAAGTATGAGGCTAATGAACAAATCCAGCAGGAAATGGTGAGTGAACCTCCACACCGGGCATGCCAGAGAGGAGGGAAGAAGTGGACAGTTTCAAAATGTATTAAATAGATAAGGTCACCAGGACTTTGTGACTGAATATAGAGCCAGAGGAAAAATGAAGGATGAGTAGGACTCTGAATGGGGTGGCAATAAGTAGTTCCATTCCTTCACAAGCTGTATAGGAAAATGATCTGGAGATGCTGGGAATCTGTGTTGAATGTATTGGGTTTGGGTCTGTGGGTAGGCAAAAGTTTTTCCAGAAGGAGAGTGGATATACACATCTGGAAAGATAGATCACTGAAGTCAATATTTAATGATTTAGCTAATCATATTTTGAGTTTTATATAAAACAGTGTGCATTGCATAGCATTAGAACCATTGTGGCCTACTGGTGCAGAGATGGCCTGGCTAAGGTTCTTCAGACGGAAGGGAAGAAGTGTGGGTTCAGCTTTGCCACTATGGCCTGCACTCTTATTTGTCTGGTGCCCTGCGGGAAGGTCTGAATCCAATAGCTTACTCTGGGAGACAGCCTTGTCTAGGATGACATCAGAGTAAAAAAGAGCCACCATCCCCTAAGAACTGAATGAATCCCAAGCAGTTTAAATAAATTCTCCTTAAATCCTTACCTATTACCATCATCATCATTCCCCATTTATGGAGGAATTCATTAGGGCACAGTGTACTTTGCCCAAGACCCCACAACCAAGCAGTGACAAAACTGGGATTTAAACACAGGCCCCATGATTGTAATCCTTCCACAGCACTTCTGAACCAGCTTTCAGTTCACCAACCAGCCTGGCACTCATTCCCAGAAACCTGCAACTGTGTTCCAGTGGCTACAACCTGGGACCTCCAGGTTTTGGCCCCAATGCTATTAGGAAATTAACAAGGGGTGAGTCTAAGACACTACCTTTTTTCTTCAAAGGACATAGTACACTCATTTTAAAAAAGCAAAATAATGTTGTGATTTTCTAAAGCAGTGTGATCGCCACCAGAATGACATAGAACTTGTAATAAATATTATCAGACCCCTCCACAGACCAGCTGAGTCAGAGACTCTGCGAGTGGGGCCCAGCAATCTATTTAACAAGCCTCCCAGGGGCTACTGATGCCACTGATGTTTGAGAAACCCTGCTCATTATGCATTTGGTTTCTCTTTTGGCAGTTTACATTTTTGGATAACCTTGTTTGGTTTGGAATTTTTAATAACCAGAACAAGCTATGGGAGTTTGGGATGGATTTCCAAAGAGAAACGTATCTAATACAACTCTTACTTGTTTCTATTGACAGGTCAGCTTAGACTCCCGAGTAAGAGAAGTCATCAATAGAAACATGGTGGAACCATCCCAACACATATTTGATGACGCACAACTTCAGATTTACACCTTAATGCACAGAGACTCATATCCCCGATTCATGAACTCTACTGTCTATAAAGATTTGCTCCAGTCCTTATCTGAGAAATCAGTTGAAGCATAGGATATCATCAAATATATTTATTATTCATAAAATAATGAAAGAACTCATGGATTACATCTAGTAGAGGGAATTGAGGGGTAGTAGTGTCTTCCGCCAGAGTAATCCTTGGCCTATTTTAATAATAAATGCTTCCTTCTACAGAGGCTATATATTCACAATATAAATTGCAGCCACTTTTAGTGATACTTTTGAAAAAACGGGGTATGGCTATCTTAGAAAAATAGTATGTTTACATTTATAATAATAGTAGCATGTTCTTGATGGCAAAGGATGTACTAGAAGACTTCATACTGCCTACATCCACTGGAGCAAACAGGACTGCTTTTGTTTTGCCTGAGTTCAGTACCTATTACTCTCCTCCCAAAGAAAAGACATTCAAGTGTTTCTCAGCTACTCCTTTCTTCCTTCAAGCTCAGTTTTGAATATTTCACTTATCAGTGCCATTACAGGACCCAGCTTCCCATTTTATAAAGATGTGACCACTACTTGTAAAAATGGTGTTCCACTTTATCTTAGAATGTGTATGTAGATACATATATGTGCATGTGTATCTGTACGTGCTTAGTGTGAACACTGTGCTCTGAAGTGGATTGGTCTCAAATGTTTGGTACGAGAAGTAGTACTTAGAAAATTCTTTGTTGAAAAGTTATCATTATTTTCTTATCATATTCTGCCAACCTAAAGAACAAATTTTTAAATTCACAACTTAGTTATGTTCAAAACAAAATTTTCAAATAAACATATTTCCATTTTAATTATTGAAAGAAATATGGGCATTTTCACTCAAGAAATAAAGTGCAGAAATTTTAGCTCAATCTTTACTTTTTTCACATGGACATATTTGGGAAATATAAGATTAAGTGAGTAGGGATACAAGCAAGATATATTTTAGCTCCTAGAGGAGGATTTTGTTTTTAGATCCCATTGTTTATATCATAGACAAATGGAATAACTTCATAGCTTACAGGTAAAAATACTGGCTTTTAGACCTAAACACTGTGAAGAAGCCCATCATTAAAATGAGTGGGAAAAACATCTAAAATGAGGTAAATGTGAAAGACATCCAAATCTGAATGGTTTGAGTAGTGGGTTAGAAATTAATCTGCTAAATGGGATGTCCTCTTGGTCATCTCCCTCAGCCTGATTTCTGCATTATTCTTCTCAAGCCCCAAATCTAAGCACCCACACCATCTTCCTCAGTAAACCATCTAACCTCAAACTGTACTATGAAAATTTTGTCCCTAATCCTTTTCAACTTCTCATGGAACCTATAAATATGTATAGATCAGCATCTATTCTCGCCTCAGTCCAGTCCCAGAGACTGTGTCCTTTCCTCCTTTTCAAGGTGTCAACCCCTTACATGTGCTTTTGATTCCATATCCAAGAGTCTCATCTTTTTCATTAGACAAAGAGGATATAATGTTGATTAAGGCATAAACCCTGTCCTCTGGTAATTTACATCAAGTAAGAACATGTCCATGGCAGCTACAGTGTTAAGTGCTGTAGTTAAGTGCTGTAACAGTGACAACTGAGCTGTGCAAGTCTTGAAGGGCTGTGGAAAGCTTTTGGCAGAAGTGACACCAAAGATAAACCCAACAAAACAAGAAGAGTGTGTGTACGTTGGGGCAGAGGTGTAGGGAAGGTAGTTGTAACTGAAGCAATCCCCAATGAGTCCAGTTGTGGAAATGCTGAGTATGAGGTACCTGTAAGACATGTAACACATGTTGATAAATTAATTAGATGGAGGAAACTACACGGTCGAGATTTTAGGCTGGAGTATTGATTTGGAGTTTTTCAACACATAAATGAATGAGATTACCTGGAGAGATACAGCATGAAAAGAGATGAAGGTAAATCCTTGCAAGAATGGACAGAGAGACAAGAATTCCCAAGAGTTTTAGGATTCACCTCAGTACAGGTAAGAAGAAAGCCAGGACATGATGTATGGCAGCAAATGAATGGGAGTGCTTCAAAGGGATGATGGTACACAGTGGTAAGTTAAATGCTCTTACTTCCATTGATTTCCTCCCACTCTCCTATATCATCAGTTTCACCTTGATTTTTCCTGTACCATAAGCATCCTTGAATTTCCCAATTAAAAACAAACCTACATTACATAACTGCTAACTCTTCTTTTTCATCAGACTTTTCACAATAGTCCACTCTTGCTGTCTCCGTTTCCTCATCTCCCCATTCATTCCCCAAATCACTACAGTGCACCAAACTGCTCTGAGGAGGTCTCTATCAGCAAAGTCTAACACATACTATTTTTCTGGTCTTATCAGTGGACTGCTCAGCTTCCTGATATCTCATCGACGATGGCTCACTTGAAACACTACTTCCTATTCTTCTGAGGTGCTCTCCTCATTCTCCATATTCTCTCTCATCTTATCCGTAGGTGACAGGGCACAGCAGCTAAGGGTTTGGGCTATGGAGCCAGACTTCCCAACTCCTCCACTTACTGTGTGATGGTGGGTATGGAGTCTTTCTAGGCCCGTTTCCTCTTCTATAAAAACAGGGATAATAATGGTACCTTATCCCTAGCATTGCTGTAAGGATTAAAACTAATCCATGTAAAATATAGTATTTACTACCTGTCAGTTGCCGCTATTACCTGTCCACTAAATGTTATGGCCCCTAAGGTTTGGGTTTCGGCTTACTTTCCTTACTAATCTATATGCTCTCCTTAAGTTCTCATGTCCCTCTCTCATTGTTTAAATAACCACCAATATATTCATGGCTACCAAACAGTATCTGACCTAGATTTTCTCCTGTACTTCAGAATCAGCTGCCGGTTGGACATCTCCACTTGTATATTCCAGAGATGAAACGCATGTATTAATTTTGACTTATCACCCCACTGTCTCACACCCCTCCAACCCTGGCCTCTGCCTATAGCCCAAATCACCCAGTCAGTCACCTAAGCTCTCATCTGGGTGTTAACTTTGACTTTTCCCTTTCTCCTCCCAAACATAATCACCACGCCCTGCTGATTTTGCCTCCAAAATATTTCTCCTTCCTTCTTCTGACCCCTATTATCTCTCACCTGCCTGCATCAGTGCCAAAAGAGCCTTTTAACTGTTCTTCTTGCATGCATCTCAACCATTCAAAACCATCTTTCAAAATACCATAGTTGATCTTTCTCAAACACAAGTCTGCTTGTCACCATCCCTCCACTCCTTAAAATCTTCAGTAGTTCCCAACTGCCTGTAGTACAAATACCAAATTCTTGGCATGGTATACCAGCAAGGGCCTCTACAGTCGGGCTATTGGCTTCCTAGCCAACCCCACATGTTTGACTCTGGAATATACACTTATAGAAAAGGCATATATACGACTTCACACTTTCATAATTGCTCACGAGAACTTAGTTCAGACTTTTTGCTATCTCTTACTTCCTCTCCAGAATGCCACCCTTCATTCAGCTAACTTGTATCATTCCTTTAAAATTTACCTCACATATTACTTCCTCACCTGACCTCCTAAGTCATATTTCTATTGTGTTGCATATCATTCTTGTGTTCCAGGAATATCCTGTATAAATATTTATAATCTAATATTACCCAATCCAATTATCTGTTTACATATCTGACTTTCCCAGTAGCCTGTAATATCCAGGGGCATTGAAAATACACTTTATCTATCATTTTATATGTAATACAGCCATGTGTCACTTAACAACAGGGATATGTTCTCAGAAATGTGTCGGTAGGTGATCTCATTGCTGTGCTAACATTATAACGTGAATTTACACAAACCTAGATGGTATAGCCTACTACACACCTAGGCTACACGGTGTAGCTTATTGCTCCTAGGCTACTAGCCTGTACAGCAAGTTATTGTACTGAATACTATAGGCAATTGTAACAATGATAAGTGTGTATCTAAACATAGGAAATGTACAGTAAAAATATGGTATAAAATATATAAAATGGCGCATCTGTATAGGGCACTTACCATGAATCGAGCTTGCAGGACTAGAAGTTGCTCTGGGTGAATCAGTGAGTGAGTGGTGAGTGAATGTGAAGGCCTAGGATATTATTGTACAAGACTGTAGACTTTATAAATACTGTTCACTTAGGCAGCACTAAATTTAGAAAACATGAGATTAAGTCAAGCTCCAGAGAACATGGTGTAATCAAGAGATGCAGTAAATATGAGATGTATGAGGCTGCTGCCGGCATAACGTGCCATACTATTTTACATCAATCTTTTTAACAAGTAGAAAGAGAACACTCTAAAGTAATGATAAAAAGTAAATGATAAAAAAAGTAATGATAAAAAAGTAAATCAGTAACAGTCATTTATAATCATTATCAATTATTATGTGCTGTACACAATTGTATGTACTGGGAGCACAGTAAGTTTGTTTACACCAGCATCACCACAAGCATGAATAATTCATTGCGCCAAGGCAGCTACATCACCAGATGACAGAAAAATTTCAGCTCTATTAAAATCTTATGGGACCACCATCGTATATACGGTCCTTCACTGACTGACATGTCAATATATGGTGCATGACTGTTATCTAGCTTACAGCAGTATTCAATAAATGTAGAACTAAACTGGGGATTTAGAACATAAAAACTTCCCATAGCTATAAAATAAAACTTCCATTCCAAATTTGTTTTATAATGTGTCACATCTCAGAAAGATATCATCACAGCCCATGTGACTACAGAACTCATTACTAAGGACCAAATTCAGTGGATAAATCTGTAGTGCCATCTATGTGTATGAATGAATCCTGAAGTCACCCCAAAGTATGCTAGAAATTCAATGCAATCCAAGGTTTTCTGTAAAGTTTTTAAATAAAATTGGACAAGTTAATTTTATTGGGATGGATAGCTCTCCATTTGGAAAACTGTATACATAAACAAATATAAATGCCCAATGGTTTAAAGATCTAAAAGCTTTTTTAAAAAAATTATAAGAATACTGAAAGAAAATGTAGGCAATATTTTTATAACATGATTAAAAGGTCTTTCTAAGCAAAACATAAGATCCAGAAACTGTAAAATACTGATAGATTGGATTATATAAAAATTTTAAAATTTTGTACCATAAATAACACCATCAAAAGAATTAAAAATACAAACATCAGGCTATAAAAGACTATGCAGAATGTATTAGGAGTGCCTACAAATTAGTAAGAAAGTCAAATAACCCTTTAGACAAAAAAGGAAACACAATAAAAACAACTGGCTTCAAAACAAGATGAGCAAGACAAATACAAAAAGGTAATCATATGAACAAAAATTAAAACAATGAGATGATCGTTGTTACTATTTCCCTCCAAATTTGCAAAACTCAAAAGGATTGATAATATCCACTATTGGCAGAGGTGTCAGGAAATGGGCATTCATCCCTGTTAACAGGTGGGTAAACTAGTATCACTTTTTGGAAAGCAATGTAGCAATACCTATCATCCTGAATGTGCATGCATATTCACTAGCTGAGGAGTTAAACTTCTAAGAATTTATCCTACAAAAACATCGAAACAAAAACTACCCAGAGGGAATATTTCAAAAGAGAATGGTACGTCCCCACAGGTCTCCACAGGTGAGAACGAATGGGATGCATCTATATGCAATGGCAGGGAGTGTTCTAAGGTAAATTGTTAAATGAAAACAGCAAGTTGTAGGGTATGTATAAAGTGTGCCCATTTCTAAAGTTAATAATGGTCATTCCAAAAAATCTCCCTCACTGACTGAGCTGGGTAGTATTCCAAGGTCTTTATAAGTTATTTTATAAAAGTCCTTACCCACAGCCCTAAGGGGCAAAACGATGTTCATCTTTATAGATGAAGCAGAGGCTAGTACCTTGGTCAAAGGCCTACAGCTTGTCTAAGCAGTAGATTTGAATCTGAGCAGATCAAGAGCCCATGCTCTTAACTGCTATGTAAAGCCAATTTCCTAGTTAAAAAGGACCAGATAGCCCACTATGAGCTTGTGTACACAAACACAGATGGAAAACAGAATTATAGAGCCAGGAAAATCATTTTGTCTAGTGCATGATTTTGACCTAAAAGACAAAGGTAATATTAATAAAAACCAGTTTCACAGGGTGGTTGTAAAGAATAGCCCTCAACCAAGCCTCTCTGCTCCCAGAACCCGTGAAGGCTCCACTAGCCAGCTTTTTTTTATTGAATATAATGACAAATAAACGTTTATTCTAAAAAAATTGGCTTTCAGATATAAAAATACTACTATCTCACAGAGGTCAAATAATGAGTTTTTTCTTTTTTACTGTTACTGAACTTGGAGCTAAAGCTTTCATTCCTGACATGTATGTAATCAAAAATTTCTGTTTTGAATCACCTAAAGTCAAACAGTCACCAAGCAGGGTTTTTCCTGAGTAATGCCAACTTAATTTCATGAGGGATGAAATTGTGGCGTTGTCATTATAATCTATCCACTTAAATTGTCCCAGAGGAATATTCTGGAAAGGTAAATAATCAAAATATAAGAAAACTAGGAGTTAAAACTCAACATATTAAATGTAAGAAAACTAGGAGTTAAAACTTGATTAACCTAAGAATGGGAAGTCTGAATTAAAAAATTATCTACTTAAGTTTTTAAAATGTACAACATGGTGACTATAATCAACAATATTGCATGTATATTTGAAAGCAGTTAGGAGGGTAGATTTTAACAGTTCCCATCACAAGAAAAAAAAACTGGGGAACTAGGTGTTAATTAAACTAATTGAGCAATCATTTCACTATATATATATATATATATATATATATATATATATATATATATATATATATGTATATATATATATATATATACACATCAGTATCTTGTACCCCCAACACTAATACAGTGTAATATGTCAGTTATATCTCAATTTAAAAAGCTTTCAATGGGGAGAAGATTAACAAGCAATTGGTCTAAAGATGTGTTTCGATGAATTTGAAAAGAGGATTAGGACTGCAATTAAGGGGGTTAAAAAACAGGTGAACAGATTAGTGAAATAATCCTGATAAATCAACCTGATAGATTAAACCTGTGACTTTAATGCTCCTTCCAGATCATTTATGCTTCTGCAATTAACTGAAATCTTAGTATTGCTCTCGCAGGTTTTGATGTTCAGTACCAGTATTTTAATTTGAATTCATTATACATTCATTTAACTCAAACATTCATCCAAAACAATTTAAGATTTCAAAAATATTTTTTCAGTTGCTTGTTACAAAAACCTACCTCAAACTAGCTTAAACACAAAGAAAATTGATTGGTTTTCATAAACAGGAAGTCCAGGGCAGTTCTAGCTTCCGCAAGGCTGGATCAAGTAATTCAATGTTATCAAAACCTCTCCATCTCAATCTCAACACTCTCTGCATATTGAAGGCAAAATAGTACAGGGACCTCCCATCTTCCACATAGCAATCCCAGGGGACGAGAGTGGGGTGGGGTGGGACACTGAATGACAAACCCAGGGTCATAATGGAAGTGAGAAGGTATGTCCTAAAGGAATCATTCAGAAAAGATGTTTGGGAACTAGGGCCAAAAAGACAAAAGATATAGTTATGCCATTCCATTCCAGTGCTGTCACAGCTTTTTTGTTTTCAAAATTATCAGCTATACTTCAAATGGATTATAAAAATAACTTGACTACATATTGTAAACCACATTTAAGGGATTTTTAAAAACCCTTTATTTCAAAGCAGCTCAGTCATTCAGTTATGGAAACACTTGGGCTAATTTAACTGGACTGTATGAAATATCACATATGAAATGTTTCTATCTTTGCAGTCAAAGACATTAAGGAAAAAAATAATATAGCTGTTTTTGTAGAGCACCCGGGGAAAGGAACCAAAACAAGGTAAGTCATTTGAGGTAGTCATCCGTGCTTTCATTTTCCATCCACCAGTTGTATAAATAAGAGTACACTAGTCGATATGAAAAAATATGTATTTTTTACTACTAAAACTGCTGTATCACTTTGCAGAATTAAAGTACTGAAAAGAGATTTCTCAAGACTCTACCTTGTAACATTTCTGCCTTTAAAGATGGGGACTAAAACACTGGCAACCAGTACTTATCTATCTTACCACCGAAGGTCCTCAACCTGTGGAACATTCTTTACACCTCAGCTCCTATACAGTCAAGAAAAAATGTAATGAATGCACTGACAGAAACATAACAGAAAAATTATTTCACGAGCACCTACTATGTGACAAGTATTTCTAGATGCTAAAGATACAGCAGTGCACACATTTACCATAAAAACTTACCAACTCCATCTTTACTAAGTTACAGTTACGGTTATCTAACAGCCACTTGATAAGATTTTTCCAATATACTTCTCTATTTCTTTTGACTGACTTCAATTTACTTAAGCTTTCCTTCAACATAATTTTTCCATTACTACCTAGAAACTCATCAGCAATTCTGTTCCATTTACTGTGAAATAGCATCTTAGGTATTGATACTGTGGTTATTTTTGAAACTGACAGAAATATGTGGATTTTATGTCAGTAATTATTCACATTTCCCAGTGGGATATTCTTAAATGGCTAATTTTCTACAGCTAAATGTGTGTGTGTTGGGGATATGGATGGGGGTAATTGTTGATTACAACTCTTTAAATCACAAATCATAACTGTAGTTTATATTTTGAGAAGTAAATTCAATTCAAATCTCAAATTACACTTTGGTCTATAAGAACAATCATTGTGTACCTGTAGAAATTCAAAGTACAGCCTGTTATTTCTTTTTCTGTCTTGTTAATACTTTAAAATATTCTTCAATTTGTAAGGTATATACAGATTTCAATGTTTGGGCGTATGTATAACTTCAGAACTTTTGCCAGTTTAACAAAACTTATAAACCAATGCTCATCACCTCTCAGGGGAGCAAGAAAACCAAGGCGGCTATTGTCTGCTTTCCCAGGATGGTTCTTCAGTAATTGCCACTACAGTTGTCTAACTTAATTCCTCTGTATTTTCATTTAACACAGTTCTTTGTCCTGGAAATAAATATTATCAAATCTTACCCTTGATAATATTTACTTCCTGGCTAGTATTTTCACTGGCTAGTCTTTTTAAATGGTAACTGGCTAGTACCTGGCTAGTATTTTTGGCTAGTATAATGGTAAGACTCATTATTTGGTCCCTTATATTACATTAAGTGCACACATGGGAAGTGCTCAAGTGCTCTCCTCAAACAACCCCAGCATCCCTCAGCAGGGTCCAGTAAGAGACATGCTGTGTACTACTGCTCAACACGAGTTTTTACATAAAACCAGCAGGCATCCCTTAATTAAAGCTGTACTTTAGTAGTTAGGAGTGAATATTTTAAATAAAAGGTAAAGCAAGCTTTAATGTTTAAATAAAATGACAAAATGCAATATAATATAATAACAAGAAACTTTATTCAATTACAAATATTAAAATGGTCACTTAATTTAAAAGTGGGGCAATTTTAATTTTATTCTTAAAATTCATTTTTTCAAAAATGCACCTTATTATTTAAATGATAAAAAAAGGTTAATCTGTGAATTGACAAATCATCTGTGAATGATACTGGTGGGACAATTCTTATATATGGGGGTCTTAATGGACCTTATAATGTTGTCTTCTGTATTACATCAAATTATTTCCAGGAATAAATGGGAAAATGTGAGCCAAGGGGAGTATAAAGCACGTACTGAGGTCTTTCTGTAGGTGTTTGATAGAATACAGATTTAATTTGATAAAATGTGGACTTTGTAACAGTGGCCTTTAAGATGTACAAGAGCAAGTGTACGCTAAGGAACCTATATGAAAATCCTTTTTTCTTATTCCTAACAGAACAAATGGCACACATGTAAACAAAAAGTAAAACTTAATTGTAAGGTTGCAGGATAGTCCATATATTCCATTTGTTCAACAATCTCATCCACTGTGTAACAGAAAAAGTCAGCAAATTAGGACTCAGGACAAAAACGTTTTCTATCAACCTCCACATGTAAAGATTTATATAACCCTTAAACATAATCCTTGGTAAGTATAGATTTCCAAATCAAAATTGAGTTATGAACTGCTTATAATAACTACACTATACTAAAATGCTAACATTTTCTTCCCAGTATGTTTTCCTACAAGGGGAAAAAAACTGTCAGCTTTCATTCTTTGCCTGTGCTGGGATTTATGAAAAACCTACTAAACAGTATTCTGCAAAACTAAAACACACTATAAAGTCAAACGGGTAAATAAAAAACAAAACCAAACTGATTTCAATCAACTCAAATCATGTTTCCAAAAGTAAAGTCTATTAAGAACAAGTAATAAACATGTACAAGAAATTACAATAAATGATGGTCACGGTTAGTTACAAATGCAAAATAGTATCTAATTATTCCAGACTTGTGAATATAATAATCAAAAATTCCATACACTAGTTCAAATATTATGTACAATTTAGATAGGCTGGTCAAATAGTATTTGAATACACATCACATCTGATAAACTTCAATTATATTACCTCTCTCCTCCATTAATTGCATGTACATGCCAGTATAGGAAAAACGTAATTTTCATTTAGGTGTTAACTGAGAAGAATAAACATTTCTACTGTGTATGTTTCAGACTGTAAAAAAGTTAACGTACATTTTTCTTTACGAAAAAAAAAGTAAAAATAAATTGCCAAAAGATTAATTGATCAGCTATAAAAATGTTTCAAACAGATATAATTATTACGTAGTCTCCTACAGATCTGAAACTACAGAAGGCCTTTAAGGAAGGATGCTATTTCAAACAAAGACTAATCCAAGGATGTATGTCACTTTAAAAAATCTGACTTGCAGAAAAACTAGTTCCTTGGCCTAGTTTTAAAGCTAATTACAAAATCCATTTTCTCAATGGTCCAGATATTTTGCCAATTCTTCCAACTCAACAGAACTGTCAAAAAAGAAGAAATATTTTGTGAGATATTTAAATATAGACAATAAAGTGTACCCTTCCCCCACTTAAAACAGCTTATACTTTATATTGCTAGAGAAAGAAGTATTTTTGAAAAAGATGCTCCATTTTTCCGATAAGAACAATCACCTATCTTAAGTGTTTGACTTTTCCAACTTAGAATTAATAGGAATACCATGTTTCTTCGAAAATAAGACCTCGCCAGACCATCTGCTCTAATGTGTCTTTTGGAGCAAAAATTAATATAAGACCTGGCATTATACTATACTATACTATACTATACTATACTATACTATACTATACTATACTATACAAGTAGGGTTTACAGGCGGGAATTCCTGCCCATTCTCAGGAATTTTTTTTGCTCTCCCGTTCCCGAATCCTGAGATATAAACTGTTTCTGTTCTCCACGATGAATCGTTTCCACAAAGTGGTTTCTAAACACAACCACTTGGGTTCCAGGAGCCGATTTTCCCAATTCCCCAACCAACTTTTCTCGGGATTCAGGAACGGGAAAGCGAAAAAAAAAAATCCTGAGAATGGGCGGGAATTCCTGCCTGGAAACCCTTTATATATATAGGATGCGGTCTTATAGTAAAATAAGACCGGGTCTCATATTAATTTTTGCTCCAAAAGATGCATTAGAGTTAACGGTCTGGTTAGGTCTTATTTTGGGGGAAACACGGTATATAACTTAAGAAATAGTAAAAAAAAAAAAATTTAATAAGAACCTTTCTTCTAGACACAGCCAACAGTTATGTATGTTACCATAGAAGAGGGGTTGGAGCTAGGCTAAAGTCCCATATCATATTTGTGAAGCATATGCCCCCATTGTTTGGCTTTTAATTCACTTCTGTCAGAAAATGCTTTAACCTATGTGAATAATTCGAAGTAAACATTAGACTAAAAAGTCTATGTAAGTGTAACTAAAAGAAAAAATCTTATGCAAACTTTACAAAAACTAGTTTAAAAAGCTAGCACTTTTAGAACACCAGCAATTACCAGGCACTTTAAATATATTATCTCTACTCTTCACCACAACCTGTAATGTAGGTATTATTTACATTTAATACATGAGGAAGTTACAGTTCAGTAAGGGTAAGTGGCAAATGAGTTCTAAACCTATTTGGCTCCAAAGACTATATTCCTGCTATGTGAGCCTCTCCAAGGCCACACTCCTAATATCCCCAGATCAATATGAATGGGCTTAGGACTAATGTGTAACTCTTCTCCCAATTTTAAAGTATGTTCATATTTCTGTGGCTCACAAAGATCACTCAAGAATGAAACATTTAAGTAACAAAACTCACCTGTGTGGGGCTAATTCAAGAATATGCAGGCATTATATAAAGGCTTAGTGAAAAACCTACTAAATTATGACAGTGCTCATCTGTAATTCCTAAAATAAATACTAAACCTATTGAATTAAATTTCAACAAAGTAATTTTTCCAGAATCAAAATCTATGAAGTAATACAAAGTAATTGAAAGAGAATAGTATATGTAGGATTGTGATACAGTAATCGCACTTTTAAGATTCAATCCTGTTATTCCTACACCAAAATAATACGAAGGTAGGAAAAGTTAGCATTCTTTATTTGCAACGTATATTCCATTACAAATGGTTAGTCATGGACTCCCATAGTACTGACCAGTGTGAACACATGTATATATTTAGGTATCTAGGTAGGCTTATGAAAAGACCTGAAGAAATCGTTCTACTATAAGTGAGTAAAATATGAATCCAAGAAGGCGCCATACCTTCCATCGATTTCCACATTCATTACAGACAACAAATGTTGTCATTGGTTCATCAGCACTACGAGTTTGAACCTGCAGCAAAATGAAGTGAAAATATTGCTTTTTATACTACTATAAAAAGTCCAACCTAAATAAGAACATTCTACATGGAAATATATAGTAACCACAATGGTACTGCAACAAAATGTCTAAGAGCCTGAAACAAGTTCAAATAAGCTAAATAATGTCAGAAGAACACATATTTCCAAACTTCATTTTTCTAAGTCCTTCCTTCTTTGCCTTTTCATGTTTAATTTATCCCAGATAAATGGGGAAATCATGTGTTACACATTAAACTTTATAAATGGCTAACAAATATGAAAAAATTTCATTATCATTAAGAAGCACAGAAATGTTAAGTTTTAAAAGATATGTCAATTTTCTCTTACAAATTAGCAAAGATGTAAAAATTAAACATATTTCATTCTGACAACACATCCTTTCTAAATGTTAGGCATCAATAAGGCAAGAGCCTTAAATATCTATTCTCTGTGACCTAGGGACTTGCTATCTGATCTATTCTAAAATGGTAATTAGAAACACAGCTCCACATGACTAATCATCAGGGAAATGCAAATCAAAACCATAATATCATCTCACACCTGTTAGAATGGCTGTTATCAAAGACAAGAGATGACAAATATTGGTGAGAATGTAGAGAAAAGGGAACGCTTGTACACTGTTGGTAGGAATGTAAACTGGTACAGCCATTATGAAAAACAGAGGTTCTTAAAAAAATTAAAAGTTGAACTATTTCAAAATATTAAAAGTGCGAGTGAATACCCAGCACTCTCACTTCTGGGTATATATCCAAAGGAAATTAAATCAGTATTTCAAAAAGATATTGGCACATCGATGTTCACTGCAGTATTATTCACAATTGCCAAGATATGGAAACAACCTCAATGTCCTTCAACGAATGAATGGGTAAAGAAAAGTGGAATATTAGTCCACCATAAAAAAGAAGGAAATCATGCCATTTGAAACAACATGGATGAAACTGGAGAGCATTTTGGAAAGTGAAATAGGAAAGACAAAGACAAATACTGTATGGTATCACCTATATGTGGAATCTTAAAAAAAAAAAAAAAGGCAAACAAGCTGATTTTATAGAAACAAGAGAACAAAATGATGTTTGCCAAGTTCTGGGGGAAGGAAGAGGAAACGGGGCTGAAAATCAAAAAGTACAAATTTTCAGTTATAAGAAGTTCTGAGGATCTTATGTACAGCATAATGACTATAGTTAGAGTAGATCTTAAGCATTCTTAACACACACATGCACACACACAGACACACACAGACACACACAAGTCAACTATGTGAGGTGATGGATGTGTTAATTATCTTGATCTTGGTAATCATTCCACAATATGCTATCAAATCAATGTGATGATATATAATTTAAACATACACAATTATATTTGTCAATTTTTCCTCAATAAAGCTGGAGTTGAAAAATCTACAAGAATGTTTGAAGACTACAATTTTATAACGGCACAAACACTGGAAACAACTTAACCCACAGGGAAATATTGAGTTAGAGTACATTCATCTGATGGAATATTATGAAGCTATTGTTAAGATGTTTACTTCCTCACTGCTTTATTTACAGTGGCTAAGACATGGAAACAACCAAAGTGTCCTTCGATAGATGACTGGATAAATAAGATGTGGTATACATACACACTGGAATACTATTCTGCCTTAAGAAAAGATGAAATAGTGCCATTTGCAACAACATGGATGGATCTTGAGATTGTTACGCTAAGCAAAATAACTCAGGAAAAGTCGAGAACCATATGACTTCACTGATATGTGGCATATAAACTGAAAACAACAAAGGAACGAGACAAACAAATGAAGAAACAAAAACTCATAGACACAGATAAAAGTTTAGTGGTTACCAGGTGGGTGGTAGATGAGGGTAAAAGAGATCAAATATATGGTGATGGAAGGAAAACTAACTCTGGGTGCTGAACACACAATGGGATTTATAGATGATGTATTACAGAATCGTACACCTGAAAGCTACGTAACTTTACCAACAATTGTCACCCCAATAAACTTTAATAAGAAAATAAAATAAAAAAAGATGTTTACGAAGATTTATTTAAAAAACAATTAAGAGGAAAATGCTTATATTGCAATAGCTGAGTGAGACTAATTATATAAAATAGTTTACAGTATTTAGCTTCAACTAGATTCAGGAAAAAAAATCCACAAAATACTGCAGGCAGCAAAATATTGATCACTGTTGTTTCTGGATAGCAGATTAATATGTGATTTTAAACTTCCTGTTCATATTTTTCTGTATTTTTCAAATTTTCTGTAAGAAGTTACTTTATATTGCTTTTAAAAAGCTAATATGACCATATGATCCAGCAATCCCACTTCTGAGTATGTACCCAAAAGAAATGAAAGCAGGGTCTCAAAGAGGTATTTGTACACTCAAGTTCACAACAGCATTATTCACAATAGCTCAAAAGGTAGGAGCAACCCAATGTCCATCAACAGATGAATGGATAACAAAACGTGGTATTATATATACAATGGATCATTAGTCAGCCTTAAAAAAGAAGGGAATTGTGACACATGCTATAGTATGGATGATCCTTTATGAACATTATGCTAAGTGAAATAAGCCAGCCACAAAAATACAAACACTGTTTAACTATATGTATCCATTTGATTACCTAGAATAGTCACATTCAGAGCCTGGTGGTTGTCAGGAGCTCGGGAGAAGGAGGAATGGGAAGTTGTTGTTTGATGGATATAGATGTTCAGTTTTGCAAGAGGAAAAAAGTTCTGGAGATTGGTATATTATAAATGCACTACTGAACTGTATACTTAAAAATAGTAAAGGTGGTAAATTTTAGGTTATGTGTATTTTACAAAGAAAAATTTAAAACCAAGGAAAGAACACAGCAAAAATAAGCTAATATGATTTAAAAATTTTTTATCTACGCAAGATGATAGACTTCTAAAGTTCTCCACTGAAGAGAATTACTGGAACCAAAGGTCTCAAAAACAGAAAAGTTATTTCTTTAAACTATATACTCCTGAATGAATTTGACAAAGCATTATTAAAGTTAAAAGTTATTCTTAGTTAAGAATATTATTCTTTAATTAAGTCATGGGGCAGAAGAGGAAGATGGGTGAAGGCAAGAACCTAAATACTAACAATAATGCATTTTGAATAAAGTACATTTAATTTTAATATGAGATGACAAAAGCCCAGTATATCACCATTTCAAAGAGCAGAAGCTTCAAAACAGCAGCATTCTGCCTATATAAAGCCTTCAGATAAAAATGGTTAAGGGGCAGCCGGACAGCTCAGTTGGTTAGAGTGCAAGCTCTTAACAACAAGGTTGCCGGTTCAATTCCCACCATGGGATGGTGGGCTGCGCCCCTTGCAGCTAAAGACTGAAAACAGCTACTGGACTTGGAGCCTGAGCTGCACTCTCCACAACTAGACTGAAGGACAACAACTTGGAGCTGATGGGCCTAGGAGAAACATACTGTTCCCCAGTATTTCCCAATAAAATTAAAAAAAACACAAAAAACAAAAAATCCTTCTGAAATGTTTTACATAAACTTAATATTGCTATCTAGGGTCCTAAAAGAAAGTAAATATGAGGAATCTTTTGCATTCTGGGAAAAATTCTGATCTCCTGGTAGGTACTTGTTAATCAAGAGTTACATTTAACTCTTTTATATCTGTTGTTTTGCCAACAAATTTGTAAGTTTTCTATCTAAAGACAGAATGTTTTGACTTTTAAGAAAATCATACCGACCACATCTCTAGATTAAGTTCTTTCTGTTAAAAGAAACATTTTCCATCATAGCTGTTTATAATCTGTTTTATAATGCTGTTTATAATTATATAAATACTGTATTATCACCTCTACTTTATATGTTTTAAAAAAGCTTTACCTTTTAGATACCTTTCTATTTACACTTAATATTTTTACTATGTGAAAGCATTTTTTAGGATAGAATTTTTATTGCTGAGATTTTTCTATTTTTCTACTGACTAAAATAAAATAATTCCAACTCTGAATTTTCTGAGACCACTTTCATATGCTGATATATTTTAGTAACCATCAGTAATATACTTCTACAAAATAAAATACTGAAACATCAGATACACAACTATAACTAATTGAACCATTTCATTTAGATTGGTTACAAAAGTATACTTGAAAATGGAGTGTTTTGCACCTTTAAAAAATAAAAAAGGCAGAAGCTTATATAATATGCTACCACATGTATTTAGAAAAATGCAAAAACAAAAAACATATTCACGTTTGCATGTATATACATTAAAACATGTAGACAGTGTGAGGGATATAAATGATGAACGTCTCAGAATTACCTTGTCTTGTGCACCTGAAACTTAAAAAAAAAAAAAAAAAATGTAGAAAATCACAGAACTAATAATCCTAGTTTACTTCCACAGAGGGGAAACCAGGTAGCTGCAAACAAAAGTGGGGGAGAACTTTCCACTCATAATCTTTTTTATCTTTTGGATTTTTAACCTTGAGAATACACTACTTATATTTTTTTTTTTTAAAAAGATTCCTCCCTATAATTTATACAGAGTTTAGCAATGTTATTTTTTTAAGTATTTAATTTTCTATCAAGCAGAAAATTGAATTCCCTAAATCTATTAACCTGAAACATAACAGTAAGTTATTCTTTCAGGGTAAAATTTTGATTTAGCAGATTACAGATCCAGCACAAAAACCTACTTGGCAAACAAAATTAATGACAGTCATAAAACACCATTTTCACATATGTACATACAATGAAAATAACTGTAACACGGCTCTTTTCAGTTGTTTAAGTATAAAAAGGAAAGTTAGCCACACTATAGATGAATATGTCATCAATATGTTGCAAAAATGGAATAAATATCTGGAAACCAATTAAAAGTACCCACAATCCATATAAGGGAGAACAAAGAACTTTTCTTAAATTATAAGAGCTGCCAAACAAAAATAATGATAGCCTATTTACATATGAGTGAGTACTAACCGATAATCAACTGTGTATTAACTCTTAGAGAAAGAACATGGCCATTTTATTAAATTCTGTAATATTTTATTTTATTTAATTGATATCAATTTCCATGAAAGTATAAATATATCAACTTATTTTCAATTAACTGGAATCTGTTGGTATTAAGAAAGCATTCTTACACTTAAGAAATCACCTCTCCTCTTGAAAACTATCAAGGTATACTGGTAATTATCTTTATTATTTGTTTTGAAACAGGATTTGCAAGCATTATTAATGTGAAAATAAGAATATAAACCACCACAAACCTGTGTGTAAGTACAGTTCTTCTTTTTACATTTGCCACATGTGAATAAGTCAGTCTGGGTTCCACCCGTCTTGGCCATCTGATGCTCTCTAATAGCTTCTTTGGTCAAGTTTTTCCGCATCTCTTTGAGCTCATCACTAGCCATTTCCTATTAAGAAGGTGGTTTAATACTCAGTTACAGGCATCTCCTGAATGCTTTTAATGCTCAATTAGCTTAATAAAAATAGAACCAAAACCAACTTTTAAAGTTTTAAAAGTGAAAAATTTTTTCCTCAATAAGTTACATGTGAAAACTGCATTTAATTACTGTTTAAAGGCTTATAAACAATGAGTAACTCTAATGTCCAGATTGTCCAGATTGTGATCTGTACCATTGCCCTCTGCCCCCACAAAAAACAAGGACAAGCTAGACTCATCTTCTTATGCCAGAAAGCACAGAAGATACCAGACTTTTAAGTCAAATGGACAGAAGAGCTAAAATGAAGGAGCTCCCATTGGCCAAACATAGGCCAATTTCTTCAGCCATAAAAATAAATTACTATAAAGAACCAATCACCCACTGGATAAATAAAAAGTCACAAGCCAATTATGATACTTTAAAAAAGGAGAGCACACACACACATACAAAACAGCAACAAAAGCCCCCACTGGCAGTTCCTAAGGCACCAACTCCTCATTCTGATAACTGTTAACTAAAGGGACAGAATTATACATTTACCCTCTCTTTCCTATTCAAACCAACCAGGGTAACCAAGAGCCCAAGTTTATAAGGGAAAGTGCTTCTTTATCAAAGAAATCTAGCTAATAAATGTGAAAGGAATGACAGAATTTTAGAAATCACTATTTTGCAATTCCTAATAAAACAACCAATTCAGATAAGGATCATCGGTAAATGAACACATTAGATGAAAGGGCAATGAGAACTTTACAATGGAGGCATCAGACTGTCAGTACTCAAACCCATTTGATCAACCTCAGTATGCTAAGAGTAGAGCAACAAGACATTATGTGTTCCTGATGTGATACAACGTGAAGTTAAAAGCACCAAGTATTTATACAGAAAAAAAAAAAGTTGATCTCGTATGCAATCAAGCCTATAGAACTAGCTTCCAGTTTACAGAAAATGAGACAGAAAAGTTTAATAAAATCATGAGGAAGAAACAGACATTTCATGCTGTGGTTTATAGAAGAAATAAATTGATTTATTCAACAGGTCAATGTCATGAAGAAAAAAAAGCAGAAGCAGGGGTAGGGGAAATTAGATTTTTATATAGACACACCCACACAATTTTAAAAGACTGAACTAAAAGTAATGTGTATACTTTGGATCCTGATACAAAGGAAATGTACAACCAAGAAAACAATGAGTATGAACTAGCTATTAGATAATATCAAGAAATTATTGATACCTTTGCTGAATATGGTGACAATGTCGTTATGTAAGAAAAATATATTTTTAAAGATACTCCTCAAGTATGTAGAGGTAAAAGAACAGAATGTCTGAGATTTGCTTGAATGAAAATAATTCAGGAGAAAAGAAAGAAAACGAGAAAAGGGATAGATGAAAAGGGTGACATTCTTGAAAATACTTGAAGCTTGGATGACAGATATATGGGATTTCATTATACTATGTTCTCTACCTGGTGATAGTTTTAAATTATTTTAATGAGTTTTTTTAAATGAATTTTAAAAATATAGCAATTTTTGTTTGCTATATAGAAAGACGATTCACTCTCTTGTATGCTTAAGAAAAAAGTAAAATTATAGGCACATTACACTATTATCTATAAACAGCTATGTCTATAAATAGCTATGAATTTCATTTTTCCCACCATTCCTTATACAAATCTAAGGAATAGTCAATAAGATGTGACCAGTTTTGTAGGGTTTAACCATGAAAGAGCTTAGAGATTTCAAAGTCTGTTTGCAATTAGAAATTCAACTCTTTGATGCTACACAAATCCACAATAAGTTAAAACACTTGTCTTCAGACAGAGATTTAAGGCAATCACCCAAAAAAATCATGGTACAGCTGTAAACACCCAAAAGTCATTGTACAGTTAAGGAAGGGACAAAGTATTAATGTAAATGGATTCAATAGCCTTAAGTATCTGTCTGGTGTATTGAACATATAAATACATAAAAATAGCTAAGACTTATCACATATGTAGTATTTATATAGTACTTTATGATTTAAACAGGCTTTATACTTGACATCATGGAAACATTATATTCAGATATACTCACCTCTGCTGTCATTCTAGCAAATAAGTCAGGAGGAATATTCCCACACAGTACATTTTTCCTTAAATTTGGATTCTTTGCATCCTTAAGATTTGATATTCTACTTCGTACTCTATTTTTGTATTTCATGTCTGTATTCCTTATTTCTTGATATATAGGTATAGGCCATTAAGGAAAAAATATTAAATTTTAAAGGTAAGATCATTTTTTCTTATTCTCCCAAAAAAAGAATTCCTGACATTTCTAAGCAGTTCACAAACACAGTTTCATATTTAGATTGTTTGACATATGTCATCCATTCCTGACATTTCTAAGGAAAAAAGGTTAAATTTAAAAGATAAGATCATTTTTTCCTATTCTTCCAAAAAAAGAATTCCTGACATTTCTTAAGCAGTTCACAAACACAGTTTCAAATTTAGATTGTTAACAAGGCACTGTTTCTAACCGATTCCTTGATCTGTAACTGGCAAATACTTCTAGGCTGTGAATGAGCAATGCTTTCTTCTCAATATTTAATGCCGGAAGCATACAAATTAACAGGGTTTCAAAAAGTAACTCAGGTACTTAGTGAGAAAAGTTTTTAAAAAGAGCTTGAACTTATACAAGCCTTAACTTGCCCTAACCTGAATTCTAACAAGGATCCTAAAAGTCTCAATGACTACACAGTTCCATTGAGGACCTTATGAGAAGAGACCATTGATGGTGGCCCTAAACATTTATTTCCTCCCTTGGCTCAGCAAGAAGCTAGTTTAGCAGATTCTTCTCAAAAGAATAGGCCATAGCAGAGGCTAAGCCCATGAGGAGGTCTCTAACAAGGCTATTTCCTCAACCAGGAAAGTCCCCCATCACACTGTCACCTAGATGTCACCTAGATGCTCCCCATACCTACAAGTAGGGCCCCTTTCCCAGAACCCTTTGCATGGTGCCCAGCATAAACACACTTCCCTCCGAAATAATGACCTCAGGGGATTATGTATATTTGTGAACTTCCCCCAAATGTGAAACCGTACTTCACTCTTACTAGTGTCTGTGTTTTCCACAGCCTTTTGCACAACTTGAATCAAAACGATTTATTCTCAATTTGCAAGGCAGAAAAATAAAAATACTATCAACACTATGTGCTTTACTTTTGAATGACAGGAACAAAAAGAATAAAATGACATGGATGGTACCCTCCTTTGCTATCAAAACAATAGAATCAAGATGGAAACTGAATGCAATAAAAATAAAAAATCCTGTACATGAGGGGTGGCCAGTTAGCTCAGTTGATTAGAGTGCGGTGCTCTTAACAACAAGGTTGCTGGTTCGATCCCCACATGGGCCACTGTGAGCTGCACCCTCCACAACTAGATTGAAACAACTATTTGACTTGGAGCTGATGAGTCCTGGAAAAAACACACTTAAAATAAATACAAGCTTTTTAAAAAAAATTCTATACATGAAGAAAAATTTGTAATTAATCTAGCAAATTACTTAAAACAATCATGCACATACACACAAAGGATATCTTCCTCAATCTGAGATCCTAATTCTTCCTCATCAGCTCCAATGGCGATGTAGTCATCTAAACATAGGCACAAAGTATTACCAAGAATAAGTGATTTGTAACATATTAAACGAAAATTTCAACACAGAGTAAATTAAACTGCATTAGTGTTTCTTCAACTCCATTTGCCATCTATAAGGAATCTATTTCAGTTTCATTAGAATCTGGTCTCTCTACTCCCCACCGGCCTCCTCCTCTGCATTCACCTAATGTCCACAGTGCTCTGCAATGATGACTCCTATCCCTCAAGAGTGGGGAGGTAAGTAATCTAGCAGTAATTCCTCACTTCACAACTCCATAAAGTCTGGCTGCTCCAGCAGAGAGTAGAGAAAGTGATAGAAAGAACTGTCTTGTCTCCTGTGACTCAGGCTTCAACGCAAAGAAACCATTCGTCTCATATCTGCAAATCACATATAGGACACACTAAGAAGACTCCTATGCAAATATTCGAAAGGATAGGAGGAAATACAAAGAAACTAGGAAGAAATTATATATATATATGATAGTAAGGGAATCAAAGTAGAAAGTGCAGAATAAGGAGTAAAATAGGTTACACTAACCATGGTTCAGTATAATAGAAAAAAGATGAATTTTGTATTTAAGATGAGAAATATTCTTTATATGATACTTTAAAGACAAATTTTTACATACGAATAGATACCTTCAAATTAAAACTCATATATATTTATGTGTATATATATATACATATATATATATATATATATATATATATATATATATATAGGTTGGTCCAAAGTAATTGCGGTTTTTGCAATTATTTTTAACTTAAACTGCAATTACTTGTGCACCAACCTAACATATATATATATAAATATATATACTAAATAAACATATATATATATAAATATATCTACTTAAAAAAAGTATAAGATGGAATTATGAATACAAAACTTGCATATTATATGTCATATTAACATTTAACAATGGGACCCAAATACAGTATTAACCTGGTTGGGGGGGGGAGCAGAATAATTAGTTTGTATACTAAATGTGGAGGGAAAAGAAGCTGTGGAAAAAGTCTAAATGATTATGAAACACACACATAGTACAAGGAATCTTTTCTTGCAATGACAAAGTAACAGGCAGAGGCTCCAGGATGCCTGTAGCCCCCCTATTAGCAACAACTCTTCCTGGAGTTCAGCAGTGGAGGCAGTTACCCACAGGATGCCGCTGGTAAAACAGAAATATGGAGGAGCACATGGCATTGGTGGGGGCTGGCAATCAAAGGACTCAGCGCTGAAAAAACATACACGAAACTTACCTCCTGTTCGAAGAGCAGCAGCAAGCATCTCCCTACACTTTAACCGTACAGAATCAGATGTGCTTGGTGCTCGAGGAAAAGATGACACGTAAGTATCTCGAGCATTTGTCTCATCCTTTCTGCTGCTTACGTTGCCACTGGAGCTACTAAAATAAACACACACACACGCACGCACACAAACACACACACACACCACACCAAAATGAAATCAGGAAAAACTCAAAGTAATATCATTACAATCACTGTCTAAAAACATAATTTTTTGGCCTAAATAAATGACAGTATTTCAGTGACATTAAAAATTTTTGCGTGCATATAGATTAAAAAGAAGTTAAAAATTTTAGTAAAGAGACAAGTGTCATGTCTTTTTTTTAACTACCTAAACATGTTACCTTGATTCTCCTTTTAAACATTAAACAATATTTTTAATAGAGAAAATACACATTACATTTCAATACAATAACTGAAAAGCAAAGATCTTGGTTATGAAGAGAGGAGTGAGGAGATGGCACCAAGGGATATGACAGCTCTGAATCAAAAACAGAGAGAGAGAAAAAATGTCTGAAAAAACCTATTCCAATTAGGCAACCAATGAGTTTTACATTTAAAACACCGCCTTCAGGATAAAAATCATGTGTAGTGAGAAGTGAGCTGTGAGAATATAAAAATGTCTCTTAATTTCTCCCCAGAAACATCCAGTCAATCAGGACCATTTAATAATTTTCCAGTCAATGTAATCGTTTCAACTGCTTCTGATTAACATATTATATTAGATTTTCATCAAAATACTTTTCTGATGGGTTTCAGTTAACTCTGGTCACATTAGTGATAGTTGCCATAAACCTTTCCAAAGACTAAATCATTCATCCCCCATAGATCTAACTTGCTGTACTGCTACAAGGCGAGATACCTCCTTGCCGTTTCTCCAACATACAACCCATTGTCAAACTTCACAAAGAGGTCACTGTGGGGAAAACGGACATTCTGCATACCTTCTAAGTTTAGTCATTTCCTTCCTGAAGCCGTCTCTGATTTCCCTTCCGTACTCTCAAAGTACTGTCTGCACACAGGTTTGTATTATGGTGACTTTTTATATATTCTCCCCTGCCAGACTGGGCTTTTCAAGAGCAAAGACTAAGACTTCCTCCTCTATGTATTCCTAGTACATAGTATGCTACCTTTCAGCGATAAATCAATGAACAAACCAACAATTCAAAGTCTCCCTTCTTAAATGCCTCAATTGTATGCTTTTGCATCTGTGTCTGTAGCAGTATGCTTAGCCTACCCACTGGAAACTGTCCTGGTGGACGATGGAGCCTTACCCTTACTAATTTCACTACTGCGGGCCCACTTTTTACATTCTGATGACTCCTTCCTAAGCATTTAATCACATTAGTTTCTCCTTAAATTCTTACACCCAATAATCTAAAAACATAATTTTACGTGTAAAACCCTTTTCAGCTATAAGTCACTTAGAGCTAAACTTGTGTCTCCTTTAGATGATACCTCAGACTTTTTTCTTAAAATTTCCTTCACAGAGAGAAAGAGAGGAAGTTTTCCACCTTACCACTTGATCAGACTTCATCCATAAGAATTCTATGCTTTTGTATACCGGCTCTATCCCTAAACTTAGATTACGTAAAACTGATAAAAATATACTAAAAACTTACTCCTCCTTTAACATCTATTTAAAATATTTGTCTATATTTTTATATTTTATATTCAATGCATTAAATCAGTGACTCTGAATGTCACCAGGTTAGACAATTAGAAGCTTATATCCAAAATTCAAATTATGGGCTGTATTTTTCAAAGCTATCAATGTCATGAAGGACAATCACACACTGAAGAATTACTCCAGATTAAAGGAAATTAGATATACTAACTAAATGGAAAGTGTGACCTTCAATGATATTTAGGAAAAATCTTTTCCCCTTGCAGTACAAGCCACTGGAACAATTGTTGAAATATGAATAAGGTCTGTGGATTAGAAAACAGGTATTGTATCAATGTTAATTTCTGGATATTAATAGCTTTATTGTGGTTATACGTGAGAAAATGACCTTGTTCTTAGAAAATACACATTGCTACATTGCTATATTTAGGGGCATAAAAGGCCTACCTGCAAATGACTCTTATTTGATTCAGAATAATGTGTGTGTGTGTGTACAAGGTCTGACAGTTAAGTTCGCGAACTTGTTAAAAGGATGTTGCTGTGTGGAGGTTCCTCAAAAAATTACGAATAGAATTGCCATATGACCCAGCAATCCCTCTCCTGGGTATCTACCCAAAGAATTTGAAATCATTTATACATAAAGACACGTGTGCTCCAATGTTCATTGCAACTTTGTTTACGGTGGCCAAGACATGGAAACAACCAAAATGTCCTTTGATAGATGAATGGATAAAGAAGTTGTGGTATATATACACAATGGAATACTATTCAGCGGTAAGAAAAGATGATACAGGAACATTTGTGACGACATGGATGGATCTTGAGAATATAATGCTAAGCGAAATAAGTCAGACAGAAAAAGCAGAGAACCCTATGATTTCACTGGTATGTGATATATAAACCAAAAACAACAAAAAAACAAGACAAACAAATGAGAAACAAAAACTCATAGACACAGACAATAGTTTAGTGGTCACCAGAGGGTAAGGGGGGTGGGGGGAGGGAGATGAAGGTAAGGGGGATCAAATATATGGTGATGGAAGAACTGACTCTGGGTGGTGAACACACAATGGGATTTATAGATGATGTAATACAGAATTGTACACCTGAAATTATGTAATTTCATTAACAATTGTCACCCCAATAAATTAAAAAAAAACAAAAAACAAAAACAAAAAACAAAGTTGAAAACACACATTCAAGATCTCACTCAAAAAAAGAAAAAAAGGATGTTGCTAACCTTTTTTGATAACAGAGGGATTATTCATTATGATTTTGTTAATTAGTGTCTTCTCTCTTTTTATCTTAGTGAGTCTAGCCAAGGGTTTGTCGATTTTGTTAATCTTTTCAAAGAACCAGCTTTTTGTCACATTAATTTTTTCTATTGTCTTTTTGTTCTCTATTTCATTTAGTTCTGCTCTGATTTTTGTTATTTCCTTTCTTCTGCTGACCTTGGGTTTCGCTTGTTCTTCTTTTTCTAGTTTTTTAAGGTGTAACATGAGGTTATTTATTTGGGATTTTTCTTGTTTCTTGAGATAGGCCTGTAATGATATAAATTTCCCTCTTAAAACTGCTTTCGCGGCATCCCAAAAATTTTGGTAGGATGTATTTTCATTGTCATTTGTTTCTATGTATCTTTTGAGCTCTCCTCTAATTTCTTCTTTGACCCAGTCGTTCTTTAAAAGTATGTTGTTTAGATTATTCATTATGAATTTGAACCAATCGGACAAACAGTTAACCAAGTTTATTATTTGGAAGTGCAGAAAAGGCTGTGTTAAAGAGTTAGACAACCTGAACTTTTCTCCAACAATCCATGACTCTTGCATCACAACAATGCACAAGTTCACAGGGCACTGGCTGTGAGGGAGTTTTTAGCCAGTAAACAAATAACTGTATTGGAACACCCTCCCTACTCACTACATGATTTGACTCCCAATGACTTCTTTCTTTACCCAAAGATATAGGAAATATTGAAAGAAACATTTTGATGACATTCAGGACATGAAGGGTAACATGACAACAGCTCTGATGGCCATTCTGAAAAGAGTTCCAAAATTGTTTTGAGGGTGGACTAGGTGCTGGCATCGGTGCATAGCTTCCCAAGGGGAGTACTTTGAAGATGACCGTAGTGATATTCAGTGTGTGTATATGAGATCTGACAATTAAGTTCACAACCTCATCCTAGAAAAAGTGCTACATACCTCATTACTGAGTATCTTCGGGTAAAGAAAGAAGTCATTGGGGGTCAGATCAGGTGAGTAGGGAGGGTGTTCTAATACAGTTATTTGTTTACTGGTTAAAAACTCCCTCACAGACAGTGCCCTGTGAACTGGTGCATTGTCGTGATGCAAGAACCATGGATTGTTGGCGAAAAGTTCAGGTTGTCTGACTTTTTCATACAGCCTTTTCAGTACTTCCAAATAGTAAACCTGGTTAACTGTTTGTCCAGTTGGTACAAATTCATAATGAATAATCCCTGATATCAAAAAAGGTTAGCAACATCCTTGCAACAAATTCATGAACTTAACCTCAATACATATTGGGGCAATTGAGAAGTTCTTTACAGTATTCTCACAATTTTCTAAAAGTCTAAAATTATCTCAAAATAGTTAGAAAAACTAAATAAATTTTATTAGTAACTGGCGTTTAACCCTACCTTTAGCTTACCTATTTTATCGTTAAGTTCAATTAGTACTAATATGTAAAATAACAGTGTATGGGATTTTTTTGTTGTTGTTACTAAAAAAATGAACAGTACATTATTTATTTGGGGAAAATATTGAGAAATAAATGAAGTTAAAATAAGTAGCCTAAAACTTGAGCATATCAGAATCATTTGAAGGGTTTGTTAAAAACGTTTCTAGGCTACACAACCAAATTCCTGATTCAGTAGTCTCAGGGCCACGAATTTGCTTTGCTAACAAGTTACCAGATTCCCTGCTCTTCCAGGGATCATACTTTGAGAACTATTGCTCTAAATCAATGTCAAGAGTTAAACTACAAGCTTCCCAAGAACAGAGGAACTGTATTTAATCTACTGGGCATATTGCCTTTTACATCAATGTGTTGCATATGGCACCGTCCACTATATGTAATAGGAAAGAATAAATGTAAAGGACTCATAAGATTTGAGAAACAATTTGAACCCTTTATTACTGAACTTCACAATTTAAGTTCTTATGACAAATAGCTAAATTGGGAAGAAAAATAAACATAAAAAGGAGAATTGAATCCAGGGCCAAAAAAAAAAAAAATCTTAAAAGAAATGTAGTAAATAGAAGATTAACCATTTGAATCCCTCATCAGTACCTTCATTGTCAATTCTAGTACATAATGCTATCCCAGAGATTCCATTCAATTAAACTCGATGAGTACAATGTAAATAATTTCTTCTATGTATGTAGTGTCTTCTAACTCTTAAATTTCCAGGCAGTCTTGTAAGAAACCTCAGAATATTTGGCTATATACATTACTAATTCCATTTGATTAGAAAATAGAAGAATACAGATATGGGATCATAAGACCATGGAAGAGATGAAGGTCAAGTAAAACTATGACTTTAAACGTAAATGAATTTCCATAAAGCAAAATACCTTTCTTCTCTTGCTTCAGGGCTATTCTGTGATGTAATTGCAATATCTTTTTTCTTTTCTTCAGGATCTTTATCAGTTGATGGTCCATCTGAAAATTTATGAAATCCCTAAGTTGTTAGCATTTGTTAAAAAAAAAAATACAAAACTGAATTACTGCATATTATCAAGCTATTTACGAAACAAAACAAAAAAAACCCCTAAAATCCTAAGTTTTCAACAAGTAAATAAAATGTATGCAAGCTACTCAAGTAATATGTAAAGTAATACACAGTGCACAAGCTGTAAGACTTAAGGAGGTGATCGGGGCAGCCGGTTGGCTCAGAGATTGGAGCGTGGTGTTCATAACACCAAGATTGCTGGTTCAGTTCCCACCTGGGCCAGTGAACTGCGCTCTCCACAACTAGATTGGAAGCAATGGCTTGAGCTTGGTACTGAGCCATCGGTGGGAGGCTGGTTGGCTGAGCGGTTGGAGTGCAGTGCTCGTAACACCAAGGTCACCAGTTCGATTCCCACATGGGCCAGTGAGCTGTGCCCTCCATAACTAGATTGAAAATGACTTGACCTGGAGCTGAGCTGTGCCCTCCAAAACTAGACTGAAAAAAACAACTACGAGTTGACTTGGAGCTGAGCTGCGCCCCGCCCACAACTAGATTGAAAAAAAAAACAATGACTTAACATGGAGCTGATGGGTCCTAGAAAGGCATACTGCTGCCCAATATTCCCCAATAAAAATTAAAGGAAAAAAAAAGACTTAAGGAGGTGCGCAATTAGATTTTGGGAAATAAAGCATGTAAAATAGACTGGGCCAGTGCAATAATATTTAAGCACTGAAAAGAAGTATTTATGTTTAAATCAAAACAGCCTTGAAGCTGGGTTCAGAAAATGTTTGGATCTAGCACATAAATTTTGATCCCTACCTAAGTAATAAGAGCTACATAAATAATTCAATTCACCACATCCCTATGTATAGAATACAGAGGAACATATATTCAACTGTGTATTATGACTACCTAGGCAACTTTTAAGCATACCCTCAGCTCAAGTTCCCATCCTGAGCTATTCAACCCAAATCTCTGGCAGGTGAGGAATGAGTATCACGGATACTTTTAAGTTCCTCAAATGACTCTAATATGCTATTCTGGATGAGAATAACTGACAGCTCGGTCCAAATCACAATTCTAGAACTTATCTCATAAAGCTCAGGGTCAGCAAACCTGAAATACAATTCAAGTGCACTACCATATAGCATCAAGTGTATGCTTTAGTTTTCACATACTCACTTTACTGCCCCTTGTTATTCTCTATAATTCACCTAGAAGGCCCCAAAACCTAAATGTACTACAGTATTGTGAGGTAGAAAACAAAGATTAATAATGACATTAAAGAATATAGCAAAGACTAAGAAATATTCCAAAAGTAAAAGGGCAGAAAGCAATACTATCTAATAAGGATCCAATGCTGTACAGAACAGTAAAACTGATGTAATCCCTCAGAAAGCAGAGCAATAAGTATGAACAACCTTAAAAACAGTCCTACTATCTATCTGAATACATTGTGGGCAACACAGCAGAGCCAGAGGCAACCGGATCCCCGCCTGACTTCTTTCCCCCAATTCAACTGTGCTTACAGTTCTTAATCTCTGTGTCTCAATTTCCTTGTCATAAAATGAGGATGATAATAGCACCTAGCACACTGGATTGTTGGGAGGATTAAATGCATTAATACAGGTCAATGTTGGGGGCGGCTGGATGGTTCAGTTGGTTAGAGCCCAAGCTCTCAGCAACAAGGTTGCAGATTCAATTCCCACATGAGATGGTGGGCTGCGCCCCCTGCAACTAAAGATTTGAAAACAGTGACTGGACTTGGAGCTGAGCTGCGCCCTCCACAATTACCGTGTTTCCCCGAAAATAAGACCTAGCCGCATCAGCTCTAATGCATCTTTTGGAGCAAAAAAATTAATATAAGACCCAGTTTTACATTATATTATACTATACAAGACCCGGGTCTTATACTAATTTTTGCTCCAAAAGACACATTAGAGCTGATGGTCCGGCTAGGTCTTATTTTTGGGAAAACGGTAAACTGAAGGACAACGACTTGGAGCTGATGGGCCCTGGAGAAGAAACACACTGTTCCCCAATATAAAAAATTAAAAAAAAATAATACTGGTCAATGTTTGGCACCTCTTAATTATTCAAAACTGTGCTACCTAGTAGTAGTAGTAGTAAATCTGCTAGAAATCTAGCTAACAATCTAAAGAAAAAGCGTTAGTCAGAAAGATGTTTGTAATAGCCATAAAAACAACAAATCTAACCTGCAAGTGATTAAATTATGGTATAGTCACCCAACAGATTATTTTGAAGCCTATAAAAATGAATTGTGATGATGATGTAAAAGCAACAAAAAAAAACACCCCCGGGGTGCCAAAAAAATGTATACAAGTGGAACTTTGGTCAACGTTGCTCAAGCAGTTCGCCATAATCAGAAGTGTCTGTACGCTGATGGTAACCATTTTGAGCACTTCTTGTAATTGCAGAAGTCAAACATGACTTGTATTCATCTTTTGTTATCAGTGTATATTGAGTATTACAATTTTAATAGTTTTTTCCTTTCTTAAAATGTGTATACATTGTTTTGGCACCCTCTGTATATAAATACATATATATACATATATATATATAGACACACACATATACATATAAATAACATAAGTAAAATTATAGTGATAGCAAAATCCACATACCAGGGGAAAAAATGAAAAGAAATGCAACAAAATATTAACTGATGGTTACATTTAGATAAATTTAAGGATGATTTTTTTTTTTCCCTTCTCCAACTGCCCAAATTTTGTTTAATAAACATGTAAATCTTTTAATGTAAATAAAAAAGTTTTTAAAGGAGAACTTGTACTGGACTTACATACTTCCAATAAGTATAAGAGAATAAAACTTTTTTAAATTTAAGATTAAATGAGCATAAGTGTAATGTCTACGCTTTTCTCCCTCACAATGTAAACCATCTTTCCAGAAATAAAAATGCATGCATGTGGTTCTCAATTTTCTATGACTAATCATAATTACCTTAGAATATGGAATTCGATTTAAAATTTAAATTAACTACAAATAGTTTCACTATGTCTTTGAAGACTAGACTTTTTTAAAAAGCTTTTTATTTTGAAATAATTTGAAACCCGCACAAATGTTGTAAGAACAGTACAAAGAACTTTATTCAGAGTCCCAAGTTGTTAATGTTTTGGCACACTTCCTTCCTCATTCATTCATTCGTTCTTCCTTATACATACATACAGAGGGTGCCAAAAAAATGTATACACATTTTAAGAAAGGAACAAACTGTATTAAAATTGTAATACTCAATACATACCAATAACAAAAGATGAATACAAGTCACGTTTGATTTCTGCAATTACAAGAGGGGCTCAGCATGCAGACACTTCTGATTATGGCGAACTACTGCTTGAACAACGTTAACCAAAGTATCTACTTTTATAGCTGCACATGCCATTTCAATTTCCTCACACAGTACCAAGCGTCTCAAACTTATCACGAATGCGTGCAATTGTTAGGCGTGTTAGAGGTTCTGTTGCATACTCACGCCTCCATTGTCCTTCTACTTCCACAACATTCTCAAATTTCAAATACCACTTCAAAATTGTCTTGCACTCCTTGAACAACTGTGCTTCTGCCATTTTCTTTGACTGTCCTGCCTGTCTCATGGTGACCCTAGGATTCATTTGATTAATGCCATCTTTTGAGTGAACATCATACTACACATTGCTACTGTAATTCAATTCTACTTCGAAAAGTACTACATAGAAAACATCTCTTAAAATGTGTACATATTTTTTTGGCACCCCCAGTATATGTGTGTTGTATGTACACTCACACACCATCATGTGCACACATATTTCTTTCGAACCATTTGAAAGTAGCAGATGTCATGCTCCCTAAATACTTCACTGGATAGTCCCTAAGAATAAAGAAATTCATTTATATAACAGCAGTAATTTATAAGTAAATTTAACGGCGATACAATATTGTTTACTTACCTAGAGGCCTTATACAAATTCTGCCAATTATTCCAATAATGAATCTTTACAGTAATTTTTTTTCTGGTACAGAATCCAATACAGGATCACATATTACATTTAGTTCTCTTAAGACTAGACTGTTAAAATTTTATAGGCTTTATAATTTTTAGTTTTTAGTTTCCAAGCTCTTATAACAGGTTTCTTTTTTTATTATTACTATTGTTGTCTTTGAAATTTTAAAAGGTTCACTTTTTGTACTTTTCTCTTCTATATGATTAAAGAAATGGCTGATTTCAGGACCGGGGCAGGAAAGATGGATGAGCCCAATACATTTTATGGTACCAGAATGTAAGAGATTTAAAAATAAAATTGAAGGAGGCTTGTCAAAGGAATAAAGAAGCCAGTTTGCAGAGGTGCCTGCTGGTCAAATCTAGGACAATGTAAGTGTCAAAATAAATATGAATAATGGATTATAATCCATTGTATAGAATAGGAATCTGCACTAATGATAGATACATAAATAACTAGGAGGTAACAGTAAAGTTTTTTCTTATAACTGAATGATTTATAAATATTGAAGTGAAAGAGTTAGAAAATCACTATTTTGCAATTATCGCTGAAAAGAGTTGTTTGGGCAAGACTCTGGATACTAAATAACGGGGGCAGGGGGGTGGGGAGGTCTGATGAGAAACAATATTGTTTCAAGACCTTAAAGTATCTTCCACAGAATGCCTATTAGATACAAGAAAAAAAATAATAAGCTATACAGTGTACACTTTGACTGAACTATCAAAACTAATATCATCCATGCCTCTGGATGTGAAACCCTGAGGACACAACACACTTACGCAGTATTCTAACTGTGGATGCACAGCATGATAGAATCATGAGAAAACAGCAGATAAGCCCCCAAAAATGATACATGTTAGTTTTTTATATTATTTTTGCAAGTTTTCTGTTAGAAAATTATTCTAAAATCCTTTTCGAAAAGTATGACAACCTTCCCTTTGGGGGAAAATTTTTCTTAAAGAGAGAATACAGTAATAAGTATGGAAAGACATGAAAGTTAAATTTGACTAGCTTAGAAAAGCAAAACCCTCAAAGCGGTCAAACTAACACCCCTCACTCTTCTTATAAGGCATTGATTTTCATATATCTATAGTCATAAAGGAAAAAATGCAACAACCAAATGTGTGAATAAACCAGAACATCATAAATATATATAAGGGAAGATCAATTATACCTAATAACTTTTTCCAGGATTTGATGAGAGACTTTGCTAAAGATGTAACTTCTTCATCTGTACTCTGCTTGCGAATAGCATTTACTGACATTCCGATTCTTGTAGACTGCAAGGCAACAACAAAAAAATTTGTAGAAACAATTTTATTTCAGACAATTTAGTGTATCATTTTCTTCATTCCCAGATTCCTATTTCCATTTTAGAATAGAAAAGAACTTCAATTATTTGAATTCTTACAACAGTATACTACAGACTTAAAATACATATATCTTCAGATCAAACACAGGACTCATTCACTGAGATCTGCAAGCATATAACTCGCTACAGTAATAAGTCTGGTTAAACAGTAAAATGAAATTGGTCTTTCCATAAGAAAGAAGCAAGAATAAAATATAAAAAGTTTGTATTTATATATAAAATAGGCTGAAGCAATCAGGACTAAGATATACCCTCCTGTGTATCTATACATTCTTCTACATAGGTTGCATCCTAGACCACCTGATACAATGAGAATACCCAAACAAATACCACTACCTACAAAGGCTTAAAATGCATTCTTTTGGGGCCTGAAACCAGCATATAATCACAGACATTAAAATGGACTTCACAGAATATAGATAATTTAACATGCGGTAATATTATGTGCCCAGGATTATGCTGGCAGCATCCATATTTGTTAATCTTCCTAACAACCCTTCAGAGTTAAGATCATTATCTCTATTTTTAAGATGAAGAGATTGGAAGTACCGATAAATGACTTCCCCAACGTTCACCATTATTAATAAGTAAAGCTGGGCTTTTAATCCAGGTCTGTCCACCCCCAAAGTCCATGCTCTTTCCAGCACATCAGTGGTTTTCAAATTGTGCTCAAAGAACACAAAAGCTATGACAGGCCAATTATGGGATGATAAATAAAAAAGGATAAATTATTTAGTAAGTTCAGGTTGTCAGTAGACAATCTTTCAAAACATATGGTCTATGGAAGGAAAAAAATAACAGAAGGAATTCTTAGTGGTGAAAAAAAGAAGGGAACCCTGCTGTAAATTTAAGGTAGAGGAATAAATGGGTATTTAAGGCTTCCTTTTAAATTATTCAATCTACTCAACAAAGAGATTCATGACAGAAGTTGTGCTCAAGAATTTAGAATAGGTGTTTAGTCAGTGCCCTGTGTTATATCCCTTGGAAAGCAGAGCAGGGCAGGAAACGTTCCATTACAGAATGATAATGGGGACTCTGCACATTTAAAGGCCCAAAATGCTTCGGAATTAATGTTTTGGTTTTTTCAATCCACAGAAAGTGACTTATTGCTTTTAGAAAATAAGATACACAGAACTTTTTTTAGTGAAGAAAATACTTCGAGAACTTGAGAACTTTTCTAAAACATTACTTTGTCAGCTGATGAAGTAGGCACTTCAATATAAAAACCTTTGCAGAGGCAAGTGCCTGGGCTGGATAGCAGAGCTCACAATTGTGTGGACCCAGAACTGTCCCACTGGAAGCAGCTAACTGCTCAGAAGCGGGGCTTGCACTTGCCGCTGGTATGCTGAGTGTCAGGTCTGCACAGCAGTGACTGACTGCAGCCCTCCTTCTTCTCAGCACTCACTCACAGCTCTTCTTTATCACCGTCTCCACAAACATACCGCCTAAAAGAAAATCTACTTTTGAAATGAGTGGAAGAAATAACCCGATTACTAATATACTTCTAAAGCTTGGGGTTGACAAGAATTAGGAAAACAAAATGGAATTTTTCAGAGGTGGTCAGAAGTGAATAAAGGCATAAGGAGAGCATGAACAAACTGTGCTCTAGGGTGATTGTTTTTCAATTATCACAGGATATTTTTATCACTAAAGAGTCAATGATTTCGTGCTTAGAACCTAAGAAACCCCATGAAAGAATATAGGCAGATATGGAGAATGCAGGCAGCAACTGTAATAAGCATACTTATCTAAGGAAGAGATTGTCCAGGTAAGAACAATAAGAAATGTGGCTGAAGAGGCAGGCGAAAAACAAAAATTTGAGGTAGGTGTTTTTTTCCTTTTAGGGGGTATCTTGGGAAGACTAGAAGAAAGTAGACAGAGGAAAGGACTATAAAGCTATTTTACTTGAATAACCTTGTCTAGAATTGCCTCTGAGAATTCCCTAGACTATGCATTTTTCCTAAAAACGGTAGGCTATGATTTATATACAAGATACATAAGTAGGCTATAAAAGTGTTTTGTGCTCAAGGAATTAGGAATTGTAGAGTTAAACAGGCTTCTTGACTGCACTAATAAAAGTTTGAGACAAACTATATATCATGAAATTCTAGAGAGAGAAAATGTGTCTTTGCCCATGGCTGGCCATCTGGCTTCTATAGAACACCAGGTATACAGTGAGAAAAACATTACCTTGGAAAGATGGAGAATGCATTAAGCAGACTTAGAGAGTCTGCTGCACATTGGTGGTAAAACAGAAAGGAGTAGAGAGGTCAAGAGACACTGTCAACATCACATGGAATAAGCAGATTGCTCTTCTCCAGGAAAAAAGAAAAATCATGCTGTGATCACTCATGAGTTTTTGCCACGATTATATGAAGAGAGCTATTAAATCTCAAGGAAAAAACATAAAACATTGTTAAAAAGAAATTAAAGAAGACCTAAATAAACGTAAAGGTATCCCTTATTAACAGACCAGGAGACTTAAATGTTAAGATTGCAATACCAATGAAATCAAACTACACAGTCAATGCAATCCCTATCAGAATACCAGCTGCCTTTTGTACAAAAATCGGGAAGATTATCCTAAAGTTCACATGGAAATGCAAGGGACTCAAAATAGCCAAAGCAATCTTGAAAAAGAACAAAGTTGGAGGACTCACAACTGCCAATTTCAAAACCTACAGCAAAGCTACAGTAATCAAGACAATGTGGTCCTACATAAGAAGTGACACGCAGATCAATGGAATAGAATTAAGAATCCAGAAATCAATCCCTACATTTTTCATTACTGATTTTCAAGGATATCAAGACAATTCATTGGAGAAATAATATTACAAGGTGGAACAAACAGATATCCATATGCAAAAGGATGAAGCTGCACCACTTTTTTAACACCACACACAAAAATTAACTCAAAATGAATCATAGATCTAAGTGTAAAAGCTATTAAGACTCTTAGAAGAAAACACAGGAATAAATTCATAACCTTGAATTAGACAATGGTTTCTTAGCTATGACACCTAAAGCACAAGCAACCAAAGAAAACAGATAATTTAGCCAAGGAAAACAGATAATTTAGACTACAACAAAATTTTTACTTTCGTGCTTCAAAGAACACCACTAAGAAAGTAAAATGAACCTAACAAATGGGAGATAATACTTGCAAATCCTGTATTTGATAAGGGACTCATATCTAGAATATATAAAGAACTATCACAGCTGAATAACAAAGACACATTACCCAAATTGAAAAATAGGCAAACGATCTGAATAAACATTTCTCCAAAGAAGATATACAAATGGTCAACAAATACATGAAAAGATGTTCAACATCACTAGTCATTAGGGAAATGGAAATCAACACCGCAATATTACTTCATACCCACTATGATGGTTATAATCAAAGACAGATAACAAGTGTTGACAAGAATGTGGAAAAACTGGAATCCTCATTCACTTGCTGTTGGGAATGTAAAATGGTACAGCCACTGGGAAAACAGTCTGCTGGTCCTCAAAAAGTTCGACATAAAGTTCCCATATGACTCAGCATTTCAACTTTTAGGTACTACGCTAAGTGAAACAAAAACATATGTTCACACACAAACTTGTACATGAAATGTGCACAGCAGCATGAGTCATAAGAGCCAAAAAAGTGGAAACAACCCAAATGTCCATCAACTGATAAATAAAATGTGGTATGTGATATATTCATACAATGGAAGATTTATTATTCAGCTATAAAAAGAAATGAAGTATTGATACATGCTACACCATGAATGAACACTAAAAAGATTATATCAGGCGGCTGGATGGCTCAAGTTGATTAGAGTGCGAGGTTTGAACAACAGGGTTGCCAGTTCGGTTCCAACATGGGCCAGTGAGCTGCACTCTCCAAAACGAGATTGAAGACAACTAGCCACCGCTGAGTTTCTGGAGGGGTGGCCGGATGGCTCAGTAGGTTAGAGCGTGAGCTCTCAACATCAAGGTTGCCGGTTCAATTCCCACATGGGATGGTGGGCTGCGCCCCGCTGCAACTAAAGATTGAAAACAGCGACTGGACTTGGAGCTGGGCTGCACTCTCCACAACTAGATTGAAGGGCAACGACTTGGGAGTTGATGGGCTCTGGAGAGGCACACTGTTCCCCAATGTTCCCCAATAAAGAAAAATTAAAAGAAAAAAAAGATTATACTAAGTAAAAGGCGGCAGACATAAAAGGTCACATATTGCATGATTCCATTTATATGAAATCTCCAGAATAGGCAAATCTACAGAGACAAAAAGGAGACTGATTAGTGCTTGCCTGGGGCAGAAGAAGAGGAGGCAATTTGGGGAGAAATGGGACCTGACTACTAAAAGGTACAGGGTTTCTTTTTTAGGTGACGAAAGTGTTCTAGAATTGATTGTGGTGATAGTAGCAGAATTCTTTGAATATACTAAAAACTAGTAAATTGTATACTTTAAATGAATGAATCGTATGGTATGCAAATTGTATCTCAATAGAGCTATTAAAGAAAGACGATATACACAGCTATGTTTACTTTTACCATCCTTTAAGTTCCATGAGAGCAGGGACTCTGTCGTCTTCACCACTACATTCAGCATGTAGAATAATACCTAGCACATAGCAAGCATTTAATAATTACTAAATGAATGATCATTAACAAGTACCCTTTCTCTCCGTGTCTACTGCTATTACCTAAGTTCAAGACCTCATCACTGCTCCCCTCAGTAACTGCATTGCTCAACAAGTCTTCCTGTTCCCAGCCTCCCATTTCTTCCACAGTGCAAATGTGGTTCTGCACTCTCCTGCACTATGGCCTTTTGGCAGGACTGCTTTCAGGACTGCATACGCAGCCCTATATGCCAACTTGCCTATGAATTCAACCCTGTATCTGACTTGCCCTTAGTTTATATTAACTTAATATTCCACATACTGTTTTCTCTGCTGGAATAATACCTTTCCCAGTCCTATCTATCTAGGGATAACCTATTCATATTTTGAGACTCAGTTTCCATTTTATCACCTACATGAAGAATTTTCTGAACCTCCCAGATTAAGTCATCAGATTAAGAAGTGAACTTCTTTGTGCTTCTTCCTGCCCTACCTCTGACAAATGAATCCTATACAGACATTTATCTGGGCTACTATACTTTTCTGTTTGCTTACATGTCAGTTTTCCTCTATTAGATTTTAAGCTCAATGAGGGGGAAAAGCTGTATCTATCCATCACCCTAACACAATTCCAAGGAATGAAGCATATGAAAAACAGCACAAGTGTGTTATAAATGATAGCCTACCCAATCTCCACTACCTCTATAAAGCTACACATTTCTCTTAAATACATACTGGGGTTACTATGTTGTTTTCAATGTGGTTATCCCCACATAGGCTAGGATAAGGCCATACCTAAGTGGTCGGTACTGTCTCAAAGGCAAGGTTATCCCCAGAGTTAATGTGCCAGAGAAGCTGTTGATTCTTGGACAGGATATCTGAACTGAAAAGACAGGACTGAATGACTTACTTCCTTTGTTTTGCTTGGGTCTAAAGGTCTACAACTTTTTTTGCACAATCAATCTCTTTGGCAATCTAAAGCTTATGGACCCCCTTCTCAGAATGCTTTTAAAATGGTTTCAATAAATACATAGGATTACACCAATTATATAATATACAGTTACAAAATCTTTTCTTAAATATAATATAGTAATACATGTGCATCTTAATTTAAAACATTAAATAAGATCTAGCGTAAGGTAAAATAGCTACCATAATAATGAGCAAAATTGGATGTCAATAGATCTACAACTATAAAATTTAGTTAAAACATCTGATTTATTTCAGTACAGCTATAAATACTACTAATACAACTATGGCTTACTGCCTTCATAATTGAAAGAAATGTTTAATTTCAGTTAGACATTAGTAAAAATAAATACATGATTTCTTTTCCAACCATATTCATGCACCCCTATCACTCTACCCTAAATTCTAACTTAATGGAACAGAAACATCAAAGGTGGCAGTTAAATAAGAAATGTATAGTAGAAAATAGCCAGATTCGTGTTACTATTTACTTTCCTTTTTAAATTTTTGACTTTTGTTAAAATTTTATTTTTATGTTTTAGTCTTGGTAGAACATTAAAATAAGACTTCAGTAATGAATCTATGCAGTGTCTACTAGACATCTGATTGTGTACACAGTTGGCCAGTGCTAAACAGGGAGAAGAGAAACACCTTGCCATCCTCACTCCCGAGGCTAGCTAGCTTCATGCTGGCAGAAGCTATCGATGACAGAGCAAGAAAGTGAAATTTTGGGATATCAAATCAGTCCCAAGAGCCTATCTTCCTTTCACTGTGAGATTTCACTCCCATTGCAATCTTGGAGATTTAGGTCTTACTCTTCTTGAGGAAGACAACATTTTTCTATCATGGCAATTTAGTTGATTACTGATTTATGTTACTGTATCTTTAAAAAAGAAGTTAATGGCTTATAATATAACGAGATAGTACAAAAAAACTTATATTGGTATTGAAAATATTTCAAGTATTTTACAATTACCTATTTAAATATTATGACACATTTTAGCACATACCTGTAATAATTCCAGAGTCATGGGAATATTCTTAAGCTCCTTCAGCAAATCCAATGCTCCAGCCTATAAGTAAAATAATTTCATACTGAATTTCCCAGATAATAAAGCAAGAACTAACTAGACATTTAAATTTATGTATTCTTGTCCAACACTCACTATGGTTCACTTACTTCATATGAGAATGGTAAATAGACACACACACATGCACACATGTACACATACATAAATGTACATTAGAGAGAGACAGTGAATTAGCTTTCCAAATAGGGGTTGCAACTCAGTAGAGGATCATAAAATCCATTTTCTGCATTACAACCAGCACTTCTTAAATACTGTTTTGTGAAAGTTTATTTTCAATATTATTTGTTTATATGTGTTCCAAGTAGAAATGTAAAGTACATTTCTTACTGTCGTGCTAAAACACACCCCAAATTTCCAAGGAGAGCACCTGCCTGATAAAGGAGCCAATCCTGAGAAAGTGAAAATGGGGACAGAAGATGCTCAGCACCTCTAGCATTCATTCACACAGGGAGTGAGTATCTCTACGAGAATTCTCATGGTCTCTGCATCTCACTGGTCTGTCACAAGAACACTGACTGCTGTCTATCTGGTTCTTTCAAAGTAGTGAAAAGCAAATTCTGGAAAGAAAATTCAGAACTGAAATCTATATTAAGCTTACAGGCCTGTTCATTGCCAGTTCCCACTAGAAGCAAAGGCTCCCATGTAGATGATGAAGATGGAACAAAATAAGACCCATGGAAAAATTACATAAAGCACCTCAAGTTAAAAGAGGAATGGAATTAGCTGAGAAGTAACAGCACCACCTACAGCTTGTGACTAAATATTCCAATTTGATATATTTAATCTACCGTATTTCATCTAGTCTAACACATTCCCTTAATCACGTTAGTCTAATACCGTGTTTCCCCGAAAATAAAACCTAACCGGAAAATAAGCCGTAGCATGATTTTTCAGGATGCTCATAATATAAAATAAGCCCTAATACGTCTTTTGGAGCAAAAATTAATGTAAGACCCAGTCTTATTTTCGGGGAAATACAGTAGGGCTTCTTTTACACTACGAGCATCCTGAAAAATCATGCTAGGGCTTATTTTCCGGTTAGGGCTTATTTTCGGGGAAACACAGTACTCACTTAATGTACTATACTCAGACATCAATATTCTATATCCTACTAATAAAAAACTATTAAACTATGATAGTGTTTTCTTACTACTTTTTACTTTTGTTTACTGAAAGAATTCTTTTAGACTTGGAATTTTTATCATATATTACCTTTCCCATTTATAAAGAGAAAAACACACGAAAAACAAATTGGCTTGGGTGTTTCTAATACTACTTCACATTCAAAGTCCAATGCTTATGAATCACTTTTTGACTCAGATTTAATAATATGTTTTATCCCACAAAAAAAGTTGTATCAGAAACACTAGTAATGCACCATTTCCTAAAAGAATCCATTAAAGATCTAAAAGCTATTAGCTTTTAGCTGGCTTTGTAGTGTACAGAGCTAGCTGTTTTCACCCCACTGCTTTTCAAATATTTGGTTCCTCCAGGTTCAAAGAGTAATCCACTAATGTCTCCCAGATTTTCTTCCAAGTCCCTGACACTCATTCTGCAAATGTTGATGCTGGGTTTGATGTTCTGCCTATGAAAAGCACATCCGAATAGCTATCTGGCCAATGATTTATGTAATTCATTTTGCTTTCTGAAACGTTAAAATACGAAAACAAGGTACCCTAAGGAACAATGAAACACAGCATATCTCACGAAAACAAAAAGTACCAGAGCATGTCCCTCATTATACACCCCACAGGAAGAAACAAGCCTGGAATCTCATGATGTCATATTTCTTAAATATAAAATCAGGTAAAGGTTTCCAATCACATAATTTTTCCATTTAAAGTTGACAGACATTAGACTTGGCCATGGAGAACAAAAACAGTATTAATTTTCTTCTAGCAACAAACAGATAGCATCATTTTAATTTAACCCAGTACCTCATAAATAAAAACTAAAGTTCAATAGAAACTATGAAACACGTTATTATAAAGGATTTTACTGATTCACTTCTGATCTTAAAATTCCATAAATTGTTTTATTTAGAGGCAACTAAAAAAGTGAAACAACAGTTGTTAGAGAAGAAAGCTAACACTGACTTTAAATTTACCATTTATCAAGCATTTCTACAGAAATGACATTTTTGTGAGTAAATGAGGTCTTCAATCGCATATCTGCAAATTCCATAACCAAATACCTTTAAAAACCAAAAGACTTCTCATAGGTTTTCAATAAACTCATTTGACAGCAACAGATGCAAAGTTATTTATGTTCTATTTATCCCCCTTAAATTGCATTTCACTACAGAAATGCCAACATCTAATTACTGGAAATTGCCTAGTCCTTGATGAGGATATTATGCAATATATGATGTATGTACCAAATTAGCTTTATAAAACCTGAAAAATTTGGAATTCTCAAATATATCAGACTCTAAAGGTTTTAAGAGATTGTGGCTCTGTATCCAGTATCTACCATGGACAGTTTTCTTTTCCCTATGTCCATGGGCTTTCTGATCCATTTCTGACCTACGATCAATTAGAAATGAAGATTTTTTAAAAATCACACTTTTAGGAGTCCCTTAAAAAAGCAGGGTCTCCCTCCTTAAGCTTATATAATGCTGTCTGTCACATATAAAGTTTAAGTTGTTCTCCAAGTAGAAGCAATAGATTTCCATTAACTTCATCACTCTCCCTTTTTACTCAGATCTCTTTGGTGATAATGAGGTTACAGATACAGGCTATGGAAGAAAAAGCTAAAGAATACTCATGGGATAAAAATATTACCTTTATCATATTTACACTGTGTTCTAACCAAATAAAATGAACATTTAAATCAAGATTCTTTAAAAGAAATAAACAACTATGATGATCAGAATGAGAGAAAAAGGCAAAAACAGACTGTCACATATTAATTCAGTGACAAAAACTTGAGTGGTACTATTTGACAAGCATTGTGTTAAATACTTTAAATATATTATTTCATCTTCACAATAAACCCTACAGAAGCAGGTAACTTTCTTATCCCCATTTGACAGATGAGGAAATTGAAGCCCAGCTAAGTTAAGAAACTTGCACAAGGTCACACGATTACTAACTAGAAAAGGTGAGATTTATGAAGTTCTGTCAAATTACATTCTGTTGCCTCTCAATAAATACTCATTGACACTGTGCCAGCTCTGCTCTGTGCTGAGGGTACAGCAGCAAGCAATACAGAAAACCCTTTTTGACTTCAGAGAATTTAAACAAACAGAAATCTTTGGGCATCTTCTTCAAACCCTCAATTACACAAAGAAACTTGCCCAAGGTCATACGGATGGGTAATATAAAAGCACAGGAACTACATACAGTTTCTGATCCTTACACAATTGCTCTTTCCATTCCATAGGTCCATAGGTGGCAGTTCTGCTCTGTGAACTTGGATGAACAGCATTCATTACCAAACAAGAAACTATATAGTCTAGCTTTTTTCAATCATCACCTGCCTCTAAAGCTCATGTCTATTAGATTGCAGCATCTCCTAGAGATAATGATGCAAGAGAAAGATTTTAGCTTAACTTCCAGAGTCAAATTTAGTTTAGAGTATTGGCTAAAAAATAAACAACTCACACTACTTTATTACATCATTGGTATTCCTGTCAATGGAAATAAGTACTTTTACAAAATATGGTATTCAAACCTGTACTGAGTCCCAGTATATACAAGTGACTGTATAAGATACAAACTTCCTTCTCCTCGAGGACATGTAAGAAGGAGGGAGCAATACAGAATACACGTACAATTCAGAACATGGGCTATATATATATGACAGATTTAGATTCAAATCCGTGTGCTGTCATTTCCTAATTATAAGATCTTGGGAATGTTATTTGTCCTTTTCAAGCTTCAGCTGCTTTATATGTAGCTATGCACAATACACCGACCTCAAATAGTTAAAATGGTCAAATGAGGTAGTAGAACACATATAAAGTACCAAAATAAAGTGTCTAACACATGGGAGATTGTTATAAAGGGTTACAAAGATATTAAAAGAATTATCTATTTGTACCATAACAATTCTCAAAAAGCCATAAGCCAGCATTTTAGGTGAGCATTATTTAAGCTCGATCAACTCAAACACAAACAATTCTTAGTAACAATTATTCTGAGATTTCGAGGCTCAAGAAATTAAGATGTTCTTTACTTCTTTAAAAAAGGAAACCCTAAATTATAAGTATCTGAGTTACAGCTCAACAACATCACTAGACACTAAGAGTTATAATTTTACTATGTGATCTCAAATTTGTAGTTATTCCACACAGCAAAAGCACAAGCAACTGAAAAATATACAAATTTGACTTCAAAATTAAGTTTTTGTACTTCAAAAGATACTACGAAGAGTGTGAAAACACAACCCACAGAATGGGAGACAATATATGCAAATCCAGTCTGTGATAACAGTCTAATGTTTAGAATATAAAGAATTCTTACAACTCAATATAAATACTCAAAAAATGAGCAAAGGTTCTGAACAGATATATCAAAAGATAGGAGGTGTGACCAAAAACTAGTGAATGTTTAAATTACAAAAATGTATTACAGTAAAAGACACATTGCCATTAATCCCCCTCAAAATACTCCCTCTCACTTTGAATCGTTCTTGCCACTTTCTGAAGCAGTTCTGGAAGTTATTTTTTGTGAGGGTCTTTTGTGAGTGTTTTTAGTTGCACTTGCCACACTTATGCCATCGTTCTTGCCAGTTTCTGAAGCAGTTCTGGAAGTTCTTTTTTGTGAGTGTCTTTAGTTGCACTGTCGGATTCAAAACGTTTTCCTTCCATAGTCATTTTGACTTTAGGGAACAGCCAGAAGCCACATGGTGCCAGATCCAGTGAATAGGTGGATGAGGACACACTGTAATGTTTTTATTTGACAGAAATTACCATACCAGAAACGATGTGTGACATGGAGTCTTTCTGTTGTGATCACAAAATACAGTGAATACTGCTGCAAAGTGCCATTCAATGGAAAGGCAGGGATCTTCAATACAGGAAGTGGCACGCTGCATCTTAGCAACAGTGTGTGACAAGTTTCAACTTGTTCATACAGTCGGGTGTGAGCTATGTTTGAGAGAAGATGTCTTTTAAAGTGTGCCGTAAAGTATCCTTTATCATGACAACGTTCCATGTCACACATTGCTTCTGGTATACAGAAATTTCTGTCAAAGAAATGTTACGGTGTGTCCTCATCCACCTTATTTACCAGATCTGGCACTGCGCAACTTCTGGCTCTTCCCCAAAGTCAAAATGATTCAGGACACTGAAGCAGACAGGACAATGCAACTAAAGACACTCGTGAAAGAGGACTTCCAGAACTGCTTCAGAAAGTGGCAAGAACGATGGGATAAGTGTGTTCGAAACCAGGGGAGGTATTCTAATGGTTATAATCAAAAAGACAGATAACATGTTGAAGATGTGGTGAATTTGGAACTCATACACTCTTATACACTGTTGTTGAGAATGTAAAATGGTATAGCAACTTTGGAAAATAGTCTGGCAGTTCCTCAAAAGGTTAAAACATAGTTATCATATGACTCAACAATTGTACTCCTAGGTATATACCCAACAGAAATGAAAACTTATGTCCACACAGTCTTGCACAAGAATGTTCTCAGCAGCATTATTCATAAAAGTGGAAACAGCCCAAAATGCGATGTATCCACCAGTACAGTAGCATACTACTTAGCAATACAAAGGAATGAAGTACTGAAATATGCTGCAACATGAATGAATCTTGAAAACACTAAGCAAAAGAAGCCACTCACAGAAGACCACATATTATATAATTCCATTTATACAAATACATACTGTATGATTCTATTTATATAAAATGTCTGGAATAGGTATCTATAGAGCTAGAAAGTATATTAGTAGTTGAGAGGGAAGAAGGGAGAGATAGGTGACAACTTAATGGGTTACTTTGTGGGTTTTTTTTTGGAGTGTTGACAATGTTCTGAAATCAGATAGCGGTGATAGTTGCACAAATCTAAATAAACCCAAATCCACTGAATTGTACATTTCAAAAGAGTGGATTTTATTATATAGCTCAATAAAGCTGTTAAAAAATTGTGTAGTTGTTCTAAATTTTGCTTTATGCTAATCAATCCAACCCTAATATGCAAACCAACGTGTTTTTTTTTTTTACCAACCCAAGTATGATAAGACAGAAATATGCACATTTTAGGAATCCCAATTCCTAGGAAATTCTAACATCTAATCTCATCTTCTCCCTGCAATTTAATTCCACTCAGCCCTGAGCCTTCAATGAAAACAAAAGAAAAAAAAAATCAACATGACTCAAAAAAATCTCTCCATGAACTTGAAAATTCTCAGTTCTTCCCTTACTTCTCCATCTACAGTCTAGAGTCATAAATCCTTTATAAAGATAATTCAGTTTTTTCAGCCATTACCGTATCTCAGGCACTGGCAAGAATTTTATATTCATTTAATCTTTACTAAATTATTTGCAATTTACCTCCAAGAAAAACATTTTAGAGATGTTAAGGAACTTGCCTAAGAACACACAGCTAAAGTTCAGAAGAGCCAGAATTTGAACCCAGATTAGGAGTCAGACTTGCTTATTGACATCAAGTCAAAATGATAAGAAAAAACAGCTATTACCTGAAAATTTGAAACTAATCTATATGGGTTATCATAGCCTTCGAGTGGGTACTGCTAATACTGTTCAAGATCAAGTATATCCATGGGACAATATTCTGGGTAGTACTAGATCAGGATATTGATTGGGTATTCAGGGAAACCCATCTGCCCCAGAACAGCAAATACCCTTACTTACTGGTCTTATATTCACTTAAATATACCCACTACAACTCCAAGAAAGAAGGATTCCTTGTGGTTAATCGGGCCCAATGTCATAACCAGAGTTTAGCAGCTATTGTTTACAGAGGCCTCTTTCACACACTACATCCCAGGAAAACACAGCAGACTGACTTGCCAAGCCTTCTGTACTGTGTTCCTGCTGTCTAAGCAGACCCTTAGTAAAGAAGCTCCTGGTTGTATTTCAGCCAATGGGACTGAGACCTTCCTTGTCCAATCAGAGTTGTGCAGCTATATTGGTTTGCATCTTTACTGACCACTCAGAGCAGCCCCATAATTACCAATCAGAACAGTGAAATTTGGACCAATCAAACTGCTAATTTGGAGTCCTCATTTGCATAAAATTAGACCTACTGGGAACCAGAGGTAGGCACTTTTCTCTATAGAAGACAGCCTCTCCTTTGTCTTGGTGGGGCTCAATTTTGGTTTCTATCTGAGACAGTGTTTCCAAGTTTGCAAGCTGTTTCACTAGAGCTGTTCCACACAAATAAAGTTTTCTCCCCTCACAGCATCCCAAACTGGGAACTCCTGTTGGACTGGATTGGTGGCAGCAACCTTTTGTGGACACCGTGCAAGGTTCAAAAACAGATGCAAGGGTCTTCTAGAGAGGCACTGAAGCTTAACATAATACCAGCTTTGAAGAAAAACATTTAAATTCACAACTTCGTTTGGCCACTATCTAGCTATTTGGCTTAGGACAATTCACTTTCTAAAAATTTAGCTTCCTAATTTTTTAGAATGGGGATAACACTTACCTTGCAAAACTGTTAGTAATAAATGAGATAAGGTAGATAAGTATTTAGCAGAATGCTTGGCTCAGAGTAATAGCTCAAAAAATGGTAGCTGTTTTTCTTATTACTTAAATGTGACACCTACCGTTTTATTAAATATCCAGTTTAGAAAATATCCAATAACAGCACTTAAATTTGTCAATTCAGAGGACAACTATTACTCTTCAAGCAAAGTTTACTTTTTCATAGTATAATAATATAAAAATGGCTCACAGAGAAAATATGGAAACCAAAAAAAAAAAGAGAGAGAGAGAGAGAGAGAGAGAGAGAGAGAGAGAGAGAGAGAGAGAGAAACAAAACTACCATAATCCAACAACCTCCAGAACTTCTATTAAATTACTGAACACTTAAAAAGTTATCTGTAGGTTTTAGTGCTTTTATGTTTGTTGGGGAAGGGGGCAGGTTTTCATACCAGTACAGTTTTGAACTATCAGAAAAATGAGATTTGAGGATTATCTGTAGAGTTTAACCTCATTCTCCCCCACACTCATTACTAAAGATCTGAAAATGTATTTATAATTTGAGAATTGCAGGTAAATACAAACTGGTCTTCTCCATACTTGCCCACTAAGGAATTACTCATTTTTAGGAAACATCTATGGGAACGGAAGGGAAGGGAAGACAAAGGAAGAGAAGGGAACAAACAAAAACAAATAATTAATGAGTTAGACGATTTAAGGATACACATTATAACCTTAGACAAAAATAATTACCCAATAAATGGCCTTTTTCCCTGGGAGCTTTTATTTTGGGAGTCTGGGATCTCCAGGCAGAGAAAAACTTTCCAGTTTAAACAAAATAACAGAAATGTTCCACCTATCAAATAACCAGAATTCATTCATCACTTGCAGTGGGGAATGAAAGGGTTGTATCAATAGGAAAAATAAATGGCATAAGCAATGTCTGGAACAGAACATAAACAGGAAATACTTTAAAAGGCCAAAATTGCAAATACAGATCAACAGGGTATGAAATTAAATACTGGGCGATGCACCTGTTAAAGGAAAAGAGGAACAGACTAATGAAGACTCAAGAATTCAGTGTTAAACACTACTTCCTGCTCTGTCCAGTAGAATGCTTGGGTCCGGGCTTAATTCACACTGCACAGTATTTAACTTAAGTAGGTGAACTACTTAATGTCTCTGACTCAATTTCTTATTCTATAAAATGGATAGACCACAGCTGTGTTGTGGGTCTCAAAAAAAATTTGCACAGGGGCTGGCCCGGTGGCTCAGGTGGTTAGAGCTCCATGCTCCTAACTCCGAAGGCTGCTGGTTCGATTCCCACATGGGCCAGTGGGCTCTCAACCACAAGGTTGTCGATTTGACTCCTCGACTCCCACAATGGATGGCGGGCTGCGCCCCCTGCAACTAAGATAGAATATGGCACCTTGAGTGAGCTGCCGCTGAGCTCCCAGATGGCTGTTGGTTGGAGCGTGTCCTCTCAACCACAAGGTTGCCAGGTCGATTCCTTGACTACCTCAAGGGATGGTGGGCTGCGCCCCCTGCAACTAGCAATGGCAACTGGACCTGGAACTGAGCTGTGCCCTCCACAACTAAGACTGAAAAGACAACAACTTGACTTGGAGAAAAAAAAAAAACTGCACAGATGCTTTGTAACTTTAAAAGAGCTTTACAAATCTGAGCAGCCCTTTTCTCCTTCACATTAGTTTGACACGGAATTTATTTCATTGCTGGGAATAAGTTATTTCAGGCACACTCATACTGAAAGTATGCTGAGCATGGTGAAACTAATTCAAGTAAATACAACTGTGGACGTTTAGCTGAAAACAGATGACTCTGAAGCAAGGAACTGAAAGCGGTACACACAGGTAGACAAAAATGCAGAAACTGGAAAACAACTCAAACAAACCACAAGAGAACAAGTTCACATAAACACATTATCAAGAAGAAGATAATGCCACCAGTATTAACTGTCAACCACTTAAATGTACCAAGCAATGACATTTGTCCAAATCCATCTACCAGCATACCCTAGTGTGTATGCTTTAATCATAGCTCCTTTGCACAGCTAACAAGATACTTTTTTTAAAAACGTTTAGCAACTTGCCAAACACCGGCATATTCGGCCTTTTTAATTGGTAAACAAATATGTAGCGTAGCTGAGATAATCAAGTGAATGTTTAGCCTTCTTCAAAAATAAGATCCTGGAATTTTACCCTTTATCAGCTTGATGTCTAAAGTAGATCACGAATCTCTACTTGACGTTATTTATTGTTGTTAGTCAACGATCTCGGAAAAGAGAATTCTTTCAAACAGTGAGGGCTTTCTACACTTTTCAATTCTTAAGCTAAATTAGCGAGGATTTACTACCACGAAATTAAAATAAAAGGAGAGAATGCCTCGATTAGGTTTATTACGCGGTACTAACAACGAGAAACTTCCAAGTACCCACAACCAGTCCTAACGCCTGGGGCCGCCAAACCGCACTGCCTCCCCCAGGACGCCCGCCCCAGGACGCACGCCGGCTCCTCGCACAGGGAGAGATGGCGTGTGCGGACCGGGAGCCCCCACTGCCCGGCCGAGGGCCCACCGCGTCCACTCCCCGCGGCCCCCGCCCGTCACCCGGCCGGCCGGTCCGCGCCGCCCGCCGCGCTCACCGCGTTCTTCTTCTGCACCATCTTGTCCATCTTCTTGGCAATGCGAACCACCTCGTCCTCCATGGCTCCGGCAGGTCTTCACCGCGCCCAGCCCGTTCGGCACGGGATGTGGGCGAAACTGGGGCAGAGGCGACAGGAGGCCGCGAGCTCAGGCACTCGAGCAGCGCGGCACAGCAGGCCTGGGCCTAGGCCCTTTCACACAAATCTAGCCGGCAGCAGCGGCGGCAGCGGCGGCAGCGGCGCGGTGGCTCCACCCCCACAGGCAGCACCAATTGAGCTCCGCGCGCTCCTACAGGCGCTACCAACCGAAAGCGGATTGCTGGGAAGGGGTCCGCCAGGCGCGGAGAGCATCGGTGCAGTCAAGGGGAAGACGAGCGAGCCAGGGGGCAGTGTTTCCCGCCAAGCAGTGGTAAAATCCTGCAGGCGGCGAGTCCGACTTTTGCCACGCGTTCGGCTCCGGCCCCGCATCCACACACTGCAGTTTCACCCCCGCGCCCAGGTAGGCAGGGACAGCCTAGTTTAGAACCCACGGAGCTCTGAACTGAGGTGGGTTTGGAGAATGGACTGTTGGCGGTTTTTAAAGTCTGTCGGAACCCAGGCATTTTCTCCGTGGTAGCCTGGCTAGCTGGAAAAAAAGACTCCCCCCATTTCCCTAAATAGCCCCTTCAATTATGGATTACATCTGTTTAAGCTTCTCTTTTTAAAAATTCAAATAGTTTGTAAGCTCCTTTAGGACTGAGACCCCGTCTTGTTTGCTTTCTGGCTCAGAATGTTGGGCACAGTATTTTGAATATAGTTGAATAATAGTTGACAGAAACGTTCACATTAAAGAAATTAAATAAGGCATCTCCTTCTGAAGATCAGTGAGAAAGTTGACATCCTTGAGAGTTATGACTAACAACACAAAGCCAAGGTAGAAAATTGAAATAGCTGTATTATTATTAATACTGGAGAGGCACCTTCAATAGATCATTGCCCAAATACCCCTTTTACTACCTCCTCATGTTATTTGCAGACATATTCCCACACCAAATTTAAATATCATTAATCAAAATCCATCATCTAATTGTGGATAAAAAAGGGGTTCTATAGAAAGTAACCTCACCAGGTGATCTGATCATAAATTCCGAACTGGGCAGTTCATGGTAGGTAGTCAAACCCCAGGCCTATGACTTCTTTAGTAAAAGGTTTTAAGCAAGCCCTGACCATTATTCTTCTACATCTAGATTAACACCTTTGAAACAAGCAAAACCCCCGCAAAGAGCCCATAATGTTGTCAACTATCCTGTAATCTTTGCTTTCGCCGACTTGTAATCTTTCTTACGTTCCCTCCTTAATGTCAAATGGGGAAAAGAAACTGCAAAACTATTATTCTGGGGAGCATTTGAGATCTTGCTTCCCAGCAATTGTCAACAGTTTTGCCTCAAATAAACTCTTAATAAAACTTCTCTACGGTTTTGGACGTTTCTTACATCGACATACATTTACTTTAATAATTATCATTTTTTCCCCAAAGAATCGATGTATTATTTTTTATGTGGTAAAATACATCACATTGTCAAAAGACAAAACTAAAACAGTTTAGTAATATCCTTTATCCAAGGGGGAAATAATCCATGGATTGGGAGTGGAGGTACAGTGCCCCACAAGCAGTGGAGGCACTATTCCCAGAGATTTGGGGCAAGGGTGAGTTTTATAGAGGTAAGCAGAAAAAACCTGCAAACAGTGCATGATTGGCTAGGAGGTCAAGGATTTCCTTATAAGACTAGCAGGTTCTGTTTTCTACGGTAAAGTGAGCTAGCTAAAGGTGATTTGGAAGATTGTACTTGTGTGTCAGGTTTCTTTGACAGGTATTTCCCACCAGTGCAGGCTAACAGGTTTAGATTTGTGACCGGGGCGGGGCCACTTGAGTTACCTACGTTTTGTGGGCTCTCATATACAAATTAACTTTTTCGACATATAATTTACCATTTTAAACTGGTTTAAAATGTACAGTTAAGTAGCATTTAGTATAATCACAATATTGTGCAACCATCACCACTATCTAGTTCCTGTAAAAAATAATAAATGGAGCCACTTTAAAAAGGAACTGGAGCTGCAATCCAGAGGAACTGCCTTGCACATCTTATGCCTCAAACCTTTGCAATGTTAAAACAGGGAATAATAACCTTTGGACTGAGCAAGAAACTTTATGTCCCAAAGAACTGTTTGCAAAGACAATTTTAAAAGCAGTGTTAAGTACTATGACTATTGGCCTGATGACTACCGGACTGAAAATTAAAAACATTGTTTAGAATTAGCGTTACTATATGAGTTTAAAAGCATAGATAGAAATGCCTTTCTTCTATTGATGTTATTGTTCCCCTTTCCTTTCTCATAAATACCCTGTGCCTTTGTCTCCTAATTCAAACTCTTTTTAGATTGGTGCCTGAATCAGTGATTCCCAAATAGCTATTCTTTATCTCAAATAAATGCTTGTTGCCTCTCACTTTGAAAGGCCTTTTATTTATAGTCAATGTTCCAAAAAGTTTTCCAAAAATGTTCATCACCTCAAAAAGAAACCTTGTACCCTTTAAGCAGTCACTCCTGATTCCCCTACCCTTGGCAACTACAAATCTGCTTTCTGTCTCTGTGGACTACAGTATTCTGATCGTTTCATGTAAATGGAATCATACAGTATGTGACATTTTGTGACTGGTTTCCTTCACTGAGTATGTTTTTAAGGTTTATCTATGTTGTAGCATGTGTCACTATTTCATTCCACTTTGTGGCTGAATAATGTTGTATGGATATACCATATTTTATCTCTTCATTCATCAATTGATGGAAATGTGTATTGTTTCTAGTTACCTTTCACTGGTCCACATTTTCACTCTTGTGAATAATACAGCTATGAACATTCGTGTACAAAGTTTTGTGGGAACATCTATTTTCAATTTTTCAGTATATACCTCGAGTGGGTTTCTAGGTCATATGGTAATTAATTTTGAGGAACTGCCAATCTGTTTTCCACAGCAGCTACACCATTTTACATTCCCATCAGAAATGTACTAGGGTTTCAATTTCCCCACATCTTTGCCAACACTTGTTTTTATTCAACTTTTATTCCAAACATCCTGGTGACTGTGAAGTGGTATCTCATTGTGGGTTTAATTTGTATTTCCCTAATGACTAATTGTGTTGAGTATGTTATAATGTGTTTGTTGGCCATTTGTACATCTGGAGAAATGTCTGTTCATGCTCTTACCCAATTTTTAACCAGGCTGTTTTTTTGTTGTTGAGTTTTAAGAGTTCTTTATATGTTCTGGATAGTAGACTTTTATCAGATATGATTTGCAGATATTGTTTCCCATTCTGTGAGTTGTCTTTTCACCTCTTGATAGTGATTGCTGACATGAAAACCTATTTTATCAAAGTCCAATTTATCTGTTTTCTTTTGTTACTTGCACTTTTGGTTCATATCTGAGAAAACATTGCCAAACCCAAGGTCATGAAGATTTACCATTGCCATTTTAAAAACATTATGTCTTTCAATTCATAAAAATGAAATCTTTTTCCATTTGTTTAGATCTACTTTAATTTCTTTCCACAGTATTTTGTATTTTCAGTGTACAAATCTTTTACCTCCTCTGTTAAATTTATTCCTTGGTATTTTATTCTTTTGAATGCTATTGAAAATAAAATTGTTTTCTTAAATTACTTTTCAAATTTTTAATTGCTAGTATTTACAAATACAACTTATTTTTGTATGTCGATCTTGAATCCTGCAAATTTGTGGAGTTTACAAGCTCCAATTGTTTTTTTTTTCTGTTGTTTGTTTGGTTTTTGTTTTTATTTTTTAATAATATTATTTCATCTGGAAAAAAGTTTTACTTCTTTTCCAATTTGGATACATTTTTATTTTTTTCTTGCTTAATTGATATGGCTTGAACTTCCAATACAATGTTGAATAGAATAGTAAAAGCAGGAATCACTCTCTCATTCTTAAACTTAGAGGGAAAGCTTTCAGTCTTTCACCATTAAGTATGTTAGCTGTGGGTTTTTCATAGAGGCCCTTTGTCATACTGAAGAAGTTTCCTTCTACTTTTAGTTTGTTGAGTGTTTCTATCATGAATAGTTATTGGATTTTGTCAAATGCTTTTTCTGTGTTGAGAGGATCATGTCACATATTTCCTTCATTCTATTAATATGGTAGATTATACTGATTGATTTTTATGTTGAATCATTCTTGCATTCCTGACATAAATCCCATTTGGTTATGGTGTACACTCCTTTTAATATGCTCCTGGATTTGATTTGTTAGTATTTTCTCAAAGGTTTTTGTGTCTATACTAATAGAGTATTGGTCTGTAGTTTTCTTTGAATGGCTTTGATATCTGGGTAATACTGGCCTCATAGAAAGCATAAAGAAATGTTCCATCCTCTTCTATCTTTAAAGAGTTGAGAAGGATTCGTGTTAATTCTTTAAATGTTTGGTAGAATTCACCAATGAAACCATCTGGTCCTGGGCTTTTTTGTTGAGAGGTTTTGGTTACACATTCAATCTCTTATAGCTCTGTCCAGATTTTCTGTTTCTTTTTTAGTGAGTTTTGGTAGTTTGTATGTTACTAGGAATTTGTTCCTTTCATCTATGTTGCATAATTTTTTTGACATGTAGTTGTTCATAATATTCTGTTATAATTAATTTTATTTCTATAAAGCAGTAGTAATGCCCCCATTTTAATTTCTGATGTTAGTAATCAGTTTTTTTCCTTAGCGTAGATAAAATTTTGTTAATTTTGTTGGTCTACTCAAAGACACTTTTGATTTAGTCAATTCTATTGTTTTTCTCATTTTGAATTTCACATATCTAACCTTTACTACTTCTATATTTCTGACAACTTTGAATTTTGATTGCTTGTTTTTGCAGTTACTCAAGGTATAAAGTTACATTTTTTTATGTAAGATATTTGTTTTCTAATGTAGGTATTTACAGCTATAAATTTGCTTCTGAGCCCTGTATTCACTGCATTCCATAAGATTTGGAATGTTGTTGTTGTTTTCATTTGCTCCAACATATTTTCTAATTGCTCTTGTGATTCCTTTTTGACCCAATTGTTGTATGAGATTGTGTTATTTAATTGCCACACAGTTGTGAATTCTCTTTTTCCCCGTTATTTATAGCTGGCTTTATTCCATTGTGATTGGAGAGAAACTTAATATAATTTAAATCTTTTTAAATTTAATGAGACTTTGCATAACATGTGGTGAATGTTCTATCCTGGAGAATTTTCCACATGCATTTGGAAAGAAGGTGCATTGTTTTGTTGCAGGGTGAAGTGTACTGTTAGGTCTAGTTTGTTTATAGTGTTCAAGTCCTCTGTTTCCTATTGATCTTCTTGCTAGTTGTTCTATCTATTATTGAAAGTAGTGTCTAATGAAGTCTCCAATTATTATTGTAGTACTGTCCATATCTCTCTTAAATTGTGTCAGGTTTTGCTTCAAGTATATTGGGGTTCTATAGTAAGGTGCATATGTCTATGATTCTGTATCTTCTTGATGGATTGACCATTTTGTCAACATATAATATCCGTATTCTTTTTTAGCAATTTTTTACTAAAATCGATTTTGTTTTATATAGTAAAGCCACTGCAGCTCTCTTTCAGTTAGTATTTGCATGGAACATCTTTTTCCATGATTTCATTTTCAACCTGTTTATATCTTTGGGTCTAAAGTCTTTTATAGGTATATAGTTGTATCTCTTTTTAAAAATCCATTCTACTGATCTCTGCCTTTTAATTGAATAGTTTAATCCATTTAATTCAAGGTAATTACTGATAAGAACTTACTTCTGCCATTTTGCTACTTCTTATTTTTCTATGTCATGTTGTTATTCCTCCATTACGGCCTTCTTTTGTGATTGATTTTTTGTAATACACCATTTTTACTCCATTCTCATTTTCTTTTCTGCAATTTAAAGTTACTTTCTTAGTGGTTACCCTGGGAATTACAGTTAACATTTTAAAATTCTAACAATCTAGCTTAAATAATCCCAATTTAGCTTTAGCAGTACACATATGCTCTGCTCCTGTACAATTCTGTCCTCCCCACTTTATGTAGTTGCTCTCACAATTTAAATCTTTACAAAAGGTGTGCCCAGTAACAAAGATTCATAATTAATGTTTTACACATTTGTCTTTTAAATCATGTAAAATAAAAAGGAGTCACAAGTCAAAAACACAATACTGTCATTTATATTTACCTATGTAAGTACATTTACTGATTTTATTTCATCACATGGCTTCAAATTACCGTCTAGTGTCCTTTCATTTCAGCCTGAAGGACTTCTTTAGCAATTCTTGTAAGGGCAAGTCCATTGGCATTGAACTCCCTTAATGTTTATTCATCTGTGAATGCCTTAATGTCTTCATTTTTGAAGGATAGTTTTGCCAGATATAGAATTACTCTTTAGTATTTTTTTCTTTCAGCACTTTAAATATGACATCCTACTGCTTAGTGGCCTCCACAATTTCTGCTGAGAAATTGACTGTTAATCGTATTGAGGGCAATTTGGATATGATGAGTTGCTTCACTCCTGCTGCTTTCAAGACTATGTCTCTTGGGCCAGCCCAGTGGCTCAGGTGGTTGGAGCACCATGCTCCTAATGCCAACGTCACAGGTTTGATTCCCACATGGACCAGTGAGCTGCACCCTCTACAGCTAAGATTGTGAATAACAGCTCTCCCTGGACCTGGGCTGCAGTGAGCAGCCAGAGGTTGGCGTGAGCTGCTGGCGCCGGATGCTGAGTGCTGCCACAGTACCATATGCTGCCATGAGCAGCTGGGGGGCCAGTGTGAGTGGCCGGCAGCCAGCAAGAGCTGCTGTGAGGGGCCGACCGACAACTGGTGACCTACTGCCGCAGCCAGGGCTCATAATACCAGCATGGGCCAGGGAGCTGTGTCCTACACAACTAGATTGAGAAACAACAGCTTGAACAGGAGTGGGAGGGAAGGTGGAAGAAGGGGAGAAAAAAAAAAGGCTACGTCTTTTTATGGTTTCATTTTAATTGGCTTGGTGCGGATATCTGCCTTTATTCTACTTGGAGTTCATTAAACTTCTTGGATGTATAGATTCATGTCTTTCATCAAATTTGAGAGGAAAGTGCCATTATTCCCTCAAATATGTATTCATTTTTCCCTTCTCCCTTTTCTCTTCCTAGGACTCCCATGATGTTTGTGTCGGTTTACTTGATGGTTTTCCACAGTTATCTTAGTCTCTGTTAATTTTTCTCTATTATTTTTTTGTTAAGTCCTGAGAAGAGATAATTGTAATTGTCCTATCTTAAAGTCTGCTGATTCTTCTGACTGCTCCAATCTGCTGTACTTTCCCTCTAGTGAATTTTCATTTCATTTGCTGTTCTTTCAGGTCCATATATTAATTTGGTATCTTTTAATAATTTTTCTGTTTTTATTGATGTTCTCTATTGCTATTGAGATATTTTTCTCCTGTTCTAATCTTTTCCCATGGCTTACTTTAGCTCTTTGAGCATATTTAAGACAGTTGTTTTAAGGTCTTTGTCTAGTCAGTCCAAAGTCTGGGATTCCACACGGACAGTTTATATTAATTTCCTCTATTGTTTTTCCTGTGAATAGGCTAGACTTTTTCTTTGCATGCTTTTTAATTTTTTGATGAAAACTGGACATTATGAATATTATAATGCACTAACCCTGAAAATCAAACTTGTTCTTGTTTGCTGAGGGATATAATTGGTGGGTTTTTGTTTCCATTTTTCTTTTTGTTTGGTGACTTTTCTAAACTCTTTTTTGATAAAAATTATATTCATTGTCATATGTGGTCACTAAATCTCTGTTTTGTTAGATTAATGTCCAGCTAGTGATTTGACAAATATTTCCTTAAATGACTGTAGACAAAACAAAGAAACAAACAAATATAAAACCTCCCAGTCTTTGCAGCTGGGCGTTGTGTGTGTTGGGGCATGCTTTTAACATTGAACTGGGCGGCTTACAACTCTGCCTTCACATTCACGTCTTGTTTGCCCAGGGCTTCAAGATCAGCTAGAGGTGAGAACTTAAGAGTCTTCTCGGGTCTTTCTGAGCATGCAGCCCTGCCCTGAACATACACATGACCTTCTACCTTTCCAGGAATATGTGGACGCTTTTCAAAACCTTTATTCCCCAAAGTGTCTCATTCCACAGCCTTTCTTCCCAGGCTTTTCAGTGTATCTATTATTTGCCCCAACTTATGTCCTTTGCCCTAAGTAGTAGTGGCCAGTTTATTCTCCTTTAAATATTTTTTTGAGAAAAATCCTCCATGTAGCTACTTCTCCAACCTGAGAGAGTTCTGAGTTAGACAAAATAAAGGCACACCCTTTGCATTAGGCCTTCAAGAAGCCACCTCAGAGACAACCTCAATTCTTTGAAAACAAGATCTACTTTGCTTTCTCCAACACCTGGAACCCATATCAGGAATGAAAACTGCCTCTTCAAGACCATCACTATGTCTGGGAAGGGGGACTTAAGCAAGGGTAAGTTAAAATGGCACAAAACTTTCCTACTGGGTTTCAGTCAACTTTTTCTTCCGTAAGCATTTGCTTGGTTGCTAAACATTTGACAGTTTTTCAGAATTCGATAAAGTTGATTTTGTCACTTTTGTTTTGTTTTTTGCATTTTAAAGTGTTTTTAGCATATCTTCCTGGAGAATTACTATTATCACGACGTACTGATCATTTTTATCCTTAATAATCCTAATAATAATCAATTGGCATTAAAGTCTATTTTTTAAAAGTTTTATTTAGAAATAATTAACACATGATTCACCTAATTTAACCTGTACAATTAAATGGTTTACAATAGTCACAGGGTTGTACAACCATCATACAATCTTACTTTAGAATATTTTTGTTTCAAGTTTCATCCATGTTGTAACATTTCTTTCTACTGCTGAATTCTATTCTATTGTATGGATATGCCATATTTTATTTATCCACTCATCATATTACAGACATTTGGTTCTGTCCACATCATGGCTATTTTGAATAATGCTGCTATGAATATTCATGTACAAGTTTTTATGTGTACATGTGTTCATAGCCTTAAAGTTTATTTGACATTATATGGAATAAGCCAGCTTACATATGATATTGTGTCTTATATCTTCCCATCTCTATACTTTCAATCTTTCTGTAATTAAACAGACTATGTTGTAATTAAAATGTAGCATGATGTCAATCTTTTGTCCAATCTGGTAACCTCTGTCATTTTACTGGCAAATTTAGTCCACTTACAATTGTAATTACTATTTTTTTACTTGTGTCTACCATATTATGAAATTTCTTGTTCAATATTTTAAGTGTTTTCCTCTTTCCTTTACGTTCTTTTTCTTTTTTTAAATTAAAGTTTATTGGGGTGACAATTGTTAGTAAAGTTACATAGATTTCAGGTGTACAATTCTGTACTTCATCATCTATAAATCCCATTGTGTGTTCACCACCCAGAGTCAGTTCTCCTTCCATCACCATATATTTGATCCCCTTTACCCTCATCTACCACCCCACTCCCCCCTTACCCTCTGGTAACCACTAAACTATTGTCTGTGTCTATGAGTTTTTGTTTCTCATTTGTTTGTCTTCTTCTTTTGTTGTTTTTGGTTCATATACCACATATCAGTGAAATCATATGGTTCTCTGCTTTTTCTGTCTGACTTATTTAGTAAGCATTATAATCTCAAGATCCATCCATGTTGTCACAAATGGTCCTATTTCATCTTTTCTTACTGCAGAATAGTATTCCATTCTGTATATATACCACAACTTTTTTTATCTATTCATCTATCGAAGGACATTTTGGTTGTTTCCATGTCTTGGCCACCGTAAATAAAGCTGCAATGAACATTGGAGCACACCTGTCTTTATGGATAAATGTTTTCAGATTTTTTGGGTAATACCCAGGAGAGGGATTGCTGGGTCATACAGTAATTCTATTCATAATTTTTTGAGGAACCTCCAACCTGCCTTCCATAGCGGCTGCACCAGTCTGCATCCCACCAACAGTGTATGAGGGTTCCTTTTTCTCCACAGCCTCTCCAACACTTGTTACTATTTGTCTTGTTGATGATAGCCATCCTCACTGGAGTGAGGTCATATCTAATTATGGTTTTTATTTCCATTTCTCTGATGATTAGTGATGTTGAGCATTTTTTCATGTCTGTTGGCCATTTGTATGTCCTCTGGAGAAATGTCTCTTCAGGTCCTCCACCCATTTTTTAATTGAGTTGTTTGTTTTTTTGTTGTTGAGTTGCATGAGTTCCTTGTATATTTTGGATATTAGACTCTTATCGGAGGCACTGTTTGCAAAAATCTTCTCCAGTTCAGTTGGTTGCCTCTTTGTCAATGGTTTCTTTTGCTGTGCAGAAGTTTTTAACTTAATATAGTCCCATTCATTTATTTTAGTTTTACTTCCCTTGCTTTTGGAGTCAAATTGATAAAACACTCTTTAAACCCAAGGTCCATAAGTTGAGTACCTATGTTTTCTTATATGCAGTTTACTGTTTCAGGTCTTATGATTAAGTCTTTCATCCATTTTGAATTAATTTTGGTACATGGTGACAGATAGCAGTCCAGTTTCATACTTTTGCACGTGGCTATCCAATTCTGCCAGCACCATTTATTGAAGAGGCTGTCTTTTCTTGAGTGTATGTTTCTTGCTTCTTTGTCAAAAATTATCTCTCCATATTTATGTACTTTGATTTCTGAGTTCTCAATTCTATTCCAGTGATCTACGTGTCTGTTTTTCTGCCAATACCATGCTGTTTTCATTATTGTTGCCCTGTAGAACAAGCAAAAGTCAGGGAGTATGATACCTCCAGCACTGTTTTTTTTTTTCTTAAGATTGCTTTGGCTATACGAGGTCTTTTGTGGTTCCAAACTAATATGATAATTTTTTGTTCTATTTCTTTAAAAAATGCCATTGGGATTTTGATGGTCATTGCATTAAATCTGTATATATTGCTTTCGGTAATGTGGCCATTTTAACTATGTTGATTCTTCCAATCCAGTAGCACAGAAAGTTTTTCCATTTCTTTGTGTCTTCTTCAATTTCTTTGAAAAATGTATTGTAGTTTTCAGTATATACCTCTTTCACATCCTTGGTTAAGTTTATTCATTGGTATTTTATTCTTTCTGCTGTAATTGCAAACGGAATTGTTTTTTATTTTTTTATTTCTTTTTCTGAGATTTCATTCTTTGTGTATAGGAATGCAATGAACTTTTCTACGTTGATATTGTAGCCAGCCACATTACTGTATTCCCTGATTGTTTCTAATAGCTTTTTGGTGGAGTCTTTAGGGTTTTGTATACACAGCATCAGGTCATCGACAAAGAGTGACAATTTAACTTTTCATTCCCAATTTGGATACCTTTTATTTCTTTCTCTTGCCTGATTGCTCTGGCAAGGACTTCCAACACTATGTTGAAAAGCAGAGGTGATAGATGACAGCCCTATCGTTTTCCTGAACATAGAGCAAAGGGATTCAGTTTTTCACCATTAATTATGAGATAGGCTGAGAGTTTGTCATATATGGCCTTTATTATGTTAAGGTATTTTCCTCCTATACCTATTTTATTAAGTGTTTTAATCATAAATGGATGTTGTATCTTGTCAAATGTTTTTTCTGCATCTATTGATATAATCATATGGTTTTTGTCCTTTTGTCCTTTGTTTATGTGATGTATCACATTGATAGATTTGCGTATGTTGAACCATCCTTGTGCCCCTAGGATGAATCCCACTTGGTCATGATAATCTTTTTAATGGATTGTTGCATTCGATTTCCTAGAATTTTGTTCAGGATTTTTGCATCTGTATTCATCAGACATATTGGTCTGTAGTTTTCTTTTTTGTGTTGTCCTTACCAGGTTTTGGTATCAGGGTAATGTTCGCCTCATAAAATGAATTAGGGAGAACTGTCTCTTCTTCAATTTTTTGGAAGAGTTTGAGCAGGATTGGTATTAGACCCTCTTTTAAGGTTTGGCAGAATTCACTAGTGAAGCCATCTGGTCCCAGACGTTTTCTTTTGGGAAGGTTTTGGATGACTGATTCAATTTTGTTACTGGTGATTGGTGTGTTTAGATTTTCCAATTCTTCATGGTTCAGCCTAGGAAGGCTATATGTTTCTAAGAACTTGTCCATTTCTTCTAGGTTATTGAATTGGGTGGCATATAGTCCTTCGTAATATTCTTGGATGATCCTTTGTATTTCCGTGGCATTCGTGATCACTTCCCCTTTTTCATTTCTGATTTTGTTAATTAGTGTCTTCTTTCTTTTTATCTTAGTGAGTCTAGCCAAGGGTTTGTCAATTTTGTAAATGTTTTCAAAGAACAAGCTCTTTGTCACATTTATTTTTTCCTACTGTCTTTTTGTTCTCTATTTCATTTAGTTCTGCTCTGATTTTTATTAATTCCTTTCTTCTGCTGACATTGGGTTTCATTTGTTCTTTAAGATATAATGTGAAGTTATTTATTTGGGATTTTTCTTGTTTCTTGAGATAGGCCTGTAATGATATAAATTTCCCTCTTAAAACTGCTTTCACTGCATCCGAAAAATTTTGGAAGGATGTATTTTCATTCTCATTTGTTTCTATGTATCTTTTGATCTCTCCTCTAATTTCTTCTTTGACCCGGTCATTCTTTAAAAGTATGTTGTTTAATCTCCATGTATTTGTGTTTTTTCCTGCTTTTTATAGCTGATGTTCAATTTCAAAGCCTTGTGATAAGAGAATATGCTTGGTATGATTTCAATCTTCTTAAATTTGTTGAGAGTAGTTTTATGTACCAATATACAAGAGAACTACAGACCATATATATTGGGACATAAAACTAGCCTCAGCAAATCCTTGAGAATGTTCCATGTACACTATAAAAAAATGTATAGTCTGATGTTTTAGGATGAATGCTCTATATATGTCAATTATGTCCAGTTCATCTAATATGTCATTTAGGGCTGCTATTTCATTATTTATTTTGTTTGGATGATCTAGCCATAGCTGTCAATGAACGTGTTTAGGTCCCCTAGTATAATAGTGTTTTAGTCAATTACTCCCTTTAGTTCTGTTAGTAGTTGCTTGGTCTATTTCTGTGCTCCGTTTTTGGCCGCATAAATATTGATGACTATGATGTCTTCTTCTTGTATAGTCCCCTTTACCATTATGAAATGTCCATCTTTGTCTCTTTTTACCTGTTTCACCCTGAAGTCTGTTGCATCTGATATCAGTATGGCTACACATGATTTTCTCTGGGTACCATTTGCTTGAAGTGTCAATTTCCACCCTTTCACTGAGTCTATCCTTGTTCTTGTAGCTGAGATGCGTCTCTTGGAGACAGCAAATGGTTGGGTTTAGTTTTTTGATCCAATCTGCTACTCTGTGCCTTTTCATTGGTAAGTTCAGTCCATTTACGTTTAGGGTGATTATTGATATGTGAGGATTTCCTATCGTTCTATCTTTAGTTTTCTGGTAAGACTGTGTCTCCATTTTTTCCTTGCCTTTTTGTTGTTGTCTTGTATTTCTGTGTGGTGGTATTATATGAGGTTTCCTTCCATTTCTTTTTTTATTACAGTATATATTTAAGTTCTGGATTTTTTTTTTGAGTGGTTACCCATAAGTTTATGTAAAAGAAAGTTTGATATTTAGTGTATTCCATTTTCTTCAGCATGCCTTCTGGTTCAGGCTTTTCCTCTCCCCCCTTTTTATGTTTTGTTTGCCACAAATTGTCCCTGTTGATGGTGGTCAAATAGCCTCCTTTAGTATTTCTTATAGTGCATGTCATGTGTTAGAAAATTCCCTCAGCTTCTGTATGTCTGGAAAGGTCTTATTGCTGCTTCATATCTAAAGGAATATCTTTGCTAGGTATATTATTCTTGGCTCATAATTTCTCTCTTTGAATATTTTGAATATTTGGTTCCACTCCCTCCTGGTTTATAGAGTTTCTGCTGAGAAATCTGATGATATCTGCTGAGAAATCTCATGATAATCTAATGGGCTTTCCTTTGTAGGGTGCTGTCTTCTTTTCCCTGGCTGCCTTGAGTATTCTTTCTTTGTCATTAATTTTTGACAGCTTCAATACAATGTGCCTTGGAGAAGGCCTGTTGGGGTTGAGATAATTAGGTGTTCTATTTGCTTCTTGGATTCGAGGATCAAGTTGTGTCCACATGTTTGGGAAGTTCTCATCGACTATGTGTTTGAATGTTCTCTCTGGTCCCTTCTCTCTTTCTTCTCCTTCTGGTATGCCCATTATTCTTATATTGCTCTTTCAGATGAGTCAGAAAGTTCTTGTAGAGTTCTTTCATTTCTTTTAAGTCTCAAGTCTCTTTCTTCTTCCATCCGTGTCGTTTCCAGGTTTCTATCTTCGATGTCACTGATTCTTTCCTCCACCTGGTCAACTCTACTACCTAAGCTGGCTATTTCATTCTTAATTTCTTCTATTCAGTTCCTAATCTCCCGAAATTCTATTTGGTTCTTTTTTATAACTTGAATCTCTTTGGTAAAATGTTCATGTTGTTTTCTGATTGTATTTCTGAGTTCATTAAACTGCCTCTCTGTATTTTCTTGCATCTGATTGAGTTTTTTCAGAACTGCAATCTTGAATTCTCTGTCATTTAAGTCACATATTTCCATATCTTTAAGTTCATTTTCTGGAGACTTTTCACTGTCTTTCTGAGCTGTCTTATTGCCTTGGTTATTCTTGTCAATTAATGATTATTTCTTTTCCTAGACATTTACAGGAGTGGGTTCTGCAACAGGTTGAAAGGACGAGGTCTTTTTGTTTTTCAGTACTTGTTGGTAGAATGTTTTATTTTTTTCTCTAACTGTAGCCTTTTTTACTCTCTCACACTGTAGTGTTTTGTTTTCTCTGCACTATTCCAGCTTCTCACAGAATGGGGGGATTCCCTGGAATGCAGGCTTCTCCTCTGTTAATAGTTCACCAGAGTCATAGGGCACCGTGTCCCTGTGGGGATATGGAGAGCTTTTGAAGTTCCAAGGCTCTTCCTGCACCAGATTTAGAGCTGTGTGTTTCAGCAGTTCTGTTTATTCCTGCAGGGATCCGCCCAGATAGGTGGGGACAGGGGCAAGGTGAGTTGTGAGAATTGGCCCAGAGTAATGGCAGCCACCACCACCACAGCCGGTCCTGCTTCCACAGGTCCCTCCTCTTTGCCAGAATTAGTTGGGCTGTGAATCTGTTGTCTGTGGACCACAGTTCTCAGAACTGCAAATATTTTTTTCTTTTGATCTGACACTGCTACTGTTCCGCTTCTAGCACCGGGCAGGTCGGGGCGGTGAAACGCTGAGAGGGTAAGGAGGGGGCGGCTAGTCTCAGTGCCTAAGGCTTCCGTTCTCTGCAGCAGTGAGGGCTTAAACCACTGTTTTCAGCCTTCTTCCCTCAGGCTTTGCTCCCAGGTCTCTGCCGTGAGCGTTGGGTTCAGCCATGTTATATGCTGTCCCCTCACCCCTGTGGGCCATAAACGGAGCCCTAGCAGTCCGAGTTCTTCCCTCTCCTGCAGCTGCACTTGTTCTGGGATGCTGCGAGCTCAGAGTATTGAGCTAGGTCTGCGTCCTGCGTCCACGCGGCTCCGTCTCCTCACTTCTCCCTTCCCTCCTCCCCTGCTCGTGCAATTTGCCGACCTTTAGGTGAATTCAGTATTGAGCCTCTTCATCTTGCCTGTGTGCTGTGCAGGGAGTGCTTTGTGGAGTTACAGTTTTTAAATGTGTTGTAAATTCCAGGTGAGATTTCCAGAGGCTCACCTCACGCTGCCATTTTGATGACGTCTCTTTCTTGCCTTTTTAAATGAGCTTTGTTTACTACATCTCCACCTCCACTAGGTTGGAAGTTACATATATTTGTATTGTGTTTTAAGTTCGCCTTACACTGTTGACTATTTAAAGGGAATGAATATTTTTCATTTACTCTCAGAAAATAAAAGAACCATAGACTATATCAACTTCTACCACCCCTCCCATTCTATACGTATAAAAACTTTTTTCTTTTGAAACATCATAGACTGACAAGAAACTGTAAAGATGGTAGAGAGATCCTGTATATGCTTTACCCAGTTTTCGCCAGTGGTTAGATCTTATATAACTATAGTATAATATCAAAACCAGGAAATTGACATTTATAAAATGTGTTCTTTCGTTTATCACGTGTAAATTCATGTAACTACCACTACAATCAAGTTACAGAAGTATTCCATTCCCCCAAAGATCTTCATGATACCCCTTTATAGTCACACAAACTCCTTCATCCCCACTATTTCTCACTGCTGGCAACCACTAATCCGTTTTCCATATCTATGATTTTGTCATTTTTAATTGGGATTTTCACACATTCTTTGATAGTATGTAAAATACAATTGATTGTTGCATGTACTTTATTTCCATCCAATGTTTCAGATCCCAAATTAGTGTTACCAGTTTTATGCAGTCAATGCTCATTTAGTTACCCAAATGTTTACTACTGTCTATTCCCCATACTTTGTATCTCTCCTTTCCTCTGGTTCTTTTTTCTTCTGAAAGAATATCTTTTCAAAGTTCTGTCAGTATTCTTTCTTATAAACTTTATTTACTTAAAAATGGTTTTATTTTGCCCTCTCTTAAATGAGTTTATCCATATAGAATGTTCCAAACTCCCATTTTCCCAACTTTGATATTATTACATAAACTTCTGACCTCTAGTGTTGTTTTTCATAAGTGTACTGTGTGACAGTTTAAGTAGATTCTCTTTAGTTGCTTTTCCCTTCCTGGAGAGTCAGATTTTGTTTTCTACAAAAAGTTTTAAGAGTGGAGCCCTTAAAATGTTCCTGGCTTTATAATGGTTACTTATCTCCTAAGTCCCAAAGTTAGGTGTACCACGTGGGTTTTAGTTTCCCTTTTAGTTCTCTCTGGGCACTTGAGATTGCAATTTCTTTATAGTAAACTGATGTTTATCATAGTTTATTCAGCATTTCTAGGTGTTTTGAAGTATATGAAATAAGAGTTGTGTGTGTGTGTTTAGAAGCATTTAAACTACCTCACGGGAGCATAGAACAAGGTAGTAGACCATAGATTTAGGCACATCATTTTGAATCCTGACTCTTACACATAATAGCTCTGTAATCATAGGCACACAGTACATCTCTCTAGGTATTAGTTTCCTCTTCTATGAAACAAAGATAAAGTTGATGTGAGGAGTATATGAATAAAAGATATAAAATGCATAGTACAGTGCCTGGAGTATGTTACGTACTTAATAAATTACATTTTTACTTTTTAGTAATTTTTATTTTAAAATAAATGGTACATTGTTACCACGTTTCCCTGAAAATAAGACCTAGTGGGGCAATCAGCTCCAATGCATCTTTTGAAGCAAAAATAAGTATAAGACGCAGTCTTATTTTAATATATCTTATTTTAATATAAGACTGGGTAATATAATATAATATGATATGATATAATATAATATAATATAATATAATATAATATAATATAATATAATATAATATATAATACCAGGTCTTATATTAATTTTTGCTCCAAAAGACACATTAAAGCTGATTGTCCAGCTAGATATTATTTTGGGGGAAACAGGGTAGGATTGTGTAAATATGTCATGTATCTATCTACTTTTAAAAAGTAGCAATAGGCTGACTGAAATGCAGGCAAATTTTTCAATTATTTATTTATACATAAGACACTGTTGTTATCTATCAATAGGTATTAATACCATGCTCTGACCACATCTAACTGTGAACACAGTAGTTTTAAAAGAATGATGAAATAAAAACTTATCACATGAAATAGGGTGCTGCTGTGAAGAATAAATCTGAAAAAGAGTTGGAGATATTTTGATACAGAACTCTCTTACCATTAGGGTTATCTTAAAAAACGAGTAGAATAAGCAGCCTATCGTGCGGGACACCTTGCTCGCTGCACCATTTGTCATGCGGGGCGGCCTGCGGGGTCTCTAGTCCCGCTCCCCACATAGGAATGCAGGATATGGCTAGGCCAAAAAGGAACACCCACGGAGCCACAGATAGGGGAGTCATACCACTATATTCTCTCTGGAGGCCATTCAAGACACATGCAGTAGTAGCCACATGATCCACAGTCCGCCATTCACTTCTCTGCCTGCCAGCCAAGCAACCAATTAATGCAGCCCCACAGTTATATCAGTAGCCAATTGGCTAACCGGTTACAGCTGATGGCCAAACAATCACAGTCGATGGCCATTTACCACCCAAGCCAGCACCTCCCCATGCGAGTCCGAGAGCCTGGAAACTGCTCTCTGGGACTTTGGCCCCACTCCACCCCTCCAGGGTCTCGCCTCAATTTATGCGACAACCATAGAAAAAAGCACTGGCCAAGTCTACTACATAGTGATATGTTCCCAGGCAGACAGTCAGACGATCCATCAAATCGTGAATTGAAGGTACTGCCACGTGCAAAGGTGGCGTTACCTTCTTTAACTCCCTATAGTCTACAGTCATTCTCCAGGTCCCATCTGACTTCTTGAGAGGCCATACTGGGGAGTTAAAGGGACTGTGTGTTGGCCTCACAATATGTACCTTCTCCAATTCCAATATTGCACGACCAATCTCCTCCTGCCGCCTTGGCAGGCGGTACTGTCGCACTATAACCATGCACCAGGGCTGTGGCAACACTTGAGGAGGGTGGTGAGCATGCCAGCGTGTCACCGCTTTCACCACCAGGATCCGGAGACAGAACTCTCCTACCGACGTCTGTAAGCTGAGGCCATGTAGCACGTCTACCCCTAGAATATACTCCAGAATGAGGGAGACATAAACCTTGTAGGTACGAGGGGGAAGCCTTCCTATACCCAGTGGTAAGGAAACAGCTTTTTCAGTCACAGTCCTGGGTTCCCATAGACAAGACTGCAGTCTGTGCCAGTGTCAACTAGGGCCAAAACTCTCTGCACATTAAAAGGGGACCAATGTATGGGGTCCCAGTCCCTGCTCGTCCCTCTGACCGGGTACCTTGGCCCCACCCCTACTCAAGCTGAAAGGAGTTGGCCTCGAGCGGCCGCATGAAGTCCTGGAGGGACACGGGTCATGCTTTCCCAGACTTCTCCTTCAGGCTTCTCCAGAATTGCTGTTCCGGACCCAACTGTTTCTAAAGTTCCAACAACAGTGCATTGGGTTATTGGTCTATTTTCTCCTGATTGACCTCTGCTGCCATGAGATCACACCACATCTGTGCGCGTGTTACTCTCTGAGGCCAGAGCCCTCGCCCCTTTACTTTTGATTTGGGCTTCCAGGTCTCAACTGCACGGACTTCCTGTCTTAACTTCCTTCGCCTCCGGCTTTCAACATTCCCTAGGGTGGCCATGGCAGTTGTAACTTCATGGATCCGTCGCCCCACATAGGGTGTAAGAATGGCAACCAAGGATCCAAAAGCACTCACAGGTGCAGTATCCAAAACCAGATCTCTCATGCTGGCTGTAAAAAGCTTGTTATCTAGCCCCTGCATATTAGGGTTGAAAATAGCATGTTTCATACCCATTTCATGGATGATTTTAGTAAGTTCCGTATATGACTGCCATTGAGTCACAGTGTCTGGCAGCTCGCCAGCTTGTCCCCATACTGTTGCGTACTGCAGCAGTGAGCCACTCCATTACAGAATGGTTGCCCTGGTTTTGGGCCAACCTATGGCAATTCTATAACCTTTGTCACAGGGACGGATGCACTGTCATGAAGGCTAGCTTTTCCATCCCGCCTGGGGAGCAGAGAATGTTGTCTGCTCCCTCATCCCATAAATGTAGTAGCCAAGCCGAGACTGGCTCTCCAGGACTCTGTCTGTACCGCCTCCCCAACTCCTGCAACTCAGTGGGAGTATAAGGGGTGTAGGTTGTGAACTCAGTTACAGCTGGGCTGCCTGCAGCAACACCCCTGGGGCCCAAAGGTTGCTCACGTTTTACACTTTGCTTCAAGATTGGCTGGGCTTGGGGGTTGGGAGCTACATTGTCTCCACTCGCTTCCTCCATCTCTGCCTCAGAGTCTCCACTATGGGGTACTTCTTCTAACAGGCGGACCCGAGCTTCCAGCACCTCCAATCGGGACACCTGGTATGGCACCTGGGCTACTTCATTAGGCGCATTTTCTGTGTTGAGACTCAAGGCCGTGAGGAACATCTAGCCTACACGGCCAGCTGTAGCCTTTGCCTCCTCTGACAACCGCTCAGCCAGAGCCTGCAGGGCTCTCTCCACGCTGGCCGGAGAGCCATCCATGTCCTCCCACCCCTCCTTGGGGGTCCAACTCCTGAAAACAGTGGCCACTGGATACCACACACTGTGTGGGGGCCACACATCCTCCTGCCCAGGGTCAGACTCCATTCCTACCTGGTCGAAATCTTGCTCGCCGTGCCAGGTGTCTGCGTGGGTGGAGGCCTCCGTGTAAGATGTCCACAACTCTAGGAGCCCATGGTAGCAGCAGACCACCAAAAGGAAGACAACACTTGCTCTGGCCAACAGGGTGGCATACCATCCGGAGGTTTGAGTCTCCCAGGCAGATTGCGCCTCCTGTTCCCCGTGTCGCTCCTCACGGGCCTCCTGAAGCTGAGCTTTCACACGCACAAACTGCTCCACCATCTTTCGGTAGGTCTTGGCCAGCACCACACCCTGCTCACTGCGCCATTTGTCCTGCTAGGTGGCCTGCAGGGTCACAATTCCCACTCCCCACATAGGAATGCAGGATGTAGTTAGGCCAAAAAGGAACACCCACGGAACCATAGATAGGGAAGTCATACCACTATATTCTCTCTGGAGGCCAGTGAGACACACACTGGCCAGTAGTAGCCACACAATCCGCAGTCTGCCATTCACTCCTCTGCCTGCCAACCAACCAACCAATCAACACAGCCCCGCAGTTACATCAGTAGCCAATTGGCTAACTGTTTACAGCTGATGGCCAACCACTCACAATCGATAGCCATTCACCACCAGAGCCAGCACATCCCCACGTGAGGCTGAGAGCCTGGAAACTACTCTCTGGGACTCTGTCCCCACACAGCCTTATAAAACGGTGAGCTGGTCACTTTAAGTATTCAAAAGCAGAAACTGAAATACTGCTAAAGAGAACAGAAGGGATTCCTTTACCGGGAAAAGTTAGACGTCAATCGTGAATAAAAGGAGGGGCCAGCTCAGTGGCTCAGGCGGTTAGAGCTCCATGCTCCTAACTCCAAAGGCTGCAGGTTCGATTCCCACATGGGCCAGTGAGCTCTCAACCACAAGGTTGCCGGTTCAACTCCTACAGTCCCACAAGGGATGATGGGCTGCACCCCCTGCAACTAGCAATGGCAACTGGACCTTGAGCTGAGCTGCGCCCTCCACAACTAATACTGAAAGGCCAACAACTTGAAGCTGAACAGCACCCTCCACAACTTGACTTGGAAAAAAGTCCTGGAAGTACACACTGTTCCCCAATAAAGTCCTGTTCCCCTTCCTCAATAAAATCTTAAAAAAAAGAAAAAGATAAAAGACCCTGCTTTCAATTGTTTAAAAAAAAAAAGTGAATAAAAGGAAAAAAAAACTATTTGGATAACTGATTTATGACATTAATTTAAAAATCCCATGAGTACTACATAAAAGGAAGAGACAAAAGGAAACACCAAACAAAATTTAGATAGATTTAGGAACACTGAAAACCAAATTTGTGAATTTTTTTTTAGCTTATTAAAATTGAGTAACAAGGGAAGCTTTTCTCATGCCTGGTTCCATCCATTTGATGATGCCGACCTACCTCATCAAATTTCTCTCTAAAGGTATATTCTTGTGATTACATTGTCATTTTCTTCCTTTTCATTATAGACAGCCTTGACAAGACAAACCCAAATGTTAAAAGTAATATTCAAAACTATTCAAAACAGTCACAGAAAAGTCAGAATTAAGTTTTATTTCACATTGATAAAAACCGTGAAAAAGATTTACATTTCCCCACATTATAGCGCAATATTTCAACGGAGTATCTTTTGCCATAAATTAGATCTTGCTGATTTTTATAACTGAAACAACAGCTTATATTCATCAAGGTAAAGCAAAATGACTTATTAAATGATTGTTTAAAAATTTTGAATCCAGACATAAACATATGGCTTCATTATTAACATTCCATATAGTCCATTACTAAATTATTTCCATTTTCAATTAGCACCCATTTATAGAGATGCATTTCTAACATTGTTTTAGTCAGTTGGTACACAGCAGAAAAATTAACAACAGTTCAGAAATATCAAGCATATATGTATTTTTGCTATATATTAAACTGGGTGGTAACTACACCATATGTACTGAGTTCTGACTACACTTTATAACCTATAAATTTGTTTTCAAATAGCTTTCTTTACCAATAATCTAAAAAACTTGACTATTTAAAATCAAATAATTGCTATTTTTACGCTTGCATAAAAACTAATTTTTAAAAAATCACCTAACTAAAGTGAATATTTCAAATAAGTCCATTGGCATATAAAAGTAAAGCAAATTTTTCTAATGGATTGTTCATTTCCTACAGTAGCTGATTTCAAACATATGTACAAATAAGTAAACTAAGACTGTGCTACAAGGAGAATAATCTTAGAGCAAATCATCTTAGAAATTAGTTAAGATCATTCTTAAATATTCCAGAACACACTACAATATGACCTAATTATTCTTTCAGTTAATTACAGAAAAAAATACAACCACAAACTGGACTGAAGCTTCTAATAACTACACAGCATAACTTTGAGCTAAGGAATAGTTTAACAAATAAGTAGTGTAGGAAGTTTGAAGTGATGCTTGGTTTTTTTATTTAAGTATAAATACATTTTAAATACTATCATGTCTGTGATTCAGAATGTCAAATTACAGCATGTTTTGAAAGCAGATGTCTATGGCAAGGAGGCGATATTTGGTCTGTTATGAAGGATAAGAGGGAAGAAAGAACACTTTTCTACAGAGGAAAAAAGAATATTAAGAAATGATAACGGGGAAAAAAAGCCTGGTTCTCAAACTAAAAGGGCCATTAATTGAAGAGAGCAATAATACTCTTTATTGACACTTAGAAGCATTATCCCTACTGTTAGGAATAATGTAATAACACCTCATTCTTATGTACTATAATCATTAAGCATATATGAATACATATATAAAAATACAGATACTGTATGGTGACTAAGTAATTTTGGAATAAGTCCATAGACTAAGTCACAGCTTTTATAAATTATTTATATCTTAACTGCTCATTTATACCTGAACAAGATTTCATTAACCATACTAATAATTTTCAAATGATGTAATAGAAAGTCTGGTTGCAGTATTTTATTATTTTGCTGAATCATATTTGGGAAAAAGAAGATAGCAGCTTCACCTATTTTAATACTAGTATATTCTGGATCATATTATACAAATACATATATAGAAACTTAAAAGATCATAAATTTCCCATGAGGAGATACTACATAGTCTATGTCATTGGTGTGTATTTGCAAAACAGCTTAACACTGCAAACATTACAAGTTTCAAGATAGGGTACAGAAAAAAGTTATACTCTATTACAATGACACTGATATGTACTTCTACACAAGACCTTTTAGTGATGTCAATCAACTGGAGGTAGGAGTTTATCAATGAATTGTTTGATATCCATCATTTCCTGTTTGAAATAAAGTGATTTAACTGTTACACAAATCAGAAATTAAATCCCAACTAAAATACCACTAACTAAATCAGTGGTGTGCATAGTTAAGGTGAAACCCCATTTTTACTACTACAATGAAATAAGTCATAACAGAGATATGAGGCTCCAATAGAAATTTCAGAACATTTCCTGATTATTATTATTGTACATTCCACAATAGCTCCCATGTATTATCCACTTCCAGAAAAATGGTCTGCATTTTGCTATACTTGAACAAATAAGACATGGGAGTAAGAGAGATGAAGGGGATTTAGAAGTGACAATATCTATACCGAGAAGTTTCAGGAAGTATATGATAACTGTCAACTATGTATCCATGGAAAATCCTAGCTTTTAACATTCTCTCATGAGAATGAAATGCTAAATCCATACCATAAAATAATTTGTGCATTTCATAAGGATTTACATATAAGCAACCATTTGAAAGAGAGCATGTACCTAAGATAGGCCTGGAAAAATACGAAAATGAATATACCAAATATTTATCATAGAAAAAACTTTTGTAGAAGACTCTTGCATCTAGTTCAGTCTTCTCACTTCCCCCAAACATATTTATTTCTTCCTATCATCTGTAGTATTTCAAGACTTATCCTCACAGACCCCAAATTAGCAATGCGGAGAACCTTCAATCTTATAATTTAGTCACTCAGAAAAGAAAGCCATAGCACAAAAGTGGTCTATTTTACAACACTCTTAAGTCCTTTAAGTTTCCTATAACACCACCTCCTATTGTTCTACCTCTTGTCACTTTCTGCTTCTAATCCTTCAGTCTAGTGTCCTCCAATGTGATCGCACAAAATAAATCATCTGTGGAGCTTTTATTTTAAAAACAACTCCATACAAAGATGCTTGAGTTCAACCCCAAGCCCTCAAAGTACTGAATCAAAATTGCTGAGTTTGGGCATCTGTCTACTAAGCTCCTGGGTCCTTGTGAAGCAATGCCGACTTTGAAAATCACTGCTCTAGATCTTCAGTCCCTCCAGGATGAGCAGAGTACAAGCTCACCTCCCTTTCACGACAATTTCAACTACGTTCTCAATAACACCCTAGAATCTCAGGCCCCCTTGTCTTTCTACATAAATCACATTACTACCTGCTTTCTCAGCCCTTAAAGCAAATGATTTAGCCACATGAGCAGCTACAAAACAATGTTAACTTGGACTTCATCAATATTTTGCCATCAATTTTTATTCTTATTTTATTTTTATTTAGGCCTTTTCAAGCTTCCAAATCTATCAAGGCCTCCTTCATTCTTATTAAGTGACTACATCTCCGACTTTACTTTTTAGATTGAGAGGATCTAATGTGAGCTCTCAATGCCTCTCTTCTCTACCGCAACAATCCTTGTTTTTATTCATCCATCCTCTTCTATCTGGATTAACAAGTGTTTTTCTCCTCTTTTAAGGCAACCACCACCCATTTCAGGACTCAATTATATTATATGATCCTTTTAAGGCTTTCCCCTATCAATTATCTTCTATTGCATCTTCTCCCTCCCTCCTCCCCACCCATAGGAGTTTCTTTCTCCCACTCTATTAAGAAGAGGCTTCCTACTCTCTTCCCCCTTTACCAAAACCTTTCTTGAAAAGGTCTTTTCAGCTCTTTCATCTTGGCTGCCAACATGCCTTCCAGACTGAGGAAGAACCAGAAACTTCAGTGTCAGGTGTGCCAAGGCCATGGCTGCATTGGCAAGCACTGGAAGCACCCAGGAGGCTGAGGTAATGCTAGTGGCACGCATCACTATGGGATCAACTTTGACAAACATCACCCAAGTTACTTTGGGAAAGTTGGTACGAGGCATTAAAAAGGAACCAGAGCTTCTGCTCAACTGTCAACCCTCATAAACTGTGGACCTTGGCCAGTGAGCAGACATGGGTAAATGCTGCCAGAAACAAGACTGGAGCTGCTCCTATCATTGACGTGGTACGATCAGGCTACTTACTACAAAGTTCTGGGGAAGGGAAAGCTCCTAAAGCAGCCTGTCATCTGAAGGCCAAATTCTTCAGCAGAAGAGCTGAGAAGATTAAGGGTGTTGGAGGAGCCTGTATCCTGGTAGCTTAAAGCCACATGCTCATTAAATGCTCAAGTGTTAAAAAAAAAGTCTTCTCATGTTGCCTCTGCTTCTTCATTTCCCTGTCTACTTCATACAATCCATTGCTGTACCTCCCCAAATGCCAAGGTCACAGGTGGCTGACAATTGGATACTTTCTTCCTGGCCTACCTTAATCATTTTCTCAATCCTGGGATACTCTTCACTCCCACTCAGAAATTCTCTCCTCCTGAACTTTCAATCAACACCTAACTCCTTTTAACTCCCCCAAAGTTCTATCCCTTGGCTTTTTTCTCATGATAGTCTCCCATTGTAATTCTTCACTGATCAATAATATTGGTAATTATTCTAAATCTCTATTATAGGCTTGAGCTTCAGACAAGTATTTCTAACATACCATCCTGATATCATTGGGGCACATCAATCTCATTATGTTTACTAAACTCAATATTTATTCCTCCCTGTTACCCTAAAACTGTTCCTTGTACCTAATTTATGAATGGCATCATGTTAGTCATCTGAGCTAGAAATCTAAGGCCTCTTTGCTACTTTCTTCTTTCCTATTCCATAGAATTAGTTACTAAATCCTACTGAATTCTGCTTCATTTGTTTCCAGAATGTAGATTAGATTACATCTTGCTTTGATCAAAAAATGTCAATGGCTTTCTGCTGCCTAGAGAACAAGTCCATCCTCAGCACAACATAAAAGCTCTCTAAAACCAAGTCTCTCCTCTGTCTCTGTTCTATGACACCTAGCTTTTCATAAGACTACAGCACAACTAGACAGCTTGCATTTCCTGTCCTACAGTCCTTTCTCTGCACACCTGGTATCCAAATCCTACCCAGTGTTCAAAATCTAGCTCTTTCATCATGATCTAAGTGCCTCCAAAGATAAAACTTATCTCACTCTCCTCAGTTTTTCAAAGAACTTTTTTAAAACTTCTAATATAACACATATCACATTCTGCTTCCTATAGTTACTTGGATATATATATCCTTCTCCTCTATTAAATTTTTAATTTTAATTAATCCCTTTTGAATTTTAATAAAATTTTTATTTGTCTTTGAATTATGTATGTAATAGGAAATCAGTGAATGTTTGAATTAAATTGAATAAATTTTGATCTAAGTCCTGCTAACCTATCGTTCAGTGTGAATTCATTAATTCCTTTAAATCCCTCAGCAGTGAAGTGTTATTTATCTTAAAAATATCACGTTAAAAAGTTGCAAATTAACCACTGCTTCCAAACATTTACCTGTTGACTTGAACTGTGCATCATGCCTTCGTAGGTTTTGAAGGTTACATTGGCTGGATTTACCAATGTTTTTAGCTTTTCGACAGTAAGAGAACCAAACATTAGGGGAACTAAAGGGTCACAATCTCCATGGCACTGAAGAATAGAAATATCTCTATTAACACCACTGATAGGACCCTGCAAAAAAACATAACAAAACTAGTATTATTCATTCAAATGTATAGAGTATTATGCCAGGCACTCAAAAATGTGGATAGATATGCACATACAACATGTTATTAATTACATTATAGATTATATTTGGCCACAGAAATAAAATTACTTCCATCTTTATGCTCTCCACATCTCTCTAAACTTTTATAGAATACATGATTACCCTATCATATATGTTTTCCCAATGAACTGGTTCCTTGAAGCAGATTGTATGTTAATTATTCTTTATATGGTCACATTGTCCTGAAAGGAGAGGTATGTTTTAGTTGAACCATGTTCTTCTCAACTCTTATTTGATTTAAATAAGATGATTAATAAAGAGCATTTACTATGTGCAAGACACCAAAGAGTTACTATATAGTGACAAGAAAAACCACTAGATTTAAAGAATAATTTGAAAATAAGGCCTACAACTCCCACGTATATAGTATAGATTGCTTTACACTGTTGCGTACTTGGAAATTATATTGTATAGGAGATTCTACTATCACACAGTGAGCATATTGAGTATTCAAAATTATTTCTATGTGCAAAAAAACCCTGTAATTTTATAAATATCTTAAAATGTATCAAACACTTCAAATATAAGATTTGTGATAATAGTTTTTTTCTTTTTTAATTAAATTGGAGTGATAGTAGTAAAATTACATGATTTCAAGTGTACAACTCTATAATACATTATCTATACATCACTGTCGGTGCTCACCACCCAGAGTCAGTTCTCGATCCATCACCATATATTTGACCCCCTTTAACCTCTTCTACTATTCCCCCTCCCCGCTTACCCTCTGGTAACCACTAAACTGTTGGCTGTGTCTATGAGTTTTTGTTTCTTTGTCTTGTTCCTTTGTTGCTTCCAGTTTTATAACCCACATATGAGTGAACTCATACAATTCTCGACTTCTGTCTGACTTATTTCACTTAGAATAATAATCTCAAAATCCATCCCTGTTGTCACAAATGGCACTATTTCATCTTTTCTTATGGCAGAGTAGTATTCCATTGTGTATATATACCACATTTTCTTTATCCAATCATGTATCGAAAGACACTTTGGTTGTTTCCATGTGTTGGCCACTGTAAATAATGCTGTAATGAACATCGGAGTAAATACATCTTTATGGATAAACGTTTTCAGATTTTTTGGGGGGATATACCCAGGAGAGGGATTGCTAGGTTACATGGTAATTCTATTCTTAATTTTTTGAGGAACCTCCACACTGCCTTTCATACCAGCTGTACCAATCTACATTCCTCCCAGGTACAAGGGTTAGTTTTTCTCCACAACATTTCCTAAATTTGTTATTATTTGTCTTGTTCATGATAGCCATTCTAACAGGTGTGAGTTGATATCTCATTGTGGTTTTGATTTGCATTTACCTAATAGCTAGGGAAGTTCAGCATCTTTTCATATATCTGTTGGCTGTTTCTATGTCTTCTTGGGAGAAGTGTCTGTTCCCTTGCCATTGAGGTCAAATTCATAAAATCCTCTTTGAACCCAAGATCCATAAGTTTAGTACCTATGTTTTCTTCTATGCAGTTTATTGTTTTAGGTCTTATATCTAGGCATTTGATCCATTTTGAGTTAATTTTGGTGACAGATAGCAATGATAGCTAATGATGACAGATAGCAGTCTAGTTTCATTCTTTTGCATGTGGCTTTCCAATTCTCCCAGCACCATTTATTGAAGAGGCTTTCTTTTCTCCATTTTATGCTTTAGGCTCTTTTGTCAAAAATTGTCTGTTGGAATGCCCCGGAGGCTCAGGTAGGTGGAGAGCTGTGCTCCTGACGCCGAGGTCACCGGTTCGATTCCCACATGGGCCACTGAGCTGAGCCCTCTACAGCTAAGATTGTGAACAACAGCTCCCTAGAGCTGGGTTGCAATGAACAGCGGGAGCTGGGCCTGAGCTGCTGTGAGCTGCTATGGGCAGCACCCCGCGGGCTGCTGCGGTCTGCCGCGGTCTACCATGGGTTGCTGTGTGCTACCATGGGCTACCTGTGCTGCCAGGAGCAGCCAGTGGCCAATGTGAGTGGCCGGCAGCCAGGGAGAGCTGCCATGAGCTGCTGTGAGTGGCCAGCTGACAACTGGAGACCAACTGCCTCAGCCAGAGGAGCGCAAGTTCATAATACCAGCATGTGCCAAGGAGCTATGTCCGACACAACTAGACTGAGAAACAATTCCTTGAACTGGAGTGGGGGGCGGGGGGGGTGGAAGGTGGAAGAAGGGGGGGAAGGGAAAAAAAGAAAAAGTGAGACACTAAAAAATAAAAAAAAAAAAAATAAATTATCTGTCAATATTTATGTGGGTTTATTCCTGGGTTTTCAATTCTATTCCATTGGTCTATGTGTCTGTTTTTCTGCAATTAACATGCATGCTGTTTTGAGTATTGTTGCCCTATAGTACAACCTGAAGTTGGTGTGTGATACCTCCAGCATTATTCTTTTTTCTTAAGATTGCTTTGGCTATTCGGGGTCGTTTGTGATTCCATACAAATCTGATGATTTTTTTTCTTCTATTTCTTTAAAGAATGCCATTGGGATTTTGATGGGGATTGCATTAAATCTGTACATTGCTTTGAGTAATATGGTCATTGTAACTATGTTGATTCCTCCAATCCATGAGCACATAATGTCTTTTCATTTCTTTGTGTCTTCTTCAATTTCTTTTAAAAACGTCTTAGAGTTTTCAGTGTATAGGTCTTTCACATCCTTTATTAAGTTTCTTCCTAGGTATTTTATTCTTTTTGTTGTAATTGCAAAAGGAATTTTTTTTTTCATTTCTTTTTCTGAAATTTCACTGTTAGTATATATGAATGCAATGGATTTTTGTACGTTGATTTTGTAGTGGGCAACTTTATTGTATTCGTTTATTGTTTCTAATAGCTTTTTGGTGGAATCTTTAGGGTTTTCTATTTAAAGAATCATGTCATCTGCAAAGAGTGACAATTTAACTTCTTCATTCCCAATTCGGATGCCTTTTATTTCTTTCTCTTGCCTGATTGCTGGGGCTAGGACTTCCAATACTGTGTTGAATAACAGTGGTGCTGGGGGCAACCCTATCTTGTTCCTGAACGTAGAGCAAAGGGCTTCAGTTTTTCATCATTATGCTATTAGCTGAGGCTCTGTCATATATAGCCTTTATTATTTTAAGGTATTTTGCTTTTATACCCATTTTATTAAGTGTTTTAATCATAAATGGATGTTACATCTTGTCAAAGTTTTTTCTGCATCTATTGACATAAACATGAATTTTATCTTTTATTTTGTTTATGTGATATATCACATCGATCAATTTGCATATGTTGAACCATTCCTGTGTTCCTGGGATGAACCCCATATCATGATGTATAATCTTTTTAATCCATCATTGTATTCTATTTGCTAGAATTTTGTGTAGGATTTTTGCATCTGTATTCCTCAGAAATATTGGTCTGTAATTTTCTTTTTTGTGTGTTATCCTAACTAGGTTTTGGTATCAGGGTAATGTTGGCCTCATAAAATGAGTTACGAAGTGTTGCCTCTTCTTCAATTTTTTGGAAGAGTTTGAGGAAGACAGGTGTTAGATCCTCTTTGAATGTATGGTAGAATTCACTGTTCCTGGACTTTTTCTTTTGGGAAGATTTGGAGGACTGATTCAATTTCCTTACTGTTGATTGGTGTATTTAGATTTTCCAATTCTTTGTGATTCAGTCTAGGAAGGGTTATGTTTCTAAGAACTTGTCCATTTCCTCCAGGTTATTGAATTTGGTAGCATATACTCCTTCATTGTGTTAGGTAGAAGTTATAAAATATAGGAGGAGGAGGATGCGTGGGAGGGGGTCCACAGTGACAAGAGAAAAAACTCATAAATAGCTTTAACTATCTCCAGCCACATAGCTCTTTTTACAACAAGAGATGACAAGAGGTGGTCAGAAGCAAGATAAAGATCTGAGTCAACAGACCTTCACCCATCTTAGGTCATGCCCTCAGGTGGAAGAACATGCTCCCCATTTTCCCACCAAATCAATATGTAGCCCCATCACTCTACCCAGCAAACTCTAAGTCCTTGGACAAGGGGCAGGTCTCTCTGTCTCTTGCTCTCTCACCTCCTGTCTCTGCCCCCTCCTTCTAGTCTTTCTCTCTCTCTCTCTCTCTCTCTCTCTCTCTCTCTCTGTCTGTCTCTCTCTCTCTCTCTCTGCCCCCCCACCTATGCTTCTCTTTCCCACCTCAGCTAGGCCTCTCTCTCCCACCTCCACTAGGTCTCTGTCTGTCTCTCTCTGTCTCTCTCTCCCCCCCATCTCTTGCACCTCAGCTAGGCCCGTTCATTGTCCTCCCTGAGAATGTATCACTAACAAATGCTGATTGCATAGTAATCAGCTTGCTGATCTGTGATTCTTCACTGCGTCTCCAAGAACAGAGAGTTCAGTAACAATATTATTCTTGTATGATCCTTTGTATTTCTGTGGTAACCATGGTAACTTCTCCTGTTTCATTTCTGATTTTGTTTGTCTTTTCTCTTTATATCTTAGTGGGTCTAGCCAAGAGTTTGTCAATTTTATCAAACTTTTTAAAGAACCAACTCTTATTGGGTTAATTTCATATATTATCTTTTTGTCCTCTATTTCATTTAGTTCTGCTTTGATTTTTATTATTTCTTTCCTTCTGCTGACTTTGGCTTTCATTTGTTATTTTTCTAGTTCTTTGAGGTGTAATGTTAGGTTGCTTATCTGGGATTTTTCTTGTTTTTTGAGATAGGTCTGTAATGCTATAAATTGCCCTCTTATTACTGCTTTCGCTGCATCCCAATAATTTTGATAGGATGTATTTTTATTCATATTTGTTTCTATGTATCTTTTTATCTCTCCTCTTATTTCTTTTGTGACCCAGTCATTCTTTAAAAATATGTTGTTTAATCTCCACATATTTGTGGTTTATCCTTCTTTCTTTTTCAGTTGATACCCAATTTCAAAGTCTTGTGATCAGAGAATATGTTGGTATGATTTCAATCTTCTTAAATTTGCTGAGGCCAGTTTTATGTCCCAATATATGGTCTATCCTTGAGAATATTCCATGTACACTAGAAAAGAATGTATAGTCTGGTGTTCTAGGATGAAATGCTCTATCAATGTCAACTATGTCCATTTAATGTAATGTGTCATTTAGGGCTGATATTTCCTTATTTTCTGTTTGATCTATCCATAGCTTTCAATGATGTATTTAGGTCCCCTACTATATTTATTTGGGTCAATTTCGCCCTTTAGTTCTGTTAGTGCTTGCTTTGTATATTTTGGTGCTCTCTGATTGGGGACATATAAGTATATATTGATAAGTATTATGTTTTTTTCTTGTATAGTCCCCTTTATCTTAATGAATTGTCCATCTTTTTTCTTGTTACCTTTTTTATCCTGAAGTCTGTTTCATCTGATATCAGTATGGCTTTTCTCTGGATACTATTTGCTTGGAGTATCAATTTCCACCTTTTCACTTTGAGTCTGTATTTGTCCTTGCAGCTGAGATGTGTCCTTGGAGGCAGCATATGGTTGGGTGTTGCTTTTTGATCCAATCTGCTACTCTGTGCCTTTTTATTGATGAGTTAAGTCCATTTACATGTAAGGTGATTATTGATATATGAGGATTTCCTATATTCATTTTGTCTTTTGTTTTCTGGTATCTCGGTGTCTCCATTGTTTCTTTCCCTTTTTCTTGCTGTCTGTTATTTTAGTATAGTGGTACTGTACGATTTTTTCCCCTCTGTTCCTTCTTTTTTTATGTTATATATCTCAGTTTTGGATTTCTTTTGAGTGGTTGCCATTAAGTTTATGTAAAAGAAAGTTTCATATATATAGTGGTCCTTTTTCTGGAGCGTGCTTCTTATCTCCATTCCCTTTTGCAGATTCAGACCTTTACTCTCTCCACTTTTGTTTTTGTTGCCACAAGTTATTTGTACTTATGCTGTGAGTTGATTTCTGAGTGGCAGTAGCAACTTTGTTGTTCTTTCTCCTTTTTAAAAAAAATGTTTTTATCTTCTTTAACCTTTATGCTATGTTTAAATGTATAGTGCCTTATTTTGTGTAAGGGTTGCCATTTACTCATTCTTTCTGTCGGTTAGTAATCTTGCTCATGGTTTTGTATTCTTTTGATTTTTTGTTTCTGGTCAAATAGCCTTCTTCCGTATTTCCTGTAATGCAGGTCATGTGTTAGAAAATTCCCTCAGTTTCTGTATGTGTGGAAAAGTCTTTATTCCTCCTTCATATCTTAAGGATATCTTTGCTGGATATGTTATTCTTGGCTCATAATTTTTCTCTTTCAATAGTCTGAATATTTGATTTTACTCCTTCCGGGCTTGTAGAGTTTCTGCTGAAATATCTGATGACAGCCTAATGGCCTTTCCTTTATAGGTTGCTGCTTTCTTCCCCCTGGGAGCCAAAAAATTCTCTTTGTCATTAATTTTTGACAGCTTCAATACAATGCACCTTGGAGAAGACCTGTTGTGATTGAGGTAATCAAGTGTACTATTTGTTTCTTGGATTCGAGGATTCAGTTCTTTCCACAGGTTTGGGAAGTTCTCATTGACTGTTTGAATATACTCTTTTCCCTTCTCCTTCTGGTATACCCATTATTATGTTGCTCTTTATAACGCAGTCAGAAAGTTTTTGTAGAGTTCTTTCATTTCTTTTAACTCTCAAGTCTTTCTCCTCTTCCATCTGTGTCATTTCCAGATTTCTATCTTCAATATCGCTAATTTTTTCCTCCATCTGATCAGGAGGAAATCATCTAAGCTGTTATCTAAGCTGGCTATCATCTAAGCTATTATCTAAGCTGGCTTTATAATTTTCATTTCTATTACTGATTTCTGCACCTCCAGAATTCCTATTTGGTCCTTTTGTTAAACTTTCAATATCTTTGGTAAAATATTCATTTTGATTTTTCATTATTTCTGAGTTCATTAAACTGCCTATCTGTGTTTTCTTGCATCTCGTTGAGTATTTTCAGAACTGCAATTCTCTATCATTTAAGTCACATATTTCCATCTCTTCCAATTCATTTTCTGGAGAGTTTTCATTTCATTGTGAACTGCCTTGTTACCTTGGTTATCATGGCAATTAATGAATTATTATTTCTCTTCCTGGAAATCTACAGGAGTGGGTTCTGCAGCAGGCTGATATGAAGAGACCTGTTTTTCTTTCTAGAAGGTGTTGTTGGAATGTTTTATTTTCTCTCCCACTGCAGCATTTTAATTTCTCTCACGATGTAGTGTTATATTTTTTCTTGTGCTGTTCTGGCTTTTCATGCAATGAAAGGTAGGCTTCTCCTCTTTGAGCAGGTTGTCTGGTTGTCAGGGCACTGCCTTCATGTTAGGATATGGAGAGCGGTAAGAGATCTGAGCTTCTGAAATCTCAATGCTGCCTCTGCAGCCTGATGCAGAGCCTGTGTGTCTCAGTAGCTCTGGTTGCCCCAGCAGGGATCCGCCCAGAAAAAGAGGGGTTGGGTTGGCTGTGAGAGGTAGCTGGTACATTTGTGCCTCTGAGCAATGGCGACTACTAGGCCACAGCGATCTCGCCCCTACAGCTCTTTCCCTATCGCCAGGATGTGCATTTGTGGCTGTGGAACCGTAGCTCCAATTCTGAATGTTGCAGTCATACTGTTCTCTAATCTCACACTGCTACCTTTTCTTCTGGAGCCTGCTTCTAACACTGGGAGGGTGGGGGGAAATCGGTCAGGCTCTGTGTCTTTGTTTTCTGTTTTCTGTCTGGCAGTGAGGGCTTAAATCACAGTTCTCAACCTTCTGTATTCATTCTTTGCTCCAAGGTCTCTGCCCCAAACACTGGGTTCAACTGTATTATATATATGCTGACAACTCAGGCAGGACTTTGGGCTACAGGGAGAGTACCTGCATCTTGGATTCTTCCTTCTCCCAAGACTGCAGTGAGCTCTGGACTGCGGCCTGCATCCTGCATCCCTTGTCTGTGTATTTCCCCTTTCCCTCCTCCCCTGCTCACTCGATTTGCCCACCTTGGGATGATTCGATGCAAGGATGTCTGACACGTTTGTGTGTTGCTTAAGTTATCCTTTGTAATTTTCCATACATCTTAAAATGTATCAAGTACTTCAAATATGAGATTTATGATAATAGGACTTATTTCTTATTCCATTCTACGGAATTCATAATAAAGACAACGTAGTGTACCCATAAAGCCTACTAATACATCACAAAAGTCTAAAAAAAGTGTTTTTAAAAAAGGATGAGAGACATCATCAAAATGGCGGCACGAGGTGAGCCTCTGTAAATCTCCCCTAGAATTATTTACAACAAATTGAACAACTATAATTCCACAAAGGGACTCCCTGCACAGCAGACAGCCAAGACAAACAGGCCCACTACTAAATTCACCTAAAGGTGGGCAAATCCCGTGAGCGGGGGAGGAGGTAAAACATAAGTGCGGAGACTGAGCCACGTGGGTGCAGGACGCAGACCTAGTTCAATACTCTGAGCTCGCAGCATCCCAGAACTAGCGCAGCTGAGGGAGAGGGAAGAATTCGGACCACTAGGGCTACGTTTATGGCCCACAGGGCTGAGGGGATAGCATATAACACGGCTGAACCCAATGAACACAGCAGACACCTCGGAGAAAGGACTGAGGGAAGAAGGATGAAAACGGTGGTTTAAGCCCTCACTACCAAGCAGAGAACTGAAGCCGTAGGCACTGAGAGTAGACGCCACCTCCCTACCTTCCCAGATCTCGCCTCACTGCCACCTGCCGGTGCCAGAAACGGAACAGTAGCACTGTCAGATCAAAACAACAGAATATTTGCTGTTCTGAGAACTGTGGACCACAGACAAATATTCACAGCCCAACCAGTTCTCGCAAAGGGGAGGGAGCTCTGGAAGCAGGACTGGCTGTGGTGGTGGGCGCCGCCATTGCTCTGAGCCAACTCTCACAACTAACTCCACTCCTGGCCCCACCTACCAGGGAGGATCCCTGCAGGAGTAAACAGAACTGCTGAAACATACAGGCTCTGAATCTGGTGCAGAAAGAACTTTGGAACTTCAAAAGCTCTTCGCAAACCCACATGGACATTGTGCCCAGTGACCCAGGCAAACGATTAACAGAGGAGAAGCCGTCTCCCAGGGAATCACCCCATTGTGTGAGAAGCTGGAAAAGTGCAGAAAAAACATCGCACTACCATGTGAGAGAGAAAAAAGGCTGCAGTCGGAGAGAAAACATTTTACCAAGTACTGGAAAACAAAAAAAAGACCTCTTCCTATCAACCTGTTGAAGAACCACTCCTGTAGATGTATAGGAAGAAAAATAACAAATCAATAATTGCCATGAATAACCAAGGCAACAAGACAGCTCAGAAAGAAAGTGAAAGTCTCCATAAAAAACATACGTAAAGATATGGAAATATGTAACTTAAATGACAGAATTCAAGATTGCAGTTCTGAAAAAACTCAATCAGATGCAAGAAAACACAGAAAGGCAGTTTAATGAACTCAGAAACACAATCAAAGAAACACATGAGCATTTTACGAAAGAGATTGAAATTTTTGAAAAGAACCAAATAGAATTTCTGGAGATTAAGAAATCAATAGAAGAAATTAAGAATGAAATAGCCAGCTTAGGTAGTAGAGTTGAACAGGTGGAGGAAAGAATCAGTGACATCGAAGATAGAAACCTGGAAATGACACGGATGGAAGAAGAAAGAGACTTGAGACTTAAAAGAAATGAAAGAACTCTACAAGAACTTTCTGACTCCATCAGAAAGAGCAGTACAAGAATAATGGGCATACCAGTAGTAGAAGAAAGAGAGAAGGGAACAGAGACTATATTCAAACAAATTGTCGATGAGAACTTCCCAAACCTGTGTACACAACTCGATCCTCGAATCCAAGAAGCAAATAGAACACCTAATTACCTCATCCCCAACAGGCCTTCTCCAAGGCACATTGTATTGAAGTTGTCTAAAATCAACGATAAATAAAGAATCCTCAAGGCAGCCAGAAAAAGAAGATGGTAACCTACAAAGGAAAGCCCATTAGATTACTATCAAGTCTTTCAGCAGAAACTCTGCAAGCAAGGAGGGAGTAGAACCAAATATTCAAATTATTGAAAGAGTGAAATCATAAGTCAAGAATAATATATCCAGCAAAGAAACTCTTTAGATGTGAAGGAGGAATAAAGACCTTTCCGGACATACAGAAGCTGAGGGAATTTTCTAACACACAACCTGCACTGCAAGAAATACTAAAGGAGGCCTTTCGACCACCATCAACAAGGACAATTTGTGGCAACCAAAACATAAAAAGGGGGAGAGTAAAAGCCTGAACCGGAATATGGGAATGGAGAAAGTAACCGTGCTGAAGAAAATGGAACACTCTAAATATCAAACTTCCTTTTACATAACTTAAGTGTAACCACTCAAAAAAAAATCCAGAACTGAAACACATACTGTAATAAAAGAAGAAACACAGGTAAACATGAAAGAATACCACCACACGGAAATAACACACAAACAACAAAAGGCAAAGAAACAATGGAAATACAGCCTTACCAGAAAACTAAATATAGAATGACAGGAAATCCTCATATATCAATAATCACTCTAAATGTAAATGGACTAAACTCACCAATAAAAAGGCACAGAGTAGCAGATTGGATCAAAAAACTAAATCCAACCATTTGCTGTCTCCAAGACACACATCTCAGCTACGAGGACAAGCATAGACTCAAAGTGAAAGGTTGGAAATACACACTCCACGCAAATGGTATCCATAGAAAATCAGGTGTAGCCATACTGATATCAGATGAAACAGACTTCCGAGTGAAAAAGGTAACAAGAGACAAAGTTGGACATTTCATACTGGTAAAGGGGACTATACAATAAGAAGACATAACAGTCATCAATATTTATTCCCCCAATCAGGGAGCACCAGCATATATCAAGCAACTAATAACAAAACTAAAGGGAGAAATTGACCAAAACACAATTATACAGGGAACTTAAATACATCATTGAGAGCTATGGATAGATCATCCAAACAGAAAATAAATAACAAAATAGCAGTCCTAAATGACACATTAGATGAAATGGACATACTTGACATATATAGAGCAGTTCATCCTAAAACATTAGAATATACATGTTTCTTTAGTGTACGTGGAACATTCTCAAGGATAGACCATATATTGGTACACAAAATCAGCCTAAGCAAATTTAAGAAGAATGAAATCATACCAAGCATATTCTCTGATCACAAGGGTTTGAAATTGGATATCAACTGCAAAAAGAAAGCAGGAAAAAACATGAATAGATTCAGATTAAACAAAATACTTTTAAAGAACGACCAGGTCAAAGAAGGAATTAGAGGAGAGATCAAAAGATACATAGAAACAAATGACATTGAAAATACATCCTACGAAAATTTTTCGGATGCAGCGAAAGCAGTTTGAAAAGGGTGATTTATATCATTGATATCATGATGTATTTAAGGCCTGTTTCAAGAAAAAAGGAAAATCTCCAATACATAACCTCACGTTACACCTTAAAGAACTAGAAAAAGAGAACAAATGAAACACAAGGTCAGCAGAAGAAAGGAAATAACAAAATTCAGAGCAGGACTAAATGAAATGGAGAACAAAAAGACAATAAAAAAATTAATGTGACAACGAGCTGGTTCTTTGAAAGGATTATCAAAATTGACAAACCCACAGCTAGACTACTAAGATAAAAAAAGACAAGACACTAATTAACAAAATCAGAAATGAAAAAGTGGAAGTTATCACGAACACCACAGAAATATAAAGGATCATTCAAGAATATTTCAAAGGACTATATGCCACCCAATTCAATAACCTAGAAGAAATGGACAAGTTCTTAGAAACATATAGCCTTCCTAGGCTGAACCATAAAAATTGGAAAAGCTAAACAGACTGATCACCAGTAGCAAAATTGAATCAGTCATACAAAACCTTCCCAAAAGCAAAAGTCTGGGACCAGATGGCTTCACTAGTGAATTCTAACAAATCTTCAAAGAGGATCTAATACCAATTGTGCTCAAACTCTTCCAAAAAATTGAAGAAGAGACAGTACGCCCCCAACTCATTTTATGAGGCCAACATTACCCTGATACCAAAACCTGGTAAGGACAACACAAACAAAGAAAACTACAGACCAATATCTCTGATGATACAGATGCAAAAATCCTACACAAAATTCTAGCAAATCGAATACAACAATGTACTAAAAAGGTTATTCATCACGACCAAGTGGGGTTCATCCCCGGAGCACAAGGATGGTTCAACATCCGCAAATCCATCAATGTGATACATCACATAAACAAAATAAAGGACAAAAATCATATGATTCTATCAATTGATGCAGAAAAGGCATTTGATAAGATACAACATCCATTTACGACTAAAACGCTTAATAAAATAGCTATAGATGGAAAATACCTTAACATAATAAAGGCCATATGACAAACCCTTAGCTAATCTCTTAATTAATGGTGAAAAACTGAAGCCCTTTGCTCTACGTTCAGGAACACAATAGGGCTGTCCTCTATCACCTCTGCTTTTCAACATAGTATTGGAAGTCCTTGCCAGAGCAATCAGGCAAAAGAAAGAAATAAAAGGCATCCAAATTGGGAATGAAAAAGTTAAACTGTCTCTCTTTGCAGATGATGCTATGTATAGAAAACCCTAAAGACTCCACCAAAAAGTTATTAGAAACAATCAACGAATACAGTCAAGTTGCCAGCTACAAAAAATGTACAAAAGTCCATTGCATTTCTATATACTTACAATGAAACCTCAGAAAAAGAAATACAAAAAACAATTCATTTTGCAATTGCAGCGAAAAGAATAAAATATCTACGAATAAACTTAACCAAGGATGTAAAAGTCCTATATGCTGAAAACTACAAGAGATTTTTAAAAGAAATTGAAGAAGACAATAAGAAATGGAAAGACATTCCGTGCTCATGGATTGGAAGAATCAACATAGTTAAAATGGCCATATTACCCAAAGCGATACACAGATTTAATGCAATCCCCATCAGAATCCCAATGGCATTTTTTAAAGAAATAGAACAAGAAATCATCAGAGTTGTTTAGAATCACAAAAGACCCCGAATAGCCAAAGCAATCTTAAGAAAAAAGAACAATGCTGAAGGTACCACACTCGCTGGCTTTAGCTTGTACTACAGGGCTACAATAATCAAAACAGCATGGTATTGGCAGAAAAACAGACACATGGACCAATGGAATAGAATTGACCCAGAAATAAAACCACATAAATATGGACATATAATTTTTGACAAAGAAGCAGAAATCATACTATGGAGAAAAGACAGCCTCTTCAATAAATGGTGCTGAGAGAATTGGATAGCTACGTGGAAAAGAATGAAACTGGACTGCTATCTGTCACCATGTACCAAAATTAATTCAAAATGGATCAAAGGCTTAAGCATAAGACCAGAAACAATAAACTGCATAGAAGAAAACATAAGTACTAAACTTATGGATCTTGGGTTCGAAGATCATTTTATGAATTTGACTCCAAAGGCAAGGGAAGTAAAAGCTAAAATAAATGAATGGGACTATATCAAACTTAGAAGCTTCTGCACAGCAAAAGAAACCATCGACAAAACAAAGAGGCAACCAACTGAATGGGAGAAGATTTAGCAAACAGTGCCTCCGATAAGGGGCTAACATCCAAAGTATACAAGGAACTCATGCAACTCAACAACAAAAAAACAAACAACCCAATTAAAAATTGGACAGAGGAAGAGACATTTCTCCAAAGAGGACATACAAATGGCCAACAGACATGAAAAAATGCTCAACATCACAATCATCAGAGAAATGGAAATAAAAACCACAATGAGATATCACCTCACCCCAGTCAGAACGGCTACCATCAACAAGACAAATAGTAACAAGCGTTGGAGAGGCTGTGGAGAAAAAGGAACCCTCATACACTGTTGGTGGGAATGCAGTGTGGTGCAGCCATTATGGAAGGCATTGTGGAGGTTCCTGAAAAAATTATGAATGGAATTACCATATGACCCAGCAATCCCTATCCTGGGCATCTACCCAAAAAATCTAAACACATTTATACATAGACATGTGTGCTCCAATGTTCATTGCAGCTTTATTTACGGTTGCCAAGACATGGAAACAACCAAAATGTCCTTCGATAGATGAATGGATAAAGAAATTGTGGTATATATACACAATGGAATATTATTCGGCGGTAAGAAAAGATGAAATAGGACCATTTGTGACAACATGGATGGATCTTGAGAATATAATGCTAAGCGAAATACGTCAGACAAAAAGCGGAGAACCCTCTGATTTCACTGATATGTGGTATATAAACTGAAAACAACAAAAGAACAAGACAAACAAATGAGAAACAAAAACTCATAGACACATACAATAGTTTAGTGGTTACCAGAGGGTAAGGGAAGTAGGGGGTGGGAGATTAGGCTAAGGGGGATCAAATATATGGTGATGGAAGGAGAACTGACTCTGGGTGGTGAACACACAATGGGATTTATAGATGATGTAATACAGAATTGTACACCTGAAATCTATGTAATTTTACTAACAATTGTCATCCCAATAAACTTAAAAAAAAAAAGAAATGCAAATCAAAACTACAGTGAGATACCATTTCACACCCAGTAGGATAGCTTTTATAATAAAAATAAAAAAAAAACCCAGGAAACAAGAAATGTCAGTATGGTTGTGGAGAAATTGGAACCCTTTTACACTGTTGGTGAAAACGTAAAGTAGTGCAGTTGCTGTGGAAAACAATATGGAGATTCCTTAAAAACTTAAAAATTACCGTATGATCCTGCAATTCCACTTCCAACTGTAGGGACTCACATAGGTATCTGCACACCCATGATTACAGCAGCATTATTTGCAATTGCCAAAGGTAGGAGCAACCCAAGTGTCCATTGATAAATGAGTAAGTGGATTAATAAGAAAAAAAAAGATGACTGATGTAAACAATGGGCTTTGGGTGACAATGATGTGCCAGCGTAGGTTCACTGATTGTAGCCAACGTGCCATTGGGTTGCAGGATGTCAACAGTGGGAAGAGGGCTGTCCATATATGGAGACAGTGGGCATATGGGAACTTTCTGTAGTTTCTGCTCGATTTTGCTGGGAACCTAAAACTATTCTAAAAATAAACTTTATTAAAAAAAATTTATTCTCTCCCCAACATCATCTGCTATCTCTTATCTCAGTAATTTAATGTTGCTTAATCAATCAGGCTACCTGTGGAAACGAAGCCCGCAGTGGAAGCCAGCAACTGAGTGCCGTGACACCTGCCAGTTTCTGCTGTGTGGTAAGAGCAGTGTATAAAGATAAAGCTCCTCCCTGGAAAGACAAGCAGGGAAAGTAAATGGAACACATCTTCTGCTAACAGCAACTTAAGAGATTTCTTGTTAACAATGTCCATAAAAAGATGAAACTGGATGGCTTATGTCAAATCAAATCAGGCAAACAACATCCATCCTACAGTGTCCTAAAGCACATGGTTTCTCTAAACTGACCACTGTGAAAACATAGCGACTACCCAGTCAGTCAAACACAGTTAGCAGAGTTTTAACTGCTGCACTCACAACTGCCCTAGGAATATTCTGAATTCACAGTTACTAGTTTCTCCTCTGAAAAGTGTTAGGTACACAATCAAATCTCCTCTTAAATTGGTATTATTTTCCAAAACAGGAATTCAAGATAATAAGGAATATATAGCAGAAGACACCTTTAGAATATCTGCCTATCCAGCTCACAACACCCTGCATTTTGGGAACTGCATTCCCATCAGTCATCTAGATTCCACATCACTTTGACTTTGCCCATGGATCACTGGGCCACATGAAGACATGAGATCCTTTCTCATTCAAGATAGTCATGTTCTTTCTTCCCAGGATTTTTAAATTGGGATTTAGTGACTGTCTTTTTGTGTAGCTGGAACATGTAAACTCAAGAACTGGAAATGATATAGGCTGCACAAGCTTATATAGCCAACGGCAGCAAATGAAGCAGATGAGCAGAGAAGCAGATATGAAGACGTAGAGAAGGTCCTAATGGCTTTCCAAGTCCTATCTATTTCCGGAGGCCTTGCTTCATTCTCGTCCTTGGTTTCCTTAATGTGATCCCACAGGCTCATAACTTTTCCTCGCTTAAGGTATTAGGAGTTGGTTTCTATAAATTGTGATCAACAAATATCAAGTACACAGACTCCTATGTTCACTTCCTATTTGAATCAAGCATTCATTTTTCTACCTATAAGTATGTCACAATGTGTAATACAAAGTATATTATCTGTGAATTTCAACAAATACCAAATCAGTAACATGTTTTACTGTATTGTATCAACAGCCTACCTTTCTACTGAATTCTAACTTTTAAATAATTCCCTAATTGTGACATTGCCCTAATGCAGCGTGTCTGACACTAAGTTAATGATTTAGAAGATTTACAGATTAGAAGCTATAGCAGTTTGGGGATGGATAACAGGGCAAACAGGTGATAAGCTGAAATAAAGACGTAATATCAACATGAGGTAATTATGCCTATAGAAAAAGTATAGAAGGTAGAAGAAAAAGTACATAAAGAGAAGATACCAAAAATAAGCATCACATATTTATATCTAAAACTTATTTTACATGATAAAAAGAGGGAAGAGGATAGAGTGACATCACCAAGATGGCAACATAGGTTGTTCCTCACTTCGCTCTCCCTCACAAGAACAACTAACAACGATTCAAGAATAAGACACCTCTGAGAGAATCCTAGAATACAAGCGTGAGGCTGAAGCACCACAAAGACCAAGCAGACTGCATTAGAAGGGAAAGAGAAGCAGCACACGTTGACCGTATTGCCCCGCTATCAGGCTAACACAGCACCACACAGACATGTCTCCCCTGAGCCTCCAGTGGGACCAGTGCCCCCAGCATGTGGGCTGCTTTGTGGGAGCCCTTACTCTGATCTCACCCCACATGGATTGCAGGGGAATCTGCAGGGCTCAACCAGTGGGAATCTGTTACAAAAAGAGGGAAGAAGTTCTCTTGTCTTATACCTTACTGTCCCTATTAGTAGTCTCTTCCTAGACAGGGGACTTATATCTGTATTTAAGTTAGTTTTGTTTAAAGGGATACATAGTGTTAATATTCCAGGTTCCAATCAATTTACTTAACAAATTGATTTTCTAGATGTAATCTAGAAGGTAAAGGCTACTGCTGAAGAGAGAAAACTAGAAAAGCAACAGAGTATAAAGTATTCTCAATAATTATTTCTAGTCCATTCGTACTTAATTCAGCATTAAAAATACGTAGTATATCAGATTCTATAACATCTTCTTAAAAAAGGATGCCTCCATAGAAAAAGGATTGAAACCACAGACTTCTAGATAAATATACTGATGGTACTGACATACCACCCAAACTTTATCTTACCTGAGAAAATCCTCCCAAAATAATTCTGTTTGAAGGAATGCCATTCTTCACCTCTTGCTCTATCAAAGCTTTTACTAAAAACAACATGAAAGTGAAATCACCAATACTTTCAAAGTTAAAGCCATTGATACAATTTAAATGGAAAAATATTAATGACAGAAAAGCATAAAGTATATTAAAGTCAAAACAAGTGAAAAACTTGAAACACTCTATTAAAATACAAAATTAGAATGTATATTCATCATAAAACCCAGATTTTCCAGGTGCTACTTAAACTGTTCAATTGTTATACACTTTATAAACAACGGTTCTTTCATCAATACATGGATATTCTTTTATCTATGGTCAATTCTGCTTATATACATTTTGTATTTCTCTCTCTTCAAATGAACCATAGGCATTTGTACCTAAAAGTTGTGATTTTAAAATAGTAAGTAGTTAAGAAGGTAGTTTTTGGAGGTGTTAACCCACTGCCTTCTCAGACCATCAGTGCTCTGATAATAAATGCTTATTCTATGATCCTCCCCCCCAAAAATGTAAGTACATAAAGCAGATTACATGGTTTGTGATTTACAGTTATTTCAACAGTTCATTCTATTATTTTTTTAAAAAACACAGTATTAAATTTTCCTATAGCCAGTAAATGTAGGAACAAATCAAATGAGTTCTTTTTCTGCAAAATACTTTGGCATGCATCATTAAACATATCTGATAACTCCTAGAATTTCCTTTCTTTATAGTCACTCTGAGTTTTTGGAATAACTGCACCTTTTACAAATTTACAGTGGTACCTGGTTTTGGAATGTCTCCATTGACGAACATTTTAGTTTACGAACACCATAAATTTTATGGATCTATGGTATCATTAGATAGTAAAATTCTTGCTAAATTTGCAGTTTTAGGAGTTGATTTTAAAGGTCTGGAACAGATTAACCCATTTTGCATTACTTTCTATGGGGAAACCGTGCCTCAGTTTTCGAACGTTTCAGAACTCGAACAGTCTTCCAGAACGGATTACATTCGAAAACCGAGGTACCACTGTATCGTTTTTCATTTTTAACATATATGCAAGAGTTTCATTTTTTAAGATTAAAATTTCCAACTTTATATTTCCTTTTTATCAAAAACCAAAAATCTGCTTTAATTATTAGAACATTGGGGGAAAAAAACAAGTGCACAAATTAAAATTTATTTTGTTTTTTTATAAAGTTTAGTTCTAAGTTAGGATTAGTATGACAAGGTAGGAATACCCTGATTAGGGCATAGGAGAATGGGTTTAGAACAGTAAAAAGGGCTTAAGAAATAAAAGAACTGTTGAGAAGTAGAGTGATTTATTTAGGGGAAGACTGCACAGCCTCAGTTGGAAAGAAGATGCAGAAGAGGCAGGAAAGAGCCCAGCTCTGAAAAGGAAAGGCTGGGGTCGGGGCCTAGTAAATGTTAGCTGCTAGCAGCCACGGAACTGTTGGGACTATTTTCCCTCAGTTTCACAAAGCTTTACTCCCCATGGTTACACTAACAGCTGAGATAAAGTTAACAAACTACAATGACAGCAGTCAGTTGTGGAGTAGTAGGATCTAATTTCAGTCACCTTCTGCATAAGGGCAAAGGCACCACTGTGCTCCCTGAACTTAACCTGAGCACTGGCTTCTTTGTTCAGTAACATAGTTTCTCAGCCCACAAACAGAGACTTTTTCTTTCACAGCTGAGTCTGAGCCCAATTCTCTCCAATAATACATCACCTGAAGAGGAAAGAAATGGCAACTATGTCATAGGCCAACTCTATCATTAGGACAGAACTTTTTACTTTGGAACTCACCAAGCCTACCTGTCCTCTTCAAAAAGCCCAGCTCCTATCTTCCACAGGGCCTAATAACTCATTCCCATACCCAATATGTATTTTTGTCACTTTTTTTTTTGACAAAATCCTAGCTCTAGGATTCTAGCTTTGATCTACTTTTTGATGACCCTAACAGTCAGTGTTCTTGGTTTGACATTCCTAAATATCCAATGTGTTTTGAATGCATCTTCTTCCCTGTTTTAAAGTTTTTAAAAGTCCTAAAAAAAGATTTTAAGAAATATTTTTTAAAAGAATCCTACTTGTTTGGGGGTTTAAAGCTAAAAGAACATGCAATGATTCCCTGGCTACACATTACCTCACTTCTACAATTATCAATTCACAGCCAGGCTAGTTTTATCAGTGCCTGCTGTGTCACCACTTAGAGCATTCTGAAGTCAATTCCAGTCATCACATTGTCTATTTGTAAATATTTCAGAACATGTATGTAAAAGGATGCTTCTGTGCATTTTCTAAACCCAGATTTTTCCCAATAAATCCACGTTCTTTATTCTTTTACCTAAAAAATAAACGGAATTATCCTGTTCATAAGGGAGGATGGAATACTAACCAGAGAACACATTTTAGAGATATTGTAAAGTATAGATAATACTCAATTCACAGGAGTATTAAATGAGATGATTTATAAGAATTGCCTAGTGTTACAGCTAAGTGTTCGGTCAGCGGCATCTATTATTAATACCACACTAAAATTAATATAATTTACATTATATATCATTACATCATTATATCATTATTTTCATCTGTATTTCAAGTCACCTTAATGAAGATAACTGGCCACAATTATTGAATATTCTGCTATTTTTTCTATTTGATATGTAAATCAAAGCAAAATTATTTATGTGACAGTGTTGTAGTTTGATAAATGCCACTTTCCTCCCCCCACCCATCCTCACTGAGCGCAGTTAAGTGAGTCCATATGGCCATCATGGCAGACAAGTTAGAGAGTGAGTGATCAGAAAGAAATGGAAACAGCACCACCTCCTGGGTTCATATAATTTTGTGGTATTTCTTTTTTTTTTTAATTTTTATTGGGAAATATTGGGAACAGTGTGTTTTTCCAGGACCCATCAGCTCCATGTCGTCATTATTTTCAATCTAGTTGTGTAGGGCCCAGCTCACTTGCCCATGTGGGAATAGAACTGGCGACCGTGGTGTTATGAGCACGTGCTCTAACCACTGAGTCAACTGGCCACCCAATTGTGTAGTTATTTCATCAACAACAATAAAACTATTCAATCTACTAAAATATTTCAGAATGCTTTTGTCTTTACAAAACTTTTCTGTACTTACCATTTTCTGCTGCCTGTTTAATTCCAGGTTCATCTTCCTGTGAATCTGGTGAAAGCCCAATAATATCAAACCTGGAAAACAAGGCAAAATCTTAAAAGAATCATTTGATTCTAAGAATCTCTACTGTTGGTATGTTTTACTAAACTCATACTAGTTGGGATAAAAAGGGCTGACCAAATGTATTCTCTACAACATTAAACTCAAAATGTCTACAGAGGCCAAATAATTAACTTAAACATGTGAATGTGACATTCTATAAATGCCTTTCATCCTAACTAGACACATTCTAATGTTAAAAAGTCACAGTGCTACATAATTTTAGTGTAAGAATACCTAAAAAACTTATCTAGTCCAATCTTGCACCAATGCAGGAACCTCAACCCACACTCCTAAGTTTGCAATACATTCCAGCTACTCATTTCCTCTTTTAATGCATCAGTCAATACAGTGAAATACAGCTACTAATCTCTATTCATATTCTGAAAAACTGTTTCATCACATATTACAGATATCTCAAACCAGAGACCAAGGGAAGCCTTCCTTTGGTCCTTTCAGCTTCTTTTACCTTTTTTTTTTTTAATTAAAGTTTATTGGGGTAACAATTGTTAGTAAAGTTACATAGGTTTCAGGTGTACAATTCTGTATTACATCATCTATGTATCATATTGTGAGTTCACCACCTAGTTCTTCCATCACCATATATTTGATCCCTTTTACTCTCATCTACCATCCCTTCCTTGCCCTCTGATAACCACTAAACTATTGTCTTTGTCTATGAGTTTTGGTTCTTCATTTGTTTGTCTTGTTCCTTTGTTTTCAGTTTTATATACCACATATCACTGAAATCATATGGTTCTCGACTTTTTCTGTCTGACTTATTTCACTTAACATAATAATGTCTAGATTACATCATAGATTATGCCTTTCTACTTCTTTATCAGGTTATACACTATCATTATGGTCTCTAGCAACATTAGGTAGAAAGTTTGGTTTTTGGATGGCAATTTTGCTAGAGAAGGAAAATATAAAAGAACTAAAGGCCAAGGTAGGCAGAAACTTGTAACAGTTGCCAAGAACTCTAAAGTAGATAAAAGAGAAAGTGCAGGGGTGGGTTAGTGATGGATACAGGAAGTAGAGAAGACAGACAGTAGACTGGAAGTCCTAAAGAGGTCTAAGAAAAAATAGTATGGAAACGGAAGCAAACTCAAAGGATGAACAATTATGCTTAATATCAGCTTTGAATTAAGTGACGTCAGAGATGGGACAGTTCCAGATGACAAGGCCCAAGGAATGACTGCTGATGACTAAAGGTGAGAGAACAAAATGTCACTGGGGAAGAGAAGAGCCAAGGAAGTAACAAGCCAGTCAAGTTTGTGAATGGGTCATTTACATAGGATCCGGTAGTCACCCAAAAGATAAAATGGTGGTAGAAAACAGAGTGGAAAGGAAAAAATCAGGTATCAAACTTATCATTTTTGAATAGACCTGACTGCACGCGTCTCAGACAGCAGCAGGAAAAAACTCATAGTCTGGAAGTGGCGCAGAAGAACAAAGACCTGACCCTGCCTCCTGACTATGAAGCATAGAGAGAATATGAAAATATCTTGAAAGGGTTCAAGAGGAAATGGTTTCCTTAAAAATTCACCAGCTCTCCAGAAAGAGAAGAAGTTGGAAGGGTAAAGACACCATGGCTTAATCAAAAAGACACATAGGTCATTCAAATGTTTGGTTACCGAAATCAACAAAAGTTTATCAAGCAGTGGGAGATATTTTCTTCAGTATTTCTATTTACCCACTCTCTCTTGTTTGTCTACCTGTTGACTCCTTAAATTTGCCCCTGAATCTAAAATATAAAAACTTAAATAATTAAAGGTTAAATTTAAAGTGACTTATTTAACTTTTCAAGTTAAAATAGCTAATTAAAAACTGCTATACACAAAAGCACTTCTGCTTTAAAAAAACTAAGTATAAATATAAAGTTCTTACTGAATAAGTAAATTCTTACTTACCAAGAAGGCATAGCCATATTCATATTTAATGTTACTGGCATAACTGGTCTACACGGGAAAGGAAAAAAAACAGCAAAATAAGAATACAACAAAGCAAAAAACTTGATAAATTTCTTCAAAGATAGGTAACTAAGGCTTACACAAAACTGTATTCTACAATTTTAACCTATGAGTTGTTTCACTGCATCCACACCTGTACAATTCTGTTCCCCATACTCTCCAAGTGTGTTCTGAAGACAGAGCAGCAGCTGGAAAGAACTAAGTTTGGCAAATGAAAAATATTTTCCTTTCTCAACACCCTTACTTAATACTTTCAAACCAGACATGAGAAGGAAAACCAGTAATCAAGACAGTTGGAAATGTACAAACTATGAGACTCTGGCTTAAGAGCTAAGGACATGAGCAATTTATTACACAGATAATGTAACATCAATTCCCATAAACTCAGATTACATTTTTGCTTATTTTCTAGTTCTTAGCTATATGTAACTGCTTATTTAAGAGACCTCTAAATAAATAAGGAAAATATAAATTTTGCCTAAAAGTCCATTACACCCAATTCAAGTCTGTGATAAAAATTTTGCTGGACAACCTGAATGTAGTTAGGTACAAAAGAAAGGAAAAATAAATACACTGTAACTACATCTCACCACACTCCTCCTAACTCTGAAACAAGTCTATTTTAGAGATTACAAAATCTCCTTAAAATTTATTTGAGAACATAAATGCCCCTAGGTTGTGAAATAGCCTTAGATCGAATTCAATTCTGGGGCCAGTAGCAATTGAGCCGAAATCACAAAATGATAGGCCCTCTTTTTTTCCTCTTTCCATTTCCTCTTTCACATTTATCACCTCTGCTGCCACTACCACTTCTGAGGGTGAAATTACTAACCTACTAGCATGCGCCTACCACTTGCCTTCTCCATGGCTATTGCTTCTCAGCAATCTTTTGACTTAAAACTTGCCTGACTTATTGATTTTCTGAGTTTGCTCAAAACCTACTAGCTTCTTTTTGACATCCACAAACACTATCAGAATTCTAAACCAAATTTATCAGACTCCAAAGTCTGTGTTCTTTCCACAGTAAAAAACATTGCCTCTAACTGATAAAATGAAGAAGTTTTTCAACATAGTAAATATTTCTCACAAACCTAACAGGTAAATCCCCTTCACAGATACCTCATGGATATCCTTAGAATGTAACAGATGTTTGTATAGCTAAAAGAATTGTTCTGGTGGTGAGTTCACTAAGACAACACTATTTTAAATTTCTCAACAAAAGAAAAAAATCAATGTAACCAAGATATTATTACAGTTTTAAAGAATTTACTAATATTTATTTTTAAACAGAATATAAAAATAAAATAAAAAAAACAATTATATTCAAATGCTTTTCAGGAAAGTGAATCTATCACAATTCTTCCTCTCCCAATTCTGAATCACAAGCTTAAAGATTAAAAATACTTACGCATGCGGGCAGATATATTTGATATGTGAACTTCTGATACCCGCAAAGGCTTCTGCCCATCCATGCCTAGTAGAGAAATTATTTGAACAATGCCATTAGGTACTGTTTCAATTCATAGTAAATTAGTAACAGACTAGTACTTTTAAGAAGTTCGTGAGGACAAATGTTAACTCATCTTAAAAGTGTGGGCCATCAATGCTATTAACTAAAACACCAGCATCAACCTAGAAACAACCCAAAGACTTTTAAGCTTTACTTATGTATATAGATGATTTCTAAAGAGAAGTGTGTTTTCTTTCCTATGTTTCCACAAGGCATTATAATTTACAAAATATAGATATCTTTTTTGTATCTCTTTATAACCTCACAACAATATGCCTAACAAAGTAGGGAAGACAGACAATATAATTAATATTTTGTATGAATTAATATTTTGTATAATTAATATTTTAACATAATTAATATTTTGTATGAATTAATATTTTGTATACTCCTCAGAGGAGTATAGTAAACCAGTTGTCTGATATCTCTACATGCTTACACTATTAAAAATGAGTTAAACTAGCATTCTGTCCTTTGTTTATGTACACATATATTCAAAATAGAATATGAAAAAAACAAAAAATGTAAATCATAATCCTTCTAGCCAGAAATAAACAGTTAATCTTTGATGTATTTCCTTCCATTTTTTCCATGCATATCACTTTAAGAAAAAGATTTTTACTAAAATGGGATCATACTACACATACATACAGTTTCCTGCTTTACACTTGACATTATACTTGATACTTTTTATATGTTATCTCTATTAAAAGATTAAATAAAAGTAGCTTAAATTTTTTGTGTAAAATAGTCTGAAATAAATGTTAAATGGTTTTCTGGTAACTATTTTTCTATTTTAATCCACCTTCCCCTTGTGTTAAGGATATACAAAAGAAATTAGTAACAATATTAATAAACATTTATATAACACTATGAGCCAAGCCAAAATATTCTAGAACTTATATACATGTGCACACATGTGTATTTGTGTGTTTATATGTGAGTTTATCTGCATGTCTGTGGGTATGCACATGTAAGACTTTACCATGAAAACTACAAAACGTGTTAAAAGAAATTAAAGGTCTATATAAATGGACATGCCATGTTCATGTACTGAGAGATAATATTAAGATGGCAGTAGTCCCCAAACTGATCTATGGAGTCAATGCAATCTGTCAGAATCACAGCTGGCTTTGCAGAAATTGACAAACCAATTCTAAAATACATTTGGACACTCAAGAAACCCAGAATAGCCAAAAACATCTTGAAAAAGAATAAGGTTGAAGGACTCACAATTCCCAATTTCAAAAGTTACTATAAAGCAACAGTAATAAAGACAATGTGGAACTGAAATAAAGAACGACATGTAAATCAATGGAAGAAACTTGAGAATACAGAAATACAAACAAGTATATTTATGGTCAACTTATTTCTGAAAAGGATGTCAAAACAAATCAATAGGGAAAGAATAGTCTTTTCAACTAAAGTAGCTGGGATAAGTAGATATCCACATGCAACCGAATGAAGTTGGACTCCTACCTCATAACAAATACAAAAATTAACTCAAAACGTACCAAAGACCTAAATGTAAAGATAAAACTATAAGACTCCTAGAAAAAAATATAAAACATACAAAAACCTTTGTGACCTTGGACTAGGCAATAGTTTCTTAGATGTGACACCAAAAGCACAAGCAACAACAAAAAAAATTTCAATCATTAAAATTAAAAACTGATGTGCTTCAAAGGACAAAATGAAGAAAATAAAAAGACAATCTCCAGAATGGGAGAAGTACTTGCAAATCATATATGAAAAAGGGTCTAGTATACACAATATGTAAAGAACTCTTACAATTCACAAACAAAAAGTAAATGGGTAAAGGACTTCAGGGGACACGTGTCCAAAGATATACAAATGGACAACAAGGACAGAAAAAAATGTTCAACAAATTAGTCATTAGGTAAATGAAAATAAAAACCTCGAGATACCACTTTACACACATTAGGATGGCTGTAACCAAAAAGACAAATAGCAAGTTTTAATGAGAATGGAGAAAAATCAGAATTTTCATATACTGCTGGTAATATCACTCAGCAATTCTATTTAAAGGAGTATGATCAACAATAAAGAGTAATAGGGTAAAATCAAAATGGCGGTGTGAGGTGAGCCTCTGTAAATCTCCCCTGGAATTTAGAACAAATCGAACAATTATAACTCCACAAAGGACTCCCTGCACAACAGATAGGAAAGACAAACAGGCTCACTACTGAATTCACCTAAAGGTGAACACATTGTGCGAGCGGGGGAGGAGGAAAGGGAAAAGGGCAGCAATGGAGCCACGCGGGTGCAGGACGCAGACCTAGCTCAGTGCTCCGAGCTCGCTGCATCCCGGAACAACCGCAGCTGCGGGAGAGGGAAGGACTCAAACTCCTAGGGCTCCGCTTACGGCCCACAGGGCTGAGGGGGCAGCATATAACACGGCTGAACCCAACGTTCACGGCAGACAGACACCTCAGAGCAAAGACTGAGGGAAGAAGGCTGAAAACGGTGGTTTAAGCCCTCACTGCCAAGCAGAGAACGGAAGCCTTAGGCATTGAGACTAGCCGTCCCCTCCTTACCCTCCTAAATTCAGCCCACCCACAACTGACCAGTGCTAGAAGCGGAACAGTAGCAGTGTCAGATCAAAAGAACAGAAAATTTTCAGTACTGAGAACTGTGGTCCACAGACAAAGATTCACAGCCCAACTAATTCCGGCAAAGAGTAGGGAGCTGTGGAAGCAGGACTTGCTGTGGTGGTGGTCGCTGTCATTGCTCTGGGCAACCTCTCACACCTCACCTGGCCCCTGGCCCCCAGGGACCTAGGCGGATCTCTGCAGGAGTGAACAGAACTCCTGAAACACACAGGCTCTGAATCTAGTGCAGGAAGAGCTCTGAAACTTCAAAAGTTCTCCACTTGCCCACACAGACGCTGCGCCCTATGACCCAGGTGAACTGTGAACAGAGGAGAAGCCCGCCTCCCAGGAAATCACTCCATTATACACAAGCTGGAACAGTGCAGAGAAAACATAGCACTACAGTGTGAGAGAGAAAAAAAGGCTGCAGTCGTAGAGAAAATCAAACATTCTACCAACAAATACTGGAAAACAAAAGAAAGACCTCTTCCTATCAACCTGTTGAAGAACCACTGGTGCAGATGTCCAGGAAGAGAAATAATAAATCATCAATTACCATGAATAACCAAGGCAATAAGATAGCTCAGAAAGAAAATAAAAAGCCAACAGAAAATAAAATTAAAGATATGGAAATATATGACTTAAATGACAAAATTCAAGATTGCAGTTCTGAAAACACTCAAGAAGATACAAAAAAACACAGAAAGGCAGTTTAATGAACTCAGAAAAACAATCAGAGAACATGAACATTTTACCAAAGAGATTCAAATTTTTAAAAAGAACCAAACAGAATTTCTGGAGATTAAGAACTCAATAGAAGAAATGAAGAATGAAATAGCCAGCTTAGGAAGTAGAGTTGACCAAGTGGAGGAAAGAATCAGTAACATCGAAGATAAAAACCTGGAAATGACACAAATGGAAGAAGAAAGAGACTTGAAACTTAAAAGAAATGAAAGAACTCTACAAGAACTTTCTGACACCATCAGAAAGAGCAATATAAGAATAATGGGCATAGCAGAAGGAGAAGAAAGAGGTAAAGGAACAGAGAGTACATTCAAACAAATAGTTGATGAGAACTTCCCAAATTTGTGGAAAGAACAAAATCCTCGAATCCAAGAAGAAATAGAACACCTAATTACCTCAATCCCAACAGGCCTTCTCCAAGGCACATTGTATTGAAGCTGTCAAAAATCAACTACAAAGAAAGAACCCTCAAGGCAGGCAGGGAAAAGAAGACGGTAACCTACAAAGGAAAGCCCATTAGATTATCATCAGATTTCTCAGCAGAAACTCTACAAGACAGGAGGGAGTGGAACCAAATATTCAAACTATTTAAAAAGAGACATTATGAGCCAAGAATAATATACCCAGCAAAGAGATCCTTTAGATATGAAGGAGGAATAAAGACCGTTCAAGACATAGAATAGCTGAGGGAATTTTCTAATACACGACCTGCACTACAAGAAATACTAAAGGAGGCTATTCGACCACCATCAACAGGGACAATTTGTGGCAACCAAAACATAAAAAGGGGGACAGTAAAGGCCTAAACAGCAACATGGGAATGGAGAAAGTAGGTATGCTGAAGAAAATGGAATACTCTAAATATCAAACTTTCTTTTACATAAACTTAAGGGTAACCACTCAAAAAACAAAAAATCCAAAACTGAAATATACTGTAATAAATAAACAAATACTGTAATAAAAGAAGACACTGTAATAAAAGAAGAAACAGATGGAAAAATCATAGAATACCACCACACAGAAATACAAGACAACAACAAAAAGGCAAGGAAAAAATGGAGACACAGACTTACCAGAAAACTAAAGATAAAATGATAGGAAATCCTCACATATCAATAATCACCCTAAATGTAAATGGACTGAACTCACCAATAAAAAGGCACAGAGTAGCATATTGGATCAAAAAACTAAACCCAACCATTTGCTGTCTCCAAGAGATGCATCTCAGCTACAAGAACAAGCATAGATGCAAAGTGAAAGGGTGGAAATTGACACTCCAAGCAAATGGCATCCAGAGGAAATCAGGTGTAGTTATAGCACTATCAGATGAAACAGACTTACAGGTGAAAAGATAACAAGAGAAAAAAATGGACATTTCATAATTGTAAAGGGGACTATACAACAAGAAGACATAACATCATCAATATTTATGCCCCCAATTAGGGAGCACCGAAATATACCAAGCAACTACAAACAGAACTAAAAGGAAAAATGGACCAAAACACAGTTATTTGAGGGGACCTAAATACATCATTGGAAGCTATGGATAGATCATCCAAACAGAAAATAAATAAAAAAATAGCAGCCCTAAATGACACATTAGATGAAATGGACATAATTGACATGTATACAGCACTTCATCCTAAAATTGTATCAGATTATACATTTTTTTCTAATGTACATGGAACATTCTCAAGGATAGACCATATATTGGGACATAAAACTAGCCTAAGCAAATTTAAGAAGTTTGAAATCATACCAAGTATATTCTCTGATCACAAAGCTTTCAAATTGAATATCAACTGGAAAAAGAAAGGAGGAAAAAACACAATACACGAAGATTAAACAACACACTTTTAAAGAACAGCCGAATTAAAGAAGATATTAGAGGAGAGATCAAAAGATACATAGAAACAAATGAGAATGAGAATACATCCTACCAAATTTTGGGGATGCAGCAAAAGCAGTTTTAAGAGGGAAATTTATATCATTACAGGCCTATCTCAAGAAACAAGAAAAATCCCAAATATAAAACCTCACGTTACAACTTAAAGAACTTGAAAAAGAAGAACAAATGAAACCCAAGGTCAACAGAAGAAAGGAAATAATAAAAATCAGAGCAGAACTAAATGAAATGGAGAACAAAAACACAATAGAAAAAATTAATGTGACAAAGAGCTGGTTCTTTAAAAAGATTAACAAAATTGACAAACCCTTGGCTAGACTCACTAAGATAAAAAGAGAGAAGACACAAATTAACAAAATCAGAAATGAAAAAGGGGAAGTTATAACGAATGCCACGGAAATACAAAGGATCATCCAAGAATATTACGAAGGACTATATGCCACCCAATTCAATAACCTAGAAGAAATGGACAAGTTCTTAGAAACATATAGCCTTCCTAGGCTGAACCATGAAGAATTGGAAAATCTAAACACACCAATCACCAGTAACAAAATTGAATCAGTCATCCAAAACCTTCCCAAAAGAAAACGTCTGGGACCAGATGGCTTCACTAGTGAATTCTGCCAAACCTTCAAAGAGGGTCTAATACCAATCCTGCTCAAACTCTTCCAAAAAATTGAAGAAGAGACAGTTCTCCCTAATTCATTTTATGAGGCGAACATTACCCTGATACCAAAACCTGGTAAGGACAACACAAAAAAGAAAACTACAGACCAATATGTCTGATGAATACAGATGCAAAAATCCTAAACAAAATTCTAGCAAATCGAATGCAACAATGCATTAAAAATATTTATGACAACCAAGTGGGGTTCATCCCAGAGGCACAAAGATGGTTTAACATACGCAAATCCATCAATATGATACATCACATAAACAAAATAAAGGACCAAATATCATATGATTATATCAATTGATGCAGAAAAAACATTTGACAAGATACAACATCCATTTATGATTAAAACACTTAATAAAATAGGCATAGAAGGAAAATACCTTAACATAATAAAGGCCATATATGACAAATCCTCAGCTAATCTCATAATTAATGGTGAAAAACTGAAGGCCTTTGCTCTATGTTCAGGAACACGAGAGGGCTGTCCACTATCACCTCTGCTTTTCAACATAGTTTTGGAAGTCCTTGCCAGAGCAATCAGGCAAGAGAAAGAAACAAAAGGCATCCAAATTGGGAATGAAGAAGTTAAATTATCACTCTTTGCAGATGACATAATGCTATATATAGAAAACCCTAAAGACTCCACCAAAATCTGTTAAAAACAATCAACGAATACAGTAAAGTTGCTGGCTACAAAATCAATGTAAAAAAGTCCATTGCATTCCTATATACTAACAATAAAATATCAGAAAAGAAATAAAAAATACAAGTCCTTTTTACTTGCAGCAAAAAGAATAAAATACCTAGGAATAAACTTAACCAAGGATGTGAAACACCTATATGCTGAAAACTATAAGACATTTTTAAAGAAATTGAAAAAGACACAAAGAAATGGAAAAATATTCCGTGCTCATGGATTGGAACAATCAACATGGGTAAAATGGCCATATTATCCAAACCTATATACAGATTTAATAGAATCCCCATCAAAATCCCAGTCTGGGATATATTTCTTTTTAAAGAAATAGAACAAAAAAATCATCAGATTTGTTTGGAATCACAAAAGACCCTGGATAGCCAAAGGAATCTTAAGAAAAAAGAACAATACTGGAGGTATCACACTTGCTGACTTTAGCCTCTACTACTTTAATAATCAAAACAACGTGGTATTGACAGAAAAACAGACACGTAGACCAGTGGAATAGAATTGAGAACCAGAAATAAATCCCCATACATATGGACAGATAATTTTTGACAGAGGCAAAAGACATAGAATGGAGAAAAGACAGCCTCTTCAATAAATGGTGCTGAGAGAATTGGAGAGCCACGCGCAAAAGAATGAAACAACTGTTATCTGTCACCATGTACCAAAATTAACTCAAAATGGATCAAAGATTTAAGCATAAGACCTGAAACAATAAACTGCATAGAAGAAAACATAGGTACTAAACTTGTGGATCTTGGGTTCAAAGAGCGTTTTATGAATTTGACTCCAAAGGCAAGGGAAGTAAAAGCTAAAATAAAGGAATGGGACTATATCAAACTTAAAAGCTTCTGTACAGTAAAAGATACCATCAGCAAAATAAAGAGGCAACCAACTAAATGGGAGATTTTGCAAACAGTACCTCTGATAAGGGGTTAAAATCCAAAATATACAAGGAATTCATGTTGTTCTTGACTTCAACAACAAAAAAACAAACAACCCAATTAAAAAATAAACAGAGGACCTGAAGAGACATTTCTCCAAAGAGGATATACAAATGGCAAATAGATATATGAGAAAATGCTCAACATCACTAATCATCAGAGAAATGCAAATAAAAATCACAATGAGATATCACCTCACCCCAGTCAGAATGGCTATCATCAACAAGACAAATAGTAACAAGTGTTGGAGAGGCTGTGGAGAAAAAGGAATCTTCATACACTTTTGGGAATGCAGATTGGTGCAGCCGTTATGGAAGGCAGTATGGAGGTTCCTCAAAAAATTAAAAATAGAATTATCGTATGACCCAGCAATCCTACTCCTAGGTATCTACTCAAAAAATCTGAAAACATTTATCCATAAAGACAGGTGTGCTCCAATGTTCATTGCAGCTTTATTTACGGTGGCCAAGACACGGAAACAACCAAAATGTCCTTCGATAGATGAATGGATAAAGAAATTGTGGTATATATACACAATGGAATACTATTTGGCGGTAAGGAAAGATAATATAGGAACATTTGTGACAACATGGATGGATCTTGAGAGTATAATACTAAGCGAAATAAGTCAGACAGAAAAAGCAGAGAACCATATGATTTCACTGATATGTGGTATATAAACCAAACACAGCAAAAGAACAAGACAAACAAAGGAGAAACAAAAACTCATAGACACAGACAATAGTTTAGTGGTTACCAGAGGGTGCGGGGGGAGGGGGTGGTAGATGAGGGTAACGGGGATCAAATATATGGTGATGGAAGGAGAACTGACTCTGGGTGGTGAACACACAATGGGATTTATAGATGATGTAATACAGAATTGTATACCTGAAATCTATGTAACTTTACTAACAATTGTCACCTGAAGAAACCTTAAATTAAAAAAAGATATAACATTAAATAAGTGCTAAATTTCCTGAATTTGATTAACTGTTCTGTGGTTATATAAGAGGCTCTCCTTATTCTTAGGAGATACATGGTAAAGTGTTTGGAATCAAAGAATCACATCTGCAATTTATTCTCAAAGGGTTCAGCAAACATAATAACATTTCATAGAGAGTAGTAAATCTAGGTAAAAGGTATGAGATATTTGTATTATTCTTGTAACTGTTCTATAAATTTGAAAACATTTAAAAATAGAACACTTTTTGAAATGCTATCAACAATAAATACGTATGTCTAGGTTGTAGGATTTCAACTGATTTTCATTCTCTTCTCAAGTATATTTGCATTTTGAATTTTTTAAAAATACAAATGTAACATGTTCATAATCATAACAAAAGCTATTTTTATTTTGCAAGGAAAACTGTAATCACATGAAATACAGTATAGTCTAAAATGTATTTCTTTGAATACTAGTTTCACAGTTTATAGGAACACTTGGTGGTCAAATATGTTTCTTTACTGCAGAACTTCTCAGAGCTTTAAAGGTGCTAGTGCATTGGCTGTATATCTTCAAGAGGAGAATATGCCTTATCCTACTTCCTAGACACTAAGATTATCAAGAGGCCCCACTGAAAAAAAATTTTATGAAAAAAAAATCATCATCACAATAAACACATGTAGTAAGATGAATACCAATCTCAAAACAGATACATAAAAATGTGGGGAAAATGATATTAGAATTGAAAAAAATATAAAGTTATAAAGGGTCTCCCAATCTTTTTGGACACCAAATACTTTTTTCATGAGGAATCTAAAAGACACAGACTGGGGCCGGCCCGTTGGCCTCAGGAGGTTAGCGCTCCATGCTCCTAATTCTGAAGGCTGCTGGTTGATTCCCACATGGGCCAGTGGGCTCTCAACCACAAGGTTGCCGGTTCAACTCCTCGAGTATCGAGTGTCGCAAGGGATGGTGGGCTCCGCCTCCCGCAACTAAGATTGGACAAGGCACCTTGAGCTGAGCTGCCTCCTGGATGGCTCAGTTGGTTGGAGCACCGGCTCTCAACCCCAAGGTTGCCAGTTTAATTCCTCAAGTCCCACAAGGGATGGTGGACAGCTCCCCCTGCAATTAAGATTGAACACGGCACCTTGAGCTGAGCTGCCTCCCGGATGGCTCAGTTGGTTTGAGCGCGTCCTCTCAACCACAAGGTTGCCAGTTCGACTCCCGCAAGGGATGGTGGGCTGTGCCCCCTGCAACTAGAAAACGGCAACTGGACCTGGAGCTGAGCTGCACCCTCCACAACTAAGACTGAAAGGACAACAACTTGAAGCTGAACGGCACCCTCCACAACTAAGATTGAAAGGACAACAACTTGACTTGGAAAAAAGGCCTGGAAGTACACACTGTTCCCCAATAAAGTCCTGTTCCCCTTCCCCAATAAAACCTTTTTAAAAAATTTTTTTTAATTAAAAAAAAATAAGAGACACAGACTGCAAGACCTAAGCTTCTAGACAGCATACCTTGGCTAGTTCTGTAAAAAAGAACCTTACCAAAAAAAGGCAAAAGCTGCCTATTTTTATAGCAACAAACTTGTATAGATGTAGATGTAAGCAATACCAACTCCATCTCTGTGTCCCAGATTTGTTTCATGCTGTAACCTTTGACCAACTTCACTGTCCTTAGGAAGGATAGCAAAGCTTTCTAGTTCATGATTATCTGTGTTCCTTAAAAGGTAGCCATACTTTTGTTAATAACAGTCATAATGACATGACAGCTGAGATAAATATCAAAATGGTGATAGTATTGATTATAAACAATATGAAAATGGTGATAGTACTGATTATAAACAATCTTCTATCACAAGACCACCAGGAGATGAGGTATGGTGCCTGGGGCAACTGTATTCTTTGTCCCTTTGTGCTGTCAGTCATTAGTACCCAAGTACCAAGTTATACTATACTACAGTTAGAGGGGTCTATTAGCAGAGAATAATCTGTGCTGCTGAGTTGTCTTTTCCGTTCAGACTCAGACTTAATCTTCCCAGAAGTTTATTACCCTATAATAAATTTTGTTATAATCTAAGGAGTTGCCTGCTTCATTTGTCAGTCTTAAAATGCCTTCCAATTATGGTGGCCATTACACCTTTGTCCCATTGTTGGTCAAAACTGCTTAATCCCAACATCCTCCAAGTTAACCTGACAAATGTACTTTCATAGTTCTCTACAATTATCACAAACATTAAATTGCCACTTGTCATATGGTTTGTTTTGAATTTCACCATGTATTCGTGGAACCAAACTAGGGTCAGCTTTTCTTCAGTGTTATCTCACAAAGTACTTTCAGAATTGGAGATCTTCATTTTTTAATATAAACTTAATTCTTAATCAAGATGTCATGGATGCTCTTGGTTATTTTTAGTCTCACTTATTTTCTTCATTTTCACTCTTAACTTCAGTCTATGGAATCTGGCTAAACTGGGGTCCACAGAGAATCTTCTTACACTTTTTTTTCTCTTGGACTCATTCTTCAGGCTCTCTTTAATGGGAAAGTTACAGGGTAGGAAGTTCCTCCCTGTTTCTCAGCATCAAGAAGGATTTGGTAATAAAACAGAGCCTCTTTACACCTCTGTTTAGTAAAAGAAATAGTAGAACAAACCTATCATTTTCATAGGACTACCTGATTGCCAGAAAAAAGTCCCACAACGTTTTCTGTAACTCCATACAAAGTATGTAATGGACCTCTATTTATTAAGCACAAAAGACTATTAGGAATCACCTCTAAAAACTAATCTAAAAGAATACAGAAAAGAAAAAATTATTATAACCCAATACCTCCTTGTAAATTAGATTTAACAGTTTTTTGACTACTTTATCAAAATTTATTAATCTTCAGTTTTCCTCCAATTCTATAATTTTGTAACAACTATTTTGTAACAACAATTTTATCTAAGTTTCAAACAGATAATCACTGATTTAAATTAGAAACAAAAACCTCTCAATGTAGAAGCCTGAAAGATAAATCATATAAAGTTAGCAAAATAAAATTTGAGAAACCTCCAAATAAATCTTTGAATTGCCTCCCTTGCCCTTCAACTGATTTTTTTCTTTTAAGGGAACATCCAAGCTCTCACTTAGAATTGGTATTGTTTCTCTTATCAAAATGAACCAGTTCTTCTAAACCTGCCCTGAAATTTTAACTCCTCTGGAAAGCTCTCAATTGCACAGTCTCTCCAAACATTCCACCCATCTCTGCTATCCAATACCCCCAGCAACTCAAGAAGTTTGCAATTTTAGTATGTTCCAGAAACAGGAGTTGAAAAAATGACAAATTCAAGATAATGAGGGGAAAATTCTGGGGGTTTTCAAAAAAGAAAAGATTGTGTTTTATTACTGGACTGTAAGAAATACTACTAGCAATTTTTTTAAATACAGTCAGTTATTAAATATTAAACCTTTGATTGTATAAGTGGAGTTGCATGACCTCATTTCATTACTGTTACTAATAATGGTACCTACCCTGTATCTCCCAAACCATGAAGGAAAATCACCTAGAGGAGAAGAGGAAAAATTAATAAGCAATGCCTAAATAAACGCTCACAGAATTGTTACACACCGTAGCTTTGGTGAAGGTGGATGCCAGAATTACAGAACACTACCTTCAGCAAGTTAACTAATCTCTATGGACTTCTTGTAAATGGCAAAAATACTTCTCTCCTGGTAGGTCCTAAGATTATTAAGGTGGAGTTTCAATACTTAAAAAGAGCCCACTTAACCATTCTTAAGTGCTAATGATCACATTCTAAGAAAAAAAGTTGTCTTTCAAGTCAAACCATAAAAGTCTCACACGTACTGTAAAAAAAAAAAAAAAATCACTTCTAATTTTATAAGACACTAAATCTCCAAACTTCTTTAATTTTGGACAAGAGTGCAAGGTAAGAAAATAGTCATTTTCTTGCGGACGTAAGACTTCCCGCATCCACAAACAAGACAGAAACATACTATAAAGCCACCTCGAGTTAGTGTCTCTACTCCAAAGCCGGTCCCTCCAAGCTGAGGCCGGGCAGCCGGGGGTCCCGGGACTCCGCGGGCCGCACTCGCTCCGCATTGCAGAAGACTCGGACTCCGGGCTGGGGTGGGGGTGGTGGGGACTGGTCCTCAGGCCCGGGCCGCGACTCCTGCACTCTCCCCATACAGCTGGGGCCCGGCCGGCCTGGGCCACCCCAACCCCAATCCGAGCCAAGCAGGTCGGAGCGTCCCCATACACCAGTCGCCAACCTGCCTGCGATGCCCAACCCGCGCGAGGGCCAGTGGCCGGCAGCGGGCCTAGCAGACCCTTCCGACCCCTCCAAGCCTCCGCCACTCACCGCAGCGGTGGCCTTCCGAGCGGCGGGCACGATGGCGGGAAGCGGGGCAGACATGTTATTGCCGCACATACACCGCTTGACCTACAGAGCACGTCGGAAGCGAAAGGAAGAACAGGCACCCGGCCGCAGCCCGAGGGCTTGCGAGCGGCGGCGATTCCCGGACCGCCCCACCGGGCGCGCGCCCAGGCGCGTGCGCGCCAACGCCGCGCCAACCTCCGCGGGCTCCGCGCGGCCGTGTCCGTGAGGCCTCTAGTCTCTCCCCTCCCGCGCCGCTCTCCTCTTTCAGCGCGTCACAATGTCCGCGGGATTGGCTGTGACGGAACCGCGGCCGGAGCTGACATTCTCTTCCCCGTGGCCGGTGCGGGTAGCCAGGCTGCGCTTCTTTCCGCCGGGCGTCCAGGCCATCCTGGGGAAGGTGCTCTCAGGCCCAGGATAGTAGCGTGGTCCCTGAAACCTGGCTTTGTCTTCCAGTGTTGGGGCACTGCAGTGAAAAGAATGAACCCCAAAGCCAGTCATACCCACCTGCAGATACACCTTTCATTCGTAAAACCACGGTGTACTCATTTGTGAAAGGAAGGACTGAACTGGGAGAGGCCAGTATAACTTTTGTTTCCATTTGGAGCTACACCAGTGTGTAGTTTTGGCATCGACTGATCTCTTTTAAACTTCACCTGGAAAGGAAAACATTCAGTTGTCACCGAAAATCCACAATTTATTGTTTGGTGGGTATTGACATACTGCTGATTAAGCCTGAAACTAGAGGTCCGTTTTCTGCCTGGGAGGCTCAATGCATATCAAATACATGGTAGGAGAGGGAGTGATGTGTGGGAGGAGAACAAGAGATGGAAACACTTAACGCCAAATCTCTGACCTTCAGTTTACAATTCACTGCAGAAAGTTAAAGGATATATATATGCAATCGTTACAGGGAGTGCAGTGGTGAGATAGAGAAGGAAGCTGGTGAACATGACTGAAAAAAAAACTAATTCACATGATAACCACAATGCCAAAACACAGGGGCGTCTTATTTCATATTGGGTTTTTTCTTTGTTTTTTATCATTCTTGCCTTGATTTTAAGTGCTGAGAATTTTGTGGGCTCTCAAAAATGTTAAATTGACGCTGCTTTATTGAAAATGATAATGTGACTCACATTTCACATATAAGTATATATCTCAGGCTTTTAAGTATGAGAAGTAATGTACCTATTGAGAAGTGGCTAATTAGGCTTAAATTTATAAACAGAGCCTAGCAGCCATTGTTAAACAGCGACCTCTCATCCAAGCCAGTCTTCAGGGAGAAACCGGTGCTAAACTGCATGCCTCCCACACTGCCTTCACTGTGTTTCTACTGGTTAAGCCAATCCTTAACAAAAGAGTTCCTGGAATTGTATTTCAGTCAGTAGACTACCCATTCATAAAAGGTTCACCCAAATCCTATATCTTCATTTTTTTAATTAAAGTACATTGGGGGGACAATTGTTAGTAAAATTACATAGATTCAGGTATACAATTCTTTATTACATCATCTATAAATCCCATTGTGTGTTCACCACCCAGAGGCAATTCTCCTTCCATCACCATATACTTGATACCCATTACCCTCATCTACCATTCCCCTCTCCCCTTACCCTCTGGTAACCACTAAACTATTGTCTGTGTCTATGAATTTTTCTTTCTCATTTGTTTGTCTTGGTCGTTTGTCTGGTTTATATACCATGTGTCAGTGAAATCATCTGGTTATCTGTTTTTTCTGTCTGGCTTATTTTTCATCTTTTCTTATCGCTGAATAGTATTCCATTGTGTATATATACCACAATTTCTTTATCCATTCATCTATCGAAGAACATTTTGGTTGTTTCAAGTCTTGGCCACCGTAAATAAAGCTGCAATGAACATTGGAGCACACATGTCTTTATGGATAAATGTTTTCAGATTTTTTGGGTAGATACCCAGGAGAGGGATTGCTGGGTCATATTGTAATTCTATTCGTAATTTTTTGTCTTTTCTCCATAGTATGTTTTCTGCTTCTTTGTCAAAAATTATGTGTCTTATTCATGGGGGTTTATTTCTGGGTTCTCAATTCTATTCCATTGGTCTATGTGTCTGATTTTCCTGCCAATACCATGCTGTTTTGATTATTGTAGCCCTGTAGTAAAAGTTAAAATCAGGGAGTGTGATATCTCCAGCATTGTTCTTTTTTCTCAAGATTGTTTTGGCTACTGGGGGTCTTTTGTGGTTCCAAAGAAATCTGATGATTTTTTGTTCTATTTCTTTTTAAAAAATGCCATTGAGATTTTGATGGCGATTGCATTAAATCTGTACATGCTTTGGGTAATATGGCCATTTTAACTATGTTGATTCTTCCAATCCATGAGCACGGAATGTCTTTCCGTTTCTTTCTGTCTTCTTCAATTTCTTTTAAAAATGTCTGATAGTTTTCAGCATATAGTATAGGTCTTTCACATCCTTAGTTAAGTTTCTTCCTAGGTAATGTATTCTTTTCGATGCAATTGCAAAAAAAAATTTTTTTTTAATTTCTTTCTCTGAGATTTCATTGTTAGTATATAAGGATGCAATGGACTTTTGTACATTGATTTTTTTAGCCAGCAACTTTACTGTATTTGTTGATTGTTTCTAATGATTTTTGGTGGAGTCTTTAGGGTTTTCTATATATACATCATGTCATCAGCAAAGAGTGACAATTTAACTTCTTCATTCCCAATTTGGATGCCTTTTATTTCTTTCTCTTGCCTGATTGCTCTGGCGAGGACTTCCAACACTATGTTGAAAAGCAGAGGTGATAGGGGACAGCCCTGTCATGTTCCTGAACATAGAGCAAAGGCCTTCAGTTTTTCATCATTAATTATAAGATTAGCTGAGAGTTTGTCATATAGCCTTTATTATGTTAATATATTTTTCTCCTCTACCTATTTTATTAAGTGTTTTAATCATAAATGGATGTTGTATCTTGTCAAATGCTTTTTCTGCATCAATTGATATAATCGTATGATTTTTGTCTTTTATTTTGTTAATGTGATGTATCACATTGATGATTTCCATATGTTGAACCATCCTTGTTGCCCCTGGGATGAACCCCACTTGGTCGTGATGAATAATCTTTTTAATGCATTGTTGTATTCGATTTGCTAGAATTTTGTTTAGGATTTTAGCATCTGTATTCATCAGAGATATAGGTCTGTAGTTTTCTTTTTTTGTGTTGTCCTTACCAGGTTTTGGTATCAGGGTAATGTTGGCCTCATAAAATGAGTTAGGGAGTACTGACTCTTCTTCAATTATTTGGAAGAGTTTGAGCAGGATTGGTATTAGATCCTCTTTGAAGGTTTGGTAGATTTCACTAGTGAAGCCATCTGATACTGGAGTTTTGCTTTTGGGAAGGTTTTGGATGACTGATTCAATTTGCTTACTGGTGATCTGTCTGTTTAGGTTTTTCAGTTCTTCATAGTTTAGCATAGGAAGGTTATATGTTTCTAAGAACTTGTCGATTTCTTCTACGTTATTGAATTTTGTAGCATATAGTCCTTCATAGTATTCTTGGATGATCTTTTGCATTTCTGTGGCATCCGTGATAACTTCCCCTTTTTCATTTCTGATTTTGTTAATTAGTGTCTTTTCTCCTTTTATCTTAGTTAGCCTAGCCAAAGGTTTGTCAATTTTGTTCATCTTTTCAAAGAACCAGATCTTTGTCACATTAATTTTTTCTATTGTTTTTGTTTTCTAATTCGTTTAGTTCTGCTCGTATTTTATTATTTCCTTTCTTCTGTTGAATTTGGGTTTCATTTGTTCTTCTTTTTCTAGTTCTTTAAGGTGTAACGTGAGCTTATTTATTGGAGATTTTTCTTGTTTCTTGAGATAGGCCTATAATGATATAAATTTCCCTCTTAAAACTGCTTTAGCTGGATCCCAAAAATTTTGGTAGGATGTATTTTCATTGTCATTTGTTTCTATGTATCTTTTGATCTCTCATTTAATTTTTTCTTTGACTCTGTCGTTCTTTAAAAGTGTTTTTTTTTAATCTCCAGATATTTGTGGTTTTTCCTGCTTTCTTTTTCCAGTTGATATCCAATTTGAAAGTCTTGTGATCAGAGAATATGCTTGGTATGATTTCAATCTTCTTAAATTTGCTGAGGCTAGTTTTATGTCCCAATATATGGTCTATCCTTGAGAATGTTCCATGTACACTAGAAAAAAATATATAGTCTGATGTTTCAGGATGAAGTGCTCTGTATATGTCAATTATGTCCATTTCATCTAATGTGTCATTTAGGGCTGCTATTTCTTATTTATTTTCTGTTTGGATGATTTATCCATAGCTGTCAATGATGCATTTAAGTCCCCTAGTATAATTGTGTTTGGTCAATTTCTCCCTTTAGTTCTGTTAGTAGTTGCTTGGTAAATTTCTGTGCTCCCTGTTGGGGGCATAAATATTGATGACTGTTATGTCTTCTTGTTGTATAGTCCCCTTTACCATTATGAAATGCCCATCTTTGTCTCTTGTTACCTTTTTCACCCTGAAGTCTGTTTTATCTGATATCAGTATGGCTATACCTGATTTTCTATGGATACCATTTGTTTGGAGTGTAAATTTCCACCCTTTCACTTCGAGTCTATGCTTGTCCCTGTAGCTGAGATGTGTCTCTTGAAGACAGCAAATGATTGGGTTTAGTTTTTTTATCCAATCTGCTACTCTGTGCCTTTTTATTGGTGAGTTCAGTCCATTTACATTTAGGGTGATTATTGATATGTGAGGATTTCCTATCATTTTATCTTTAGTTTTCTGGTAAGACTGTGTCTCCATTTTTTCCTTGCCTTTTTGTTGTTGTCTTGTATTTCTGTGTGGTGGTGTTCTATGATTTTTCCATCTCTTTCTGCTTTAATACAGTGTATATTTCAGTTCTGGACTTTTTTGTTGTTGTTGAGTTACAGAAACCCTTAAGTTTATGTAAAAGAAAGCTTGTTATTTAGAGTATTCTGTTTTCTTCAGCGTGTCTACTTTCTCCATTCCCATGTTCCGCTTCAGGCCTTTACTCTTCCCCTTTTTGTGTTTTGGTTGCCACAAATTATCCCTGTTGATGGTGGTTGAATAGCCTCCTTTAGTATTTCTTGTAGTGCAGGTCGTGTATTAGAAAATTCCCTCAGCTATTCTATGTCTTGAACGGTCTTTATTCCTCCTTCATATCTAAAGGATCTCTTTGCTGGGTGTATTATTCCTGGATCATAATTTCTCTTTTTCAATAGTTTGAATATTTGGTTCCCCTCCCTCCTGGCTTGTAGAGTTTCTGCTGAGAAATCTGATGATAATCTTATCTGCTTTCCTTTGTAGGTTACCATCTTCTTTTCCCTAGCTGTCTTGAGGATTCTTTCTCTGTCGTTGATTTTTGACAACTTCAATACAATGCGCCTTGGAGAAGGCCTGTTAGGATTGAAGTAATTAGGTGTTCTATTTGCTTCTTGGATTCGAGGATCCAGTTCTTTCCACAAGTTTGGGCAGTTCTCATTGACTATGTGTTTGAATATACTCTCTGGTCCCTTCCCTCTTTCTTCTCCTTCTGATATGCCCATTATTCTTATATTGCTCTTTCTGATGGAGTCAGAAAGTTTTTGTAGAGTTCTTTTATTTCTTTTACGTCTCAAGTATCTTTCTTCTTACATCCGTGTCATTTCCTTGTTTCTATCTTCAATGCCACTGATTTTTTCCTCCATCTGGTTAACGCTGCTACCTAAACTGGCTATTTCATTCTTAATTTCTTCTATTGAGTTTTAATCTCCAGAAATTCTATTTGGTTCTTTTTTAAAATTTGAATCTCTTTGGTTAAATGTTCTTGTTGTTCTCTGATTGTGTTTCTGAGTTCATTAAATTACCTTTCTGTGTTTTCTTGCATCTGATTGAGTTTTTTCAGAACTGCAATCTGAATTCTCTGTTATTTAAGACATATATTTCCATGTCTTTAAGTTCATTTTCTAGAGACTTTTCACTTTCTTTCTGAGCTGTCTTGTTGCCTTGGTTATTCATGGCAATTAATGATTTATTATGTCTCTTCCTAGACATAGTCTAGTGTAGTCTAGGAAGAGACATAATAAATCTACAGGACGGGTTCTGCAACAGGTTGATAGGAAGAGGTTTCTTTTGTTTTATATTACATATCTGTAGAATGTTTTATTTTCTTTCTGACTACAGCCATTTTTAATCTCTCACACTGTAGTGTTATGTTTTCTCTGCACTATTCTAGCTTCTTATACAATAGGGAGATTCCCTAGAAGGTGGGCTTGTCCTCTGTTAACAGTTTGCCTGGGTCATAGGGCACTGCGTTTTGAAGTTTGAAAGCTCTTCCTGCACCAGATTCAGAGCCCCTGTGTTTCAGCATTTCTGTTTACTCCTGCAGGGATCCACCCAGAGAGGTGGGGACAGGGGCGGGGGGAGTTGTAAGAATTGGCCCAGAGCAATGGCTGCGACCACCACCACAGTCGGTCCTGCTTCTACAGCTCCCTTCCCTTTGCCGGAATTAGTTGGGCTGCAAATCTGTGTCTGTGGACCACTGTTCCGCTTCTAGCACTGGGCAGGTGGGGGCGGGGCGAGCTCTGGGAGGGAAGGGGGGGGTCGCTAGTCTCAGTGCCTAAGCCTTCCATTCTCTGGAGCTGTGAGGGCTTAAACCACCGTTTTCAGCCTTCTTCCCTTAGTCTTTGCTCTGAGGCCTCTGCCGTGAGCGCTGCATTCAGTCACGTTATATGCTATCTCCTCAGCCCTGTGGGCCATAAGCGGAGCCCTAACAGTCTGAGTTCTTGCCTCTCCCGCAGCTGTGCTAGTTCCGGGATGCAACGAGCTCAGAGCACTGAGCTATGTCTGTGTCCTGTACCTGCGTAGTTCCGTCTCCACATTTCTCCCTTCCCTCTTCCCCTGCTCACTATATTTGCCCACCTTTAGGTGAATTCTGTAGTGAGATCCTTCATCTTGCCTGTCTGCTGTGCAGGGAGTCCTTTGTGTAGTTACAGTTTTTCCATTTGTTGTAAATTCCAGGGGAGATTTCCAGAGGCTAACCTCACGCCGCCATTTTGATGATGTCTCCCATGTCCTATATCTTGTAAGAAACCTCAGTGGTCTAATTACATTTGACTCTTGAAAAACACGGATTTGAACTGGGAGGGTCCATTTATATACAGATTTGTTTTCAATGAATATAGCATCAGATATCTATATTTCCCTGATTAGCACCTGGAGGTTTAAACCAGCCAGGATTTCTAGGAATCTACAGTTGTAGAATAGCTGACTGCATTGTTCTATGCCATTTTATATAAGGAAATAGAGCATCCCAGGATTTTGGTGTCCACAAGAGACTATCATTAAGTTTTGGGGGAGTCAAAAATTATATGTGGATTTTCAACTTTGGGCTTACCTTTTGGGCTTAACCTTTGTTGTTCAAGGGTCAACTGTAATTGATCTCTCTCTACCCTTTTTAAGGGAATGAAATAAATATAATAACTGAAACAATACAAAATTATCATTATTATCTGATGATGAATTCACAAAGGGTAAATTTTTAAAAAGTGTCGTGCGGGGTCTCCTGTGGGGTCTCTGGTCCCGCACCCCACATAAGAATGCAGGATATGGTGAGGCCAAAAAGGAAAACCCACGGAGCCATAGGTAGGGGAGTCACACCACTGTAGTCTCAATGGAGGCTGGATTCACACCACATGCGACCTGCTGTCCGCTTTTCTGCCAACTGACCTATTCCACTTGCTAGCTGCAATCCGCCATGCTAACTGCAATCCGCTCTTGCTAGCTGAGCCACCATCTTCTTGCTAGCCCCCATTTTTTTCTGCTAGCAAAGCCATGTCAGTTATATTAGTGGCCAATGGCTCACTGGTTACAGCTGACGGCCAATTAGCCACAGGTGATGGCCATCCAATCACAGTTGATGGCCATTTACTACCTGAGCCAGCACCTTTCTATGTGAGGCTGAGAGCCTGGAAACTGCTCTCTGGGGCTCTGTCCCCACACTCCACCCCTAAAGGGTCTTTCCTCACAATCTACGTGACAAGCATCTTCTGCGAGGGGCCCTGTGCGAGGAGCCTGGAGGTAAATGCAATATCCTGGACACAGCCAGTTTCTCTGGGCACAGCCAGTGTTTCTCAGGGCACCACCAGTACTTCTGGTCACAGCCAGACTTCCTGGGCTTCTTAGGTTACCACCAATCTCTCCGGGCACAGACAGGGTTTCTCAGGGCACCACCAGTACTTCTAGGCACAGCCAGACTTCCTGGGTTTCTTAGGGTACCATCAGTTTCCTCGGGCACAGCCAGGGCCTCTCAGGGCACTGCCACTCTCCCTGGGCACAGCCAGACTTCCCGGACTCAGCCAGGGTTCTCAGGGCACTGCCACTCTCTCTGGGCCTCTCAGGGTACCATGCTGGAACAACAGCGACTCACAGTCAAGGTGTTTACATATTCTCTATGGCGGCTGGTCAGGACACAAAAGCGAACATTCGCGAGTTCCACTACATGGTGGTATGTTCCCAAGCAAATAGTCAAGCGGTCCATTAAATTAGGGATGGAAGACAATTCCCCATAGTCCATAGTCATTTGCCAGGACTGTCCTGGGGGTGAGAGACGACCTTGACTGTGGGGACAGAGCCCCAAGCACAAGTTTCCAGACTCTAGGCCTCACGTGGAGGGGTGCTGGCTGGAGGGGGTAGTAGATGGCCGTCAATTGTGGCTAGTTGGCCGTCAGCTGTAACCCTTAAGCCATTGGCTACTAATGTAACTGCCACGGCTGCGTTGGGAAGTGGAGTCGAGGAGAGTCAAAGGAAGTCGAGAAGAGAGTCAGTCGGTTGGCAGAAAAGCGAACAGCAGGTTGCACATCATGTGAACCCAGCCTCCAGTGAGACCATAGTGGTATGACTTCCCTACCTATGGCTCCGTGGGTGTTCCTTTTTGGCCTAGCCACATCCTGCGTTCTTACGTGGGGAGCGGGAGCAGAGACCCCGCAGGCCGCCCGGCATGACAAATGGTGCAGCGAGCAGGTGTGGTGTCGACCAAAACTCTCCAGAATGTACTGGAACAGTTTACACATATAAAAGCTCAGTTTCATAAGCAGGGTACGGTAGTTGCACAACAGCCTAGCCAACTGTCCCTCCATGTCTTTCCTTAAGGAAAAAAGAGTCTGTGAGATTGTGCCTTTCTGGGACTCTGTTCCATCCTTGTGTTTACATCTTATGTCTCTCAGTCTAATCCCCAAAAGATGGTTTGCAGCCAAAGACGGGTAAGATATCTCACGGGAGGTACTACCTAAGCCAGGAGGAACCAAGTGGGGACCCCCAATAAGCTGCCTTAAACAAATATGGGAAAGGGCCTTGCCTCCCCTTCCCCCTGCTTGGGAAAATCTATTGCCGGCTCTGACTTTTCCCTAATAGCTGTCAGTTAGAAAAGTAATGAGGAGAACGAACACCAGTTATCTCTAATATCTGAGAGACCTAACACTGAGAAGATATTTACCTTTAGTAAGATATAGTGGGCCCTTGTACCTCGGCTGTTTAGAGACTAAGATAAATTGGCTTGGGATGTTTATGAGTCTCACAGATCGTGTCATAAAACACTGTTGCTCCCTTCCATGCTGGTCAATAAAAGCCTGTAGTTGGCTTTGTTCAGGGCTCCAGTCCTCTGAGACTGAGAGACCCCTGGCCTTCTGAGAGATTTAACAGCATTAAGTCTCTGTTTGTTTCTTTCTTAAAAACTTAACCCAAACCACCCCTTCTCGCCTCCTCACTGCCCTTGTTGCGCTGGACGCGACAGGGTACGGTGCCGGCCCAAACCTACCGAAGCATGGTGGAGCGGTTTGTGCATGTGAGAGCCCAGCTTCAGGAGGCCCATGAGAAGTAACACCAGGAATGGGAGGTGCGGTCTGCCTGGGAGACTCAAGCCTCCAGATGGCACACCACCATCTTAGCCATGGAAGGCGTTGCCTTCATTTTGGTAATCTGCTGCGGCCTTAGGCTCCGAGGGTTGAAGACATCTTACAAGGAGCCCTCCACCCACTCAGACACCTGGCACGATGAGCAAGATTCCAGCCAGATAGGAATAAAGTCGGACTCTGAGCAGGAGGACATGTGGCTCCCACACAGTGTGTGGTGTCCGGTGGCCACTGTTCTCAGGAGTTGGACCCCCAACGAGGGGTGGGAAGACATGGATGGCTCTCCGCCATCGGCCATCGTGGAGAGGGCCCTGCAGATGCTGGATGGGCGGTTTCCGGAGGAGGCAAAGCTACAGCCAGCCACATGGGCTGGATGTTCCTCATGGCCTTGAGTCTCAACATGGAAAATACGCTTAATGAAATGGCCCACGCGCTGGTCCGGGTGTCCCGGTTAGAAGCACTGGAAGGCTGGGTCCGCCTGTTAGAAGAGGGGCCCCACAGTGGAGATTCTGAGGCAGAGGCAGAGGAAGCGAGTGGAGACGATGTAGCTCCCAACCCCCAAGTCTGGCCAATCTTGAAGCAAAGGACAAAATGTGAGCAACCTTTGGGCCCCGGGGGCGTTGCTGCAGGCAACTCAGCTGTGACTGAGTTCACAACCTACGCCCCATACACTCCCACTGAGTTGCAGGAGCTGGGGAGGCGGTACAGACAAAGTCCTGGAGAGCCAGTCTCGGTTTGGCTATTATGTTTATGGGATGAGGGAGCAGACAACATTCTCTGCTCCCCAGGCGAGATGGAAAAGCTAGCCTTTGTGACAGTGCATCCGTCCCTGTGACAAAGCTTACAGAACTGCTATAGGTTGTCCCACAACCAGGGCAACCATTCTGTGATGGAGTGGCCTACTGCTGCGGTACGCACAGTATGGGAACAGGCTGACGAGCTGCCAGACACTGTGACTCAATGGCAGTCATATATGGAAGTTACTCAAATCATCCATGAAATGGGTATGAAGCATGCTGTTTTTAACCTTAACATGCAGGGGCTGGATGACAACCTTTTTACAGACAGCATGAGGGATCTAGTTTTGGATACTGCACCTGCAACTGCTTTTGGATCCTTGGTTGCTATTCTTACACCCTATGTAGGGAGAAGGATCCATGAAGTTACAACTGCCGTGGCCACCCTAGGGGATTTTGAAAGCCAGAGGCGAAGGAAGTTAAGACAGGAGGTCTGTGCAGTTGAGACCTGGAAGCCCAAACCAAATGTAAAGGGATGAGATCGCGGTCCACAGAGAGTAACGCGTGCACAGATGTGTGATCTTGTGGCAGCAGGGGTCGATTGGGAGAAAATAGATGGACAACCCAATGCACTCCTGCTGGAACTTTGGAAACAGTTGCATCCAGAACAGCAATTCTGGAGAAGCCTAAAGGAGAAGTCTGGGAAAGTGCGACCCGTGTCCCTCCAGGACTTCATGTGGCCGCTTGAGGCTGACTCCTTCCAGCTTGATTAGGGGCGGGGCCAAGGTACCCAGTCAGAGGGGATGAGCAGGGACCGGAGGCCCCACGGAACTGTCCATACATTGGTCCCCTTCTAATGTGCACAGGGTTTTGGCCCTAGTTGACACTGGCGCAGACTACAGTCTTGTCTATGGGAACCCAGAACTGTTCCCCGGACAAGCAATCTGCGTTGATTGCTACAGGGGAAAGGCTGTGACTGTGAAAGCCGTTTTTTTACCACTGGGTATAGGAAGGCTTCCCCCTTATACCTACAAGGTTTAGGTTGCCCCCGTTCTGGAGTATATTCTAGGAGTGGACGTGCTACACGGCCTCAGCTTACAGACGTCTGTAGGAGAGTTCCGTCTCCGGATTTGTGTGGTGAAAGCGGTGACACCTGGGCGTGGTCACCACCCTCCTCAAGTGTTACCACAGCCCTGGCGCATGGTTACAGTGCAACAGTACCACCTGTCAGGAGGGCAGGAGGAGACTGGTGGTACCCTAAGAAGTCCAGGAAGTCTGGCTGTGCCCAGAGAGTGGCAGTGGCAGTGCCCTGAGAGCCCTGGCTGTGTCCAGGATACTGCATTCACCTCCAGGATTCTCACACAAGGACCCTCACGGAAGACGCTTGTCTCATAGATTGTGAGGAGAGACCCTTAGGGGTGGAGTGTGGGGACAGAGCCCCAGAGAGCAGTTTCCAGGCTCTTGGCCCCATGTGGAGAGATGCTGGCTCGGATAGTAGATGGCCGTCAGCTGTGGCTACTTGGTAATCAGCTGTAACCCTTAAGCCGTTGGCCACTAATATAACTGCCATGGCTGCGTTGGGGAGTGGAGTCGAGGAAAGTCGAAGGAAGTTGAGGAGAGTCAGTCGGCTGGCAGAAAAGCAAACAGTAGGTCGCACGTTGTGTGAACCCAGCCTCCAGTGAGACCATAGTGGTATGACTCCCCTACCTATGGCTCCGTTGGTGTTCCTTTTTGGCCTCACCTCATTCTGCGTTCTTATGTCGGGAGCGGGAGCAGAGACGCCGCAGGCCGTCCAGCATGTCATTGACCTCACCCTCATCTCCCACGGAGGACTCAGCAAGCGTTTCCTCCTGGGACTACAAGTCCTGCATCCGGGCTGCCTCAGCAAGCACTTCCCTGCCCACAGGGCGGCAACGACCTTTCTCTGGTCCTTGCTGGTTGGGGAACAGTGCATGTCTTCCCACCCCTCCACGGAGTCCTTGCAAATTAAATTGACAAACAACAGATTAACAGTAGAAAAAGGCTTATTTCATATGCATAAAGGCAGGCATCACAGAAATGACGTGAAAACCCTGAAGAGTCAGTCAGACATGGAGGCTTATATACCATTTTAACAAAGGCAAATACATTTGTGAAGAAATGACAAGACAAAAGAAAAGGGTTTTGAGCTTCTAATTCTTCCATGTTTATGAATTTTCGAATTGATTTATACATTTAAAAAATTTTATTGGGATATTCAAAATAGTTTTTATTAAAGTATAAGTCATTGGGATTTTAATTGGGAGTACATTGCATTGATCAATTAATTCGGAGGAAATCGATAACCTCATAATATTTTATCTTTCTATCCAATTGTTTGTCTTTTCTGTTGTGGGGACAGAGCCAGGAGTGCAGTTTCCAGGTTCACTGCCTCACCTAGAATGGTGCTGGCTCAGGTTGTAAATGGCCATCAACTGTGATTGGATGGCTAGTTGGCAGTCATCGGTAACCAGTGAGCCACTGGCCTTTAATATAACTTCCGTGGCTACGCTAGCGCTAGCAGAAAAATGAGGGCTAGCAAGGAGATCGTCGCTGAGCTAGCAAGCAGTGGAGTGAGGGTTGCAGATTGTGTGGCTCCTGTTTCGTGTTTCTCCAACCCAGCTGCCAGCAAGGCTATAGTGGTATAACTCCACTATCTATGGCTCTGTGGGTGTTCGTTTTTGGCCTCACCATATCCTGCGTTCTTATGTGTGGAGCGGGCCTAGAGACCCCACCTGACATCCAGCGTGACAGACCCATTTACTGAACCTAAGACAGTAGAGGGAAAGGTTTTTTCCCTCTCATTGACATCATCTAGAATTATAGAAGTTAAAAGAGTAAATTACCAACACAGGAAAGGACAAGCAGATCAGATAATTTGCTGAATAACCATAGTTACCTGGATTTATTTCTAGAGCAGAACTAAAACTCCAAGAAAAAAAAGCACATGGTAGAAATAGGTACATGTTAAGGATCACACTTAAAATCAGTGGAAAAATGATAATTTTTCAGCAAATGATATTAGAATAGCTGGCTACATTTGGGAGAAAATTCAGATGGTTCCTCCATTATTTCTCTCACCAAATTTTAGGCAATATCCAGAAGGGGCAATCCAAATGATTAACACTTTCAAGGAAGTGCCCAACTTTTCTAATAATGAAAGAAATCCAAATTAAAACAATTTACTACTTTAGACCCATGATACTGGAAAGAACGAAATAAGGTTAAATTACATACACTGCTAATGGGAGTATAAGATTGAGTGAGCCTGAAAGAACAATTTGGGGAGATCTAGTAAAGTTGCAGATGTGCATAGCTAGTGTGACCCAAGAACTCTACCCTGGGGGTGTACTTTGGAAACCCTCACAGATATGTGCAGAGAGATATGTAGGAATATTAACAGCAGCACTCTTTGTAAAGTGAGAAAACTAAACACTTACCAACACAAAAATGGATAAATTCACTGTGAAAATGTATGAATATGTAAGTACATCAACATGAGAAGTTTTCAAAAACAATGTTGAATTAAAAAAAATCTTTACAAAAAGTTTAAAAGCATTAAAATACCATATTTTGTCTGTCTCAGGCAGTTTTATTGTGTGATGTAAAATGAACTGCACATATTTAAAGTGTACAATTTGATGAGTTTGTTTTATTATATACTCCTAAAACTATCTCTACAATCAAAACAATGAACACCTCCATCACACACAACAGTTTCCATGGGCTCCTTTGCAATCCATCCCTGTCTCTTCCCTCTGTGGGGAAAAGACACATCCCCAGGAAACCACTGATTATTTTGTCACAATAGATTAATTTGTGTTTTCTAGCACTTCTTTTGTTCAGCATCATTGTTTGGAGATTTATCTATATTCTCCCGCCAGTGAAAATATAATGGTATGACTCCCCTATCTATGGCTCCGTTGATGTTCCTTTTTGGCCTCACCATATCCTGCATTCTTATGTGGGGAGTGGGACCAGAGACCCTGCATGAGTCCCTGCATGACAACCTCCCAAATTCCTCCCTTCCTGTATAAAAGTTCCTCTTTTTTGTTCTTTGGACTTCCTTATAGTTCACCGTAGTTTGTATGTCCCAAATTGCAATTTCTCTGTTATTCCCAAATAAACTCAAATTTCCTGCCTAAACCACTTACCTTTTTGTTTTAAAGGCTGACAGCTCTTATACTTAGGGTATTTATTATGGTTTATTTTAAACTAATATTTACATATGGTATGAGATAAAAATTGACATCGGTATCCATTTTTTTGCATATGCCTATCCAATTTTTCCATCATCAGTTATTGAAAAGATTATCATTTCTTCTTGAAGTCCCTCAGCATCTTTGTGAAAAATCAGTTGTTCCCTGGATATCCATACACAAAAGGATGAAGTTGGACAGTTATCTCACACCGCATACAAAAATTTGCTCAAATGAATCAAAGACCTAAATGTAAGAGCTGAAATTATAAACTCTTTAAAAAATACACAGGTTTAAAGCTTTGTGACCTTGGAATAGGCAATGTTTTTTTAGATTTGAATAGACATTTTTCCAAAGAAGATATACAAATGGCCAATGAACACATAAAAAAATGCTCAACATATAAAACTAGGGAAATGCAAATTAAAGCCAAATGAGATACCACTTCCCATCTACTAGGATGGCTATAACAAAAAAGACAGATAAAAGTGTTGGCCAGCATGTAGAAAAATACACTGCTGGTGGGAATGTAAAATGGTGCAGCTGGTTTGGAAAACTGTCTCTCAGTTCCTGAAAAGCTTACACATAAAGTTCCCATTTGACTCAGCAATTCCACTCCCAGTTATATATCCAAGATAACTGAAAACAAATGTGCTCACAAAAACCTGTACACAAATGTTCATAGTAGAATAATTTATAAAAGCCCCAAAGCGGAAACAAATGTTCATGAACTAATGAATGAATTAACAAAATGTGATATATCGATACAATGGAATATTACTGAGCAATGAAAATAAATAAATAATTCGTGCTACAACATTGAAAACATTATACTAAGTAAAGAAGCCAGTCACAAAAGACCACATATTGCCCGACACCATTTATATGAAATGTCCAGAATAGGCAAGTCTATAGAGACAAAAAGTAGCTAGGTGGTTGCCTAGGGCCAGGGGGTTAGGGGATTTAGGAGAAAGCAGTGAGTGACTGCTAATGGATACAGGGTTTATTTTGTGGCTGACCTAAATTTTCTAAAATTGGATGGTGATAAAGGTTGCATCTCTCTCTGAGTATACTAAAAACATTTGATTGTATGTTTTAAATGCATTAATCATACAGCATGTGAATTATATCTTAATAAAGCTGTTATTTTAAAAATGAATTGTCCTTAAATTTGAGTCTACTTCTGAACTCTCTATTATGTTCCACTGATCTATGCCTATTCTAATACTACAATGTCTGGGTTACTGTAGCTTTACAATAAACCTGAAATCAAGTAGTAATAACCCTCCTACCTTGCTCTTCGATGTCAAAATTGTTTTGGCTATTCTATATGATTTATATTTCCATATTCATTTTAGAATTGACTTGTCTATTTCTCAAAAAGGGCCTGTTGGGATTTTCATTTAGATTCTCTGTAATCTAGACCAATTTGAGGAAAACTGACAACTGAGTCTTCTGATCTATGAACCAATATATCTCTCTAATCTTGGACTTCAGTCAGCAATGTTTTATACTTTTGAGTGTATAGGCCTGCATATCTTTTGTCAAATTCATATCTATAAAATCCATATTTTTATGCAACTGTTAATGGTATTTTAAACTTCAGTTTTACTATTTATTGCTAAAAATATAAATATGTATAACTGATTTTTGCATATTGACCTTGTATCTGCAATCTTGCTACACTGACTTAAAAGTTCTAATATCTGGGGTGGCCAGTTATCTCAGTTGGTTAGAGCATGGTGCCAGTAACACCAAGGTTGCCAGTTTGATCCCCACATGGGCCACTGTGAGCTGCGCTCTCCTTAAAAAAAAAAAAAAAAAAAATTCTAGTAACTGCTTTTGTAGATTCCTTAGTATTTTCTTAGACAATTGTGAGTATTGATAGAAAATAAAGACAGTTTTGTTTATTTTCCAATCTGTATGCTTGTTTTATTTATTTATTTGTTTTGCCTTATTGTACTGTCTAGGACCTCCAATACAAGTGGTAAGTAAACGTTGTTACTTCCTTCCCCATCTGAGAGTAAAAGCATTCAGTCTTTTATCCTGAAGTATAAGATTGGCTGTGGGGTTTTTATAGATACTCTTTATCAGGTTGAAAGAGTTCCCTTTTATTCCATGTTTGCCGAGAGTTGTACTGAATGTATCTTTGATCACGTCACAAGTTTTTTTATATCTATTAGAATGATTTTTTTTCTAGTCTGGTAATATTGTGAATTATATTGATTGATTTTAATATTAATTCAAATTTCAATTCCTGGGATAAACTCCACTTACTCATGATACATTTTCTTTTAGATAATTTAGTTGGATTCAATTGTTAAGTTATTAATAATTTTTTATTTATTTTCACAAGGGATATTGGCTTATAGTTGTTGTTTTCTTCATTTGTCTTTTTCCTTGTAATGTCTTCATCTAGCTTTGGTATCAGGATGATGATGGCTTTGAGAATGAGTTGGAAATTGTTTCCTCCTCTTCAAAAATCTGAAAAAGTTGCATATATCTGGTACTATTTCCTCCTTAGATGTTTGGGAAAAGGTAGGCGAAATGGGAAGTTGTTGGCCAAAGGGTACAAACTTTCAGTTATAAGATGAATAAGCTCTGGGGAATCTAATGTACACCATGGTGGCTATAATTAACAATTCTGTATCGTATACACTAGATTTTAAGTGTTCTTACCACACACACACACACACACACACACACACACACAAACAAAAGGTAACTGTGAGGTGATGGATGTGTTAACCTGATTGTGATAATAATTTCATAATGTATCCATATATCAAATCATCATGTTGAACTATAACTTTTTGTATAGTCATTTTTGTATATTGTATATAATTGTATATATACTATTGTATGTAATTGTATATAATTGTATAACTATATACAATTTTTATTTGTCAATTATACTTCCATAAAGTTGGAAAAAAATTTGTTAAGTAGAATTCACCAGTAAAGCCATGTAGGCCTGAAGTGGAAATCAATTTCTTTAACAGGCATAATGCTAGTTATGTTATTTACATTTCCTTTTTAAAGATCTTAAAAACAAACAAACAAACAGCTTCATTGAGATTTAATTTGTATACCATACATTTGGCCCATTTAGATTTGAAGTCTAGATGTTATTCACCACTATCTAATTTTATAATATTTTGATCACCCCCCCCACACACACACACACACATACACACAAACCTGTATCCATTAGCAGTCACTCCCTATTTTCCCCAACTCTAATCCTAGGAAACAACAAATCTATTTTCTATTTCTATGTATCTGTCAGATCTAGATATTTATTATAAATGGAATCATACAGTATGCGGTCTTCTTTCACTTAGCACATTGTTCTCAAGATTCATGTATGTAGTAGCATGTAGCAATACTTCATTCCTTTTTATTGTCAAATAATATTCCACTTTATGGACATACCCTTTTGTTTATCCATTTATGAATTAATGGATATTTGGATTGTTTCTACTTTTTCTTGGTCATTGTAGCTAAAGGTTTGTCAATATTTTGATCTTTTCAAACAGTAACTTTTGGATTATTTGATTTTCTCTATTTTTCTATTCTCTATTTCATTTCTTACCACTATTGTTGTCACTCAGCAGCCTAACCGTCTGTCCCCTTGTACCTACCCCTAAAGAAAGAAGAGTCTGTGAGACTGATCCTTTCAGGGACTTTGCTTCACCTTTGTGCTTACACCTTATGTCTCCCTGTTTGGCCCCAAAGAATGGCTAGTTAGTCAATGATGGGTAAGATTCCTCAAAGAATGAACAACCTAAGAAAGGCACAGTCACATACATAGGGGCCATCAGGAGAACTCATGGGGTTGATAGAGGTGGGCATAGACCCTCACATTCCCCGTCTAAGGAGAGATTCTGCCTTTGTGGCTATATTCCTTCCCACAACCTGCTTGGGAAGTGATTCAATGATGTGATAATATCAGTTCTCCATCTATTCTTATCACTAAGTTTCAGCATAAAGGTTTTGTCCCTTGGGGAGATACATACAACAATTACTAATACATCATGGAACTTTTGATTCCGGCCGCTTGCAGACAAGGGTAACTGGTTTGAATCAGTTTTCTGGTATGATGTATGAGACTCACAGACCATTGAAAAAACAATGTTACTTCTTTGTGTGTACATCAGTAAAAGCCACATGATGGCCCAATTCGGGGCTCTCAGTCCTTTAAGTCTGTGAGACCCTTGGCTCCTATTGCATAAATCTCTTGACTTCAGCTTCTTTCTTAACCCTTCACCACTTCTCGTTCTCTCATTGCCTGTGTTGTGCTGGACATGACACACTATAATATTTTCTTCTCTCTTTGAATTTATTAGTTTGCTCTTCCTTAGTTTCCTAAGGTAGAAAGTTATGTTATTGATTCAACACCATTCTTCTTTTTAATACAGGCAGTTATATCTATAAATAGAGGCAGTTACAGCCATAAATTTCCCTCTTATCACTACTTTATCTGCAATGCTTGCTTTCAGGTCAGCTGGCTTTACCAATAAAGTTTTAGTATATTGAGCTTTCATTTTCATTCATCTCAAAATATTTTCTAACTTTCATTGTGGTTTCTTCTTTGATCCAATCATTATTAAAATTGTATTAATTAATATCCAGGTATTTGTGAATTTTCCAAATTTCTTTAATAAATTCCATTGTGTCCCCAAAACATTTTTTGTATGTTAATAATTTTAAACCTATTAAAGCTTGTTTTATGTCCTAGCATAGGACTCATTTTGGAGAATGTCCCATGTGCATTTCAGAAGAATATATGTATATATATATAGCTGTTGTTGTTGTTGTTGTTGTTGTTGAGTAGAATTTGATAGATTTCTCTTAGGTCCAGATAGTTTATCAAAACATTTGCTAATGTTGCAAATCTTCTATAACCTTGTCAATCTTCTCTTTATTTTAATCAATCATTGAATGTATGTGGAGAATTGAAGTCCCTGATTATTATTGTTGAATTTTCTATTTTTTTCTTTCAATTGTCAGTTTTGCTTCATGTATTTTGGTACCATGTTGCTAGGTGCATATATAATTATAATTGTATTTTTCTGATAGATTGACCTTTTTATTTTCATTACAGAATGTTCCTCTGTATACTTAGTAATGATTTTTCTCTTAAAATCTATTTTGTCTGATATTAGTACAGTTGCTTTAGCACTCTTATTGCTGCTGTTTGTATATTTTTTCCATCCTTTTTTACTTTGAAACTTTTTCTTTCTTTTAACAGCTCTATTGAGATATAATTTACATATCAGAAAACTCACACATTAAAAGTGTACAATTCAATAGGTTTTGGTATATTACATTACTGATTTTAAAAACTGTGGTAAAATACATTTAACATAAAAGTTGTCATTTTAACTATTTTTAAGTGTACAATTCAGTAGTATTACTTGCATTCAAAATTTACAAACTTCACCACTATTTCTAAAATAGTGGTATCACTATTCTTTTGTATCACCCCAAACAGAAACTCTAACTATTAAGCAATAACTCTACATTCTACCTTCTTCTTAACCCCTGGATATGTCTAATCTTCTTTCTGTCTCTATGTATTTGCCTATTCTAGGTATTTCATGTAAGTGGATTCATATAATATTTGATCTTTTGTATTTGGCTTATTTCACTTAGCATGTTTTCAAGGTTCATCCATATTGTAGCATATATCAGATCTTCATTCCTTCTTATGATTGAATAATACATCTTTATATTTATATGCTACATTTAGTTTATTCATTCATCTGTTGATGGAAACTTGGGTTGTTTCCACCATTTGGTTTTGTGTATAATGCTGCAATGACTATTGGCATATAAATGTCTGTTTCAAGTCCTTGCTTTCAATTCCTTTGGATATATACAATTAAGGTTGGACAATTAAGTTCACAAAATCATCCTAAAAAAAGTGCTACATACCTCATTGCTGAATATCACTATGGTCACCTTCGAAGTACTCCCCTTGGGCAGCTATGCACTGATGACAGTGCCTAGTCCACGCTTGAAAGCAATTTCGGAACTCTTTATTTTGTCATGGCCATCATAGCTGTCATCGTATTACCCTTGATGTCCTGACTGTCATTGAAATGTCTTCCTTTCAATATTTCCTTTATCTTTGGGTAAAGAAAGAAGTCATTAGGGGCCAGATTAGGTGAGTAGGAAGGGTGTTCCAATACAGTTATTTATTTACTGGCTAAAAACTCCCTCACAGACAGTGCTGTGTGAGCTGGTGCATTGTCGTGATGCAAGAGCCATGCATTGTTGGTGAAAAGTTCAGATCATCTACATTTTTCATGCAGCCTTTTCAGCACTTCCAAATAGTACACTTGGTTAACTGTCCAGTTGGTACAAATTCATAATGAATAATCTCTGTGATATAAAAAATGGTTAGTAACATCATTGCAACAAGTTCTTGGACTTAATTGTCAGACCTCGTGCCTTCATCTTTCAATATTTGGCTATGATGTGTCTGGCTGTCGACCTCCTTTCATTTATCCTACTCAGAGTCTGTTGAGCTTCTTGAATATGTAATGGTTTCAATGTATTTTGGAAGTTTTCAGCCACTATATAGTCAATATTTTCCTGCTCTTTTCCTTCTATCTCCTCTCCTTCTGTTTCTTCAATTACAAACATGAGGTGTGATCAAGTAATATGGTGAATGTTTCAATAAAAAAATTTATTACAGTAAAAGACACATTGCTATTAAACCCTCTTAGAATACTCCCCCTCTCTTCGAACACTTATCCTATTGTTCTTGCCACTTTCTGAAGCAATTCTGGAAGTCCTCTTTCCTATCTTTAGTTGTGCTGTCATGGCTGTCTCAACGTCCTGAATCATTTTTACTTTGGGGAAGAGTCAGAAGTCAAACTGTGCCAGACCCGGTGAATAAGATGGATGAGGACACACTGTAATATTTGTATTTGACAGAAATTGCCATATACCAGAAGTGATGTGTGACAAGGAACATTGTCATGATGGAGGATGATTTTTATTTTTTTATAGCACACTTTAAAACACACCTTCTCTCAATTGTAGCTCACAACCAACTTGCTGCATTGAACAAGTTGAAACTTGTCACACACTATTACTAAGGTTCGACACACTGCTTCCTGTATTGAAGATCCCTGCCTTTCTATGGGATGGCAGTTGGCAGCAGCATTCACCGTGTTTTGTGATCACAACAGAAAGTCTCCATGTCACACATCGCTTCTGGTACGGCAATTTCTGTCAAATAAAAACATTACACTGTGTTCTCATCTGCCTTTCACTGGATCTGGCACCATGTGACTTCTGACTCTTCCCCAAAGTCAAATGACCATGAAAGGTGTTTTGAATTGATTCAGGACATCAAGGTAGCCAAACAGTGCAACTAGACGTTTACAAAAGAGGACTTCCAGAACTGCTTTAGAAAGTGGCAAGAACAATGGGATAAGTGTGTTCGAAGCAAGGGGGATTAATGGCAATGTGTGTTTTGCTATAATAATTTTTTTATTGAAACATGCACTGTATTTCTTTTATCACATCTTATATGTTGGTGTGCCTAATGGTGTCCCACAACTCTCTAAGGCTCTGTTCATATTTATTCATTCTTTTTTCTCTCTGTCCCTCAGATTTCATAATCTCTATCAATCTATATTTATGTTTTCTGATTCTTCCATCTTTCAGTTTAAACTTACAACAGTAAGTTGGGCCTCTCTAGCGGATGTCCAGCTACATTCTTGATGCTCTTCCCAGAATACACTTTCTCACTTTTTTTTTTTTTTTACAATGCAGATATGCTGAAAATTTTCCAAATCTTCAATTTTGGTTAATTTTTCTATTATGAACCTCAAAACTCTTTCCAGCGATAACTCATTACCCATTTCTAAAGCCACTTTTGCCATTTTAGGAATTTGTTACAGTAATACCCTACTTCCTGGTACCAAAATCTGTATTTGCTAGGGCTGCCATAACTAAGTACCACAGGTTGGGTGGCTTAAAAACAGAAACTAATTTTTTCGTAATTCTGAAGGTGACAAGTCTGAGATCAAGGTGTTGGCAGGGTTGGTTTCTTCTAAGGTCTCTGTCATGCAGGGACTCATGCAGGGTCTCAGCTCCTGCTCCCCACATAAGAATGCAGGACATGGTGAGGCCAAACAGGAACACCCACTGAGCCATAGAGGGGAGTCATACAACTATACTCCGTGCCTCTCTGCAATCCGCACTTGCTAGCTCAGCCACCATCTTCTCGGTAGCCCCCATTTTCTGATAGCATAGCCACAGTAGTTATATTAGTGGCCAATGGCTCACTGGTTACAGCTGACGGCCAACTAGCCACAGCTGATGGCCATCCAATCACAGTTGATGGCCATTTACTATCTAAGCCAGCACCTTTCCATGTGAGGCCGAGAGCCTGGAAACTGCACTCCAGGATCTGTCCCCACACTCCACCCCTAGGGGTCTCGCCTCACAATCTACTCGACAAGCGTCTTCCACGAGTGGCCCTGTAAGAGGAGACTGGAGGTGAATGCAATACCCTGGGCACTGCCAGGGTTTTTTTAGGGCACCACCAGTCCTTCTGGGCACAGCCAGACTTCCTGGGCTTCTTAGGGTACCACCAATGTCCCTGGACACAGCCGGAGTTTCTCAGGGCACCACCAGTCCTTCTGGACACAGCCAGATTTCCTGGGCTTCTTAAGGTACCACCAATCTTCTGGGGCACAGCCAGGGCCTCTCAGGGCACTGTCACTCTCCCTGGGCACAGCCAGACTTCCTGGACTCAGCCAGGGCTCTCAGGGCACTTCCACTCTCACTGGTCACAGCCAGATTTCCTGGGCTCAGCCAGGGTTCTCAGGGCACTGCCACTCTCGCTGGACCTCTCAGGGTACCATGCTGGAACAACAGTGACTCACATTCAAGGTGCTTACACATTCTCCATGGCGGCCGGTCAAGACACAAAAGCAAACATCTGCCAGTTCCACTACATGGTGGTATGTTCCGAAACAAACAGTCAAGCGGTCCATTAAATTAGGGATTGAAGGCAATTCCCCATAGTCCATAGTCATTCTCCAGGGCTGTCCTGGGGGTGAGGGACAACCTTGACCTCACCTGCATCTCCCACGGAAGACTCAGCAAGCATTTCCTCCTGGGACTACAAGTCCTGCATCCGGGCTGCCTCAGCAAGCACTTTCCAGCCTACAGGGCCACAAGGACCTTCACTTTCTTTGGTGTGGTTGGATTAAATCTACCATTTTTCTATTTATTCATTCTGTCTCTTCTTTGTGATATTTTGCTCTTTTTCAGACTTTGTTTAGGATAACTTAGTATATTTTATGATTCCATTTAATGTCCTTTATTTACTTATTGGGAAAAAGTTATTATTCCTATCATTAATCTCTATACCTCATTGTTTTCTTTATAAGTTACTTTAGCATTTTATTAGACATCTTTAACTTATTACAATGTACCTTCTAATATTATTCTTTATGTGTAGTATAAGCTGATTATAGTTTACTTTCATTTTATCTTTCCTGGATTTTGTGCTATTATTACACATTTTATTTCTACATACCTATGTTAGTAACTCCACATTGTTGTTTTTTGGTTTAAACAGTCAATTGTGTTTTTAAAATATTTAGAAATTAAGGGGAATGTATTTTATATTTAATCACAAACATTCAATTTCTAGTGCTTTTTATTTCTTTGTATATTTCCAGATTTATAGTTAGTATTATTTTTCTTCCATCTGGAGGATTTTTTTCAATATTTATTATAATGCTGGACTGCTGGTGGTGAAGTTTTCTAGCTTTGATATGTCTGAGTCTTTATTTCACTTTCATTTATTAAGTGGATAGTTACTGTATATGGAAATCTAGGTGACCATTGGTTTTATCACTTTAAAGGTGTTGCTCCATTGTCTTCTGGCTTTCATTTATTCCAATGAGAAGTTCTCTGTCACTCGTTTGTACTTCTGTATGTGTGTCTTATTTTTCTGGCTGCTGTTTTTTATCACTGATTTTAAGAAACATGGTTATGATGTGTATTGGTGTAGTTCTTTGTTCTGCTTGGGATTCATTGAGCTTCTTGGAAATAAGATTTTATAATTTTCATTAAATTTGGAAATATTTCAGCCATTAGTTCTTCAAAATTTTTTATCCCATCCCCTCTCCTCTCTGTGGGAATCCAATTATACCTATATTAGTCCATTTGAGTACAGCTCATTGATATTTTTTTCGTTTTTCCTGTCTCATTGCAGGTGATTTCTATTAACTTTTTTAAGTTTATTAATCTCTACTTCTACAGTGTCTAATCTGATAATTTTTTCCATACTATATTTTTCTTCTCAGACATTTTTCACTTCTAGAATTTAGTTGTGATTTATTTTGTTTGTTGTCTTCTAGATTAGCAGTGTTTTTATTTTGTTAAAACCACATATAATTTACCACCTAAACCATTTATAAATGTAGTCCAGTTGTGTTAAATATTTCATTGTTGTGAATTTTTATGAATTTTTTCCTGTTTTGTTTGTTTTTTAGTTCTTTAGAATCCACATATAAGTAAAATCATATTGCGCGTATCTTTCTGTCTGACATACTCCACTCAGCACAATATCATCCAGGTCCACCCATGCTGCCGCAGATGCCAAAAACACATTCCCTTTCATGGCCTAGCAATATTCCATTACATATATATATAAATATATATATACACACATATATATATATGTAATATACATATATATGTATATTTATGTAATATATATCACCTACTCTTTATCCATTCATTCACTGATGGACACCCAGGATGCCTCCACATCTTGGCCATTGTAAACAGTGCTGCAATGAACATATGGATGCATTCGTCACCTCAAAGTAGCATTTTGCGTTTCCTTTGATAAATACCCAGAATTGGATTACTGGGTCCTTCGTCTCTTGTTATAACCTTTGTTTTAAAGTCTATTTTGTCTGATATAAGTATTGCTACTGCAGATTTTTGTTTGTTTCCACTTTCATGAAATATCTTTTTCCCATCCCATTATTTTCAGTCTGTGTGTGTCTTTTGAAGTGAAGTGAATCTCTTGTAGGCACCATATGTAAGTGTCTTCTTTTCTTATCCATTCACCCACCCTACCTTTTGATTCGAGCATTTGCTCCATGTATATTGAAAGTGATTGGTTATAGATATGCAGTTATTGCCATTTTATAATTCATATTTTTTATCTTTTTTTTTTTCATCTTAAAGAAGTCTCTCTAAGATTCTTTGTAATACTGGGTTAGTAATGATGAACTCCTTTAGCTTTTTCTTGTCTGGGAAGCTCTTTATCTGTCCTTTGATATTAAATGATAGCTTTGCTGGGTAATCTTAATTGTAGGTCCTTGCTTTCCATCACTTTGAATATATCCTGCCAATCCCTTCTGGCCTGCAAACTTTCTGTTGAGAAATCAACTGACAGTTTCATGGGAGCTCCTTTGTAGGTAACTAACTGCTTTTCTCTTGCCGCTTTTTTTTTTAAATTAAAGTTTATTGGGGTGACAATTGTTAGTAAAGTTACATAGATTTCAGGTGTACAATGCTGTATTACATCATCTATAAATCCCATTGTGTGTTCACCACCCAGAGTCAGTTCTCCTTCCATCACCATATATTTGATCCCCTTTACCCTCATCTACCACCCCCTCCGCCCTGAAATTTTTTTTTACATCTTTCCTATCTCCTTAAAATATTCATCCTTTTTTTGTTGAACATATGAACTGTATTTATACTACTTAAACATTCCTGCCAACTATTTGTATTATCTCTGTAGATTCTGAGACTTTGGTCTTGATTAAATTTTTTTTTTAGATCTTATTTTCCTGCTTCTTTGCATTTTTAAAAAATGAAATAACAAATATTGTGAATTTTGTTAGTTGCTGAAGTTGCTGTGTTTTGGTTTTTTTTCCAAAAATATTTTGGTGCCTCTTTTGAGATGCAGATAAGTCACTTGTAGTGAACTTGGTCCTTTTGAGGCTCGCTTTTTTGCTGTTAGGTGGGTCCACTGCAGCCTTTAGTACAGGAATAACTTGGTCCCAACACTGATGCAATACCCTTTTGAGAATATCCTTGTTTTTTTTTTTTTAATATAGCTGGTAGGATCATAAAGTATTCCCAGTCCTGTATGAGCTCTGGGCCTACTATATATTTTTTATTTTGTAAACTGGGTGGTGAGCACACAGGTATTCAGCTTATTAATTATATTTAATATAAGGCCTGGAATGTTTCACAATAAAGATCTCAAACAGAACAAAGGTTTTTTGAAAAAGAAATCATGAAAGCACTAGAAGAAAAAACATGTATGCCTTAGTACATCATTATAACCTTGACTGAATCTTTTTACTCCTTCCTGCAAATGTATGTGTCATATGTAATAATCATCTTGAAATGAAAATCATCAACCATTCAGAAAAATCACTGAGTCAGTCTTATGCCCATTTCTTTGATTTTTGCTGAGTTGATATGGAGAATGTATATATTTCCAGACTGTTCTTGACTTTTAGAAAAGCTAAGGCAGTTGACTGAAGCTGAGCAAACTGCAATCTTGAGTAAAGAGAATGAGGTAACATTCTATGGGCTCATTCTTTAAGCTCGGAAAAATAGTACAAAACCATTTCCTCATTCTCAGAGGGATGGGATAGCAGCAAGTCTTGGCTAGATTCACCAAGCCATCTTCTGTTTCTATTATATACTTACCAGTGGGATCAGACCTGGCAATACGGATGGCTTTGTTAAAACTCTTTCCATTAATAAGCATATATCTATGCGTTTCCCTCCCTTTTATTTTCCCTTCTGAATATGAAGTACTATGGCTGTCCTTAACACTTTCCAAATATTTCTGATTCTTTGCCTTCTGGGACATGGTAGGATCACACTTCCTAGATTTTTGGTTTGGGTGGGATAATGTACTTCTGGTCAATGAACTGTAGGTGGAAAAGTGTCACTTCCACATGAGCACTTTTCATTGCTTGTGTGAAACCCTCCCAAATCCTCTTTCCTTTTTTCACAGCAACCTGCAAGTTTCAAGATGGTGGTTGCTCTCTTAGCCTATACCCTAGAGTTAGACAGATAAGGAGCAGAGTTCCTCAGTTGGATTATGATGTAATAAGAAATAAACCTCTGCTTAGAAAGTGCTAAAAATCCTTTTGTAGCATTCAGTTCAAATGTCACTTCAGAGAGGCAATCCTTGACTAGTCAGTGTAAAAACCACCACAAATATTAGTTACTCTCCAACATACTGTTTGTCTTCATAATACTCATTACTCTAAGAAATGATTTTTATTTTTAAATTTGTACTTGTTCTATGATTTCACTGATATGTGGTATATAAACCAAAAACAACAAAAGAACAAGACAAACAAATGAGAAACAAGAACTCATAGACACAGACAATAGTTTAGTGGTTACCAGAGGGTAAGGGGAGTCGGGGGAAAGAGATGAGGGTAAGGGGGATAAAATACCTGGTGATGGAAGGAGAACTGACTCTGGGTGGTGAACACACAATGGGATTTATAGATGATGTAATACAGAATTGTACACCTGAAATCTATGTAATTGCACTAACAATTGTCACCCCAATAAATTAAAAAAAATTGTACTTGTTTATTGTATAGCAGCCCCTTCCCCCCGCACACACACAAATTCAGAAAACTACATTAGAACAGAAGATCTGCCTATCATTCACTGCAGTATTCCCGGCACTTTGAAGACAGACAGGCAGGAAGCAGATCAGCCTAATTCTTTTAGGCCATGGTAAGTTTGCATTTTATTCTAAGTGCAATGTGAAATCATTGAAAGGTAATGAGACTCTGACTACTTTTGAAGAAGGGACTGAAAGAGGGCAACAGTGGAAGTGAAAATAAAGAGATGTTTCAGTAGATTGTAGCATTTTTCTAGGCAAGATGATGATGGGTTGAACCAGCATGGCGTTTGTGGATCAAAGAGATAGCTCTTGTTGATGTGGGAAAATGGGAACGAGAGGCATCAAAAATGACAGGTTTCTGGCTTTAATAACTAGGTAAATGGAGGAGTCATTTGTTTAGATGGGGAATATAAAGGAAGAGCAGTTTTAGGGGACTGTGGCAGAGAGTTGGAAATCTAGAATTCCCTTTGATTTGTTAAGAAGATATCTCAGTCAAGTTATCAATCAAGCAGCTGGATGTATAGAAGTTGAACTCAGATTTGGGATGCAGATATAAATCTGAAAATTTACAAGCCATTTAAGATCACTCAGGGAGAACATCTACATAGAAAAAAATAAATTTCAACATTTAGAGGTCAGATAGTACAGGAGGAGCCAGTAAAAATTAACAGAGAGATCAATCAGGGATGGAAGAAACCCAGAAATGTAGGCTATCCATAAACCAAACAAAGGAAGTGTTTCAAGAAAGAAGAAGTCAACCTCCTTGAATGCTGCTAAGAAGTCATTTAAGAGAACAGATAATTTCTACTTTATCCAGCTTTACTGAGGTATAATATACAAAAATTGGTACATATTTAATATATACTCTCACATTTTGATGAGTTTGGCCATATGCATACATACATGATATCATCACCGCAATCCAGGTGACAGATATATCCATCATCTCTAAAAAATTACTTCTGTCCCCTTGCTTTTTTTGTAGTAAGAACACTAAAGTTGAAATTTACCCTCTTAAATTTTTAAGTGCAAAACACCATATTGTTAACTATAGGCAGAATATTGTAATATTGTAGATCTCTAGAACTTATTCATCTTGCATAACTGAAACTTTGTATCTATTCAACAACTCTCCATGTCCCCCATCCCCATCCTCTCTTTGGCAACCACCAATCTATTTTCTGTTTATGTAAGTTTGACTATTTTAGACACCTCATATAGGAGGAATCACACAATATTTGTTCTTCTGCGACTGACTTATTATTTCACTTAGCATAATGTCTTGTAGGTCCATCAATATTGTCACAAATGGTAGGATTACCTTAATTTTTAAGTGTGAATAATATTTAATTGTATGTATACCCCACATTTTCTTTATCCATTTGTCTGTTGATGGACATTCAGGTTGTTTTCTTATCTTGGCTATTATGAGTAATGCTGTAATAAACACAAGGGTGCAGATATCTCTACAAGATCCTTATTTTAATTCTTTAGAATATATACCCAGGAGTGGGACTGCTGGTAGTTATTTTTTAAAATTTTTGAGGAATCTTCATACTGTTTTCCATAATGGCTGCACCATTTTACACTCCCAAGAACAGTGTACAAGGGTTCCAACTTTTACACACCCTCACCAATACTTTTTATCCTTTTTTTAAATGTCATCCTAACATGTATGTGGTGATTTATCTCATTGTGGTTTTGATTTGTATCTATCACATTTGGCAATATGGAGGTTATTCACAGGAAAATGTATGAATCAAAAAGGAGGAAATAGAGATAGTCCATGTAGAACTCTTTTGAGTTTTTCTGTGAAAGCAAACAGAGAAATGGGCACAGCTGACAGATACGGAGGGATGATGGGGTAAAGAAAAGTGTTTAGTTTTTTTAGACGAGTGCTATTAGAGCATTTTTACATGCTGCTGAGACTACCCAGCATGAGATATTGATGATGCAGGAGAGAGGGTGTAATCAAAACAACAAAATCCTTAAGCATATAGGAAGGACGGGAGTTCACATCAGAGGTGGCAAGACTGACCATTAAAATGAAAAAAGCCACTTCCTTCATTTTAATAGAATGTTGAGGATGAATGAATTCTATAGGAAGGATTGTACATTTAGTAGTGAGATGTGGAGGAAGTTCCCTATAGCGTAACTTCTTTTTCTAAAGTATAAGGGAAAATTGGCAGGGAGTGAGGGAGAGGGAAGGAGAGATAGAGGGAGGAAAATAGAGGTGGGGGGTGGAGATACAAAATAGTTACTGTGGAGAGTGAAAAAGTAAATTTTCTAGAACACTGGAACAGGATGACCAATTTGAGGTTTGTGACCACGAAAAAAGCCTGTTAGTCTGAAAGGCAGTTCTTTGTGGCCAAGAAAGAGGGAAATACTGAAAACTGCTTAGAGAGAGCAAATATACAGTAATTGTAGTTTTTTTATTTACACTAAATAAGTGTATAGGCATATTATAAGATATAGCTAACAGAAGCTGGAAAATAAACGGGGATGGGAAATGTGAGAGATTGGGGATCTCGATATCTTCATCTTACACACAGTGAGGAGCAAATGTATATTTTTGAAAGTTGAAAATCCTAGAAATAGATGTTTAAAGTACATTACATTATTTAAATTACATCGTTTATAGTGAGAGAACCAAAATACTAGGAGGAAATAGTTCAGATTATCTAAATCTTCATTGATCATAAAACAAGTGAATAAACATCAAATATTGTTAAAACAATTAGTGATAGACATTCTAATTTATAAATATGGAGGCAATCACCAGAAAAAATAAAAACAAAGTTAAAAGTGACAGCCTATGGCGAACTACTGCTTCTCATTACAGGCCCTTCTGTATGATGTTGTTTTTCATAGCAAATGTACACATTACTATACTTTAATAAAATTAAAAAATCTATTTAGATGTGAATGAAGACCTTTAAGTCAGGACCAACCTTTGACAAAACTAGGTAGGTTTTATCAAGGTGACATTTATTTCCAGTCCCATTCCATGCCCTCTTCACAGCTCTCTGTATTTTTCTTCTCCTAATATCAAAGGATTCACTGCTCTTGGCTTCCTCCCACTTTCACTAAGGAAAATCACTTCTCCAGGGCTGTTTCCCACTCCTCAATTTTGATCATCACAAAATTAGCCTATTTGCCTATTATTGGCATTATTCTTTTTCTTTTTCTTTTTTTTAAAGATTTTATTGGGGAAGGGGAACAGGACTTTATTGGGGAACAGTGTGTACTTCCAGGACTTTTTCCAAGTCGTTTTCCTTTCAATCTTAGTTATGGAGGGCACAGCTCAGCTCCAGGTCCACTTGCCGTTGCTAGTTGCAGGGGGCACAGCCCACCATCCCTTGCGGGAGTCGAACTGGCAACCTTATGGTTGAGAGGATGCGCTCCAACCAACGGAGCCAACCGGGAGCTCAACGGCAGCTCAGCTCAAGATTCCGTGTTCAATCTTAGTTGCACGGGGTGCAGCCCACCATCCCTTGCAGGAGTTGAGGAGTCAAATCGACAATCTTGTGGTTGAGAGCCCACGCTCCAATCAACTGAGCCATCTGGCCACCCAGGAACTGAGCGGCAGCTCATTGACTTCATTCTACTTGCAAGGGCGCAGCTCGCTGGCCCATGTGGGAAATGAACTGGCAGTCCCGTTGCCAAGAGCTCGCGATCTAACCAACTGAGCCACAGGCACTATTCTTAATATGTCTTGCTCTTACTCCATAGAAAAATTCAGTAATAATCTAATAATTGAAACTTCTTTCTTCCTCCTGTTGCCATTCCTGCCAAATGTGTGATCTCATTTAGGGAGATGGGAGCGTTTTATGTGCCTGTTTTTGTTTTGTCTTTTTAATCTCAGACACAGGGCTTAAAATGATCAGACACTTCATTTCATAGTGTATTATCATTATGGTTTAGATAAGCCATAATGTGCGTGGTGAATTTACCCCCTTTGATTTTCACCCTCCACTCTCATTCTTTATCCACCTTGAGAATTTTCTTTTTTAAACAAAGAGTTCAAAGGAATTAATCTATGTTGACAGACTGTCAGGCACTGGGATAAGTGGGAAAAGATTATTTGGGAATGTGGGAGAAAAAGGTCTTCCCAAGGGACTTCAAATTATACCATCTTTACAATGTTCATTTCATTCTTTTTATATAATGATTCAATAGTCACTATTAACAGGCTGGAATCAAGATGGACCTTAACTAGTTGTTGAGATGTTTTCTTATTACAAGGTCTCCTTAACTTGATTTAAACAGGGTTTAACACAACACCCCAAGCATGTGCATACTTAATAAATATTAATGTGTAATGATAATGATGATGTAAAACTTCTAGAGGCTTAAGGACGGAGTAATGACTTATTCACCACATACCTTACTTTACATTCTCAAAACACACATGAAACTCATAAAATTATTTTGAGTTTTATGCTTAATCAAGATGTTGGATATAGGATAAACAAACATGGAACCTACAATTTAACTACAAACAACTATTATTTCCACTATTAACTGATTTCCACTATTAACTGATGTCCACCAATAACATTATAAAACTTGCACAAGAACATGTACTTCCAAGAAGAGTAGCAGACTGTTTCATATTTCCTGTATCTCATTTATTTGATAGTTTTTTTCCCTGATAAAAAAAATTATTGGCATTAACTCACTCAGAAATTAATAGTTATGCAAACAATGATTTTTCTAGGTATGTAGAGAAAAAAAACTGTATCTTTCTGTAGATTTGGTAACATTTTGCAATATATTTTTTAGTTTTCTTCCCAGAAGTATGGTATTTCTAACAGGGTGATGAAAAATATTGAATTGAAAACCCTTAAAGGCAGGAACTAGTTTTCACTTCCCCCCTATGTTTTCTTTTGTACTTCTAAACAGAGTCCAGATCTTATCTTCATAGTTTTATAGAACTCATATATTTGTATTTTTCTTGTATTTGTGCTATTAGGTCTACAAGATATTTACTGTTTTTTAACTTTTAAAAAATATTCAATTTTGGGAAGCAAGATCCTGTTTGATTTCATCCATGTATATTTTTCAGTAGCAAGTTCAGTGTCTTGCTCACACATATTGCTTAAAGGAATGAATGCAACCTCCTTCTGTAGTAATTTTATAGGTAACTTCAAAAAGGTTTAGTTAAACATAGAAGTAGCTGCCCTCCAAAAATTCATTTTCACTTTCACTATTTGTGATGTTAATAGGAATCAGCAGGAACAACTCCCTAGGAAGACAATGAAACATAAAAAGAACAATAAAAAGAATAAAAAGATGGTCTTTTTACACCCACTTAAGACAAAAACACAGAAGCTAATATTTTTACAGTAAAAATATTAGGCATTTTGTGTTGATGATATTCAATTTTTATATTATAAAAAATATTTTTATAATAGGGGGCAGTGTAAGTTTGAATCCTGCGTCTGCCGTTTGTTGTGAGACCTTAGTCAAGCTACCCCACCCACTTTGCCAATTCTTACTGTCTCGGTCAAATGTAAATGTAAATGTAAAATGTAATAACATCTATCTGTATGAATGGTTTAGTTAGATAAAGCGAGTTAAGATTAACTTAAAGCGTCTGGCACTTACCAAGCGCTCAGTATGGCTCCTATCATTATAAAAAGTGAAGTTAGTATTTAAGTGACCTAAAGCATAAATGAACACGGTTGAGAATGCATAGTTTGAATCTTATTCACAGGTTGGTACCAGGCATTTTAATAGCTGGACCGTGAATATTATTTTAAAAATTTTTGTGAGAAATATTTATTAATACAATTGTCCGTATCTAGTTGCACATACTGAGTATCTTCGTATTTTACCGTGTGTAATTAGCCAAGCTTAAAGCTAATAATGTAGCGCTCACGTCATTTTTCGCCCGGTTCCACGTTGAGCTCAGAGCAAACACCGCCTCAGCTTCTCTCACGTACAGCGTTTCCAGTGCGTGGCAAAAGAGAACATGGTATGTTAAGAGGCCGACATTAAGGCACAAACTCTCAAAATATGATCACACGTCCAAAGAACTAAAGAAAAAAAACAAAAGGGCACAGCAAGCAACACCCACAGAACAGACTCGCAAAACCTTCCAAATCCACTGCCTAACGCCAGGATCACGCCACGCCCCGGGGCAGAGGGCCACGCGGCCGCTGCAGTTCGACAGGGGCGGGGCCGCGGCCGTAAAGCAGCGTCCAGAGACCACGTGTGCTCCCAGGTAGCCTAGGGCGGCGGCGGTGGATCTTCTCGGTCTTGCGGGTCATGGCCGGTCCCTTGAAAGGTCGTGGGGCCAGGCCTCTGGACCTGCTCCGGGGCCTGCCCCGTGTGAGTCTGGCCAACTTAAAGCCGAATCCAGGTTCCAGGCAACCGGTAAATGGTTGGTGGCGGAGCAAGGAAGCGCTGCGGGGTGGGGGCAATGAGAGCGGCCCTTTACTGCGGGTGGTGTTCTGGGACTCCTTTCCAGAAGGGTGTTGGGATGAACGTAGTGTTGCCAAGTCCTTGTTCTCCAGAATTGCACAGAAGAAAATCTTCCCACCTGGTCCTGATTCTTAAGGTTTACATTTAAAAGCATAATTATGTTAATTAGGGAGGGGGAGCGAAGTCGCAGAAACTGCAAAATGATTTTCATTCAATTTTGGATTTAAAATGAAGTGCTTTTCTGATATGTCTTTGTCTTCATGGGAAAAATTTGAATTGATTTGTTACGTTGGATATCCCTTCTGAAAATCACTGAATACAGCTAGGAAACGTGTTGACATCTGTCACTTAAAATCAATTTGTTGCTTTCCTGAAGTGACAGGAAGTAAATTAAGAAAAATATTTTTTTTACAAATCAACTTTAAAGATATATAGGTAACAATTACATATTTACAATTGATTACAAAATAAGTTTTCTTGAATATCCTGTGTCATTGTCGTGTTTGTTTCATTCTAGGATTTTTTTTCAGTGCCAGCTTGTCCTTATCCCCATCTCATCCTTGGATCTTTGCTTTTGAAACATAACTTGGACTTTAATTAGAAGAATAAGCTACATTACATCTTTAGAGGCAAAGATTCTAATTTAGAGTGTGTGGACATTACAGCAGTTAGAACCATGCTTGGCACTTGGTAGTGTTAGTATTGGTTGGTTGGATGACTGAGTGACATAAAAGAAATATACAGTGAAAAGGCAAAATACATTTTTTAAAAATACATCTGTAGGTCTAAAACTCTTCTTTCTTTGTAGGAAAGACGACCAAGAGGTCGGAGAAGAGGTAGAAAATGTGGCAGAGGCCATAAAGGAGAACGGCAGAGAGGAACCCGGCCCAGACTAGGCTTTGAGGGAGGCCAGACTCCATTTTACATCCGAATCCCCAAATATGGGTTTAATGAAGGACATAGGTAAGATGCTTTGCTTTTTAAAGTAAAAATCCCCAATTTTCCTGAGAGTCACCTAAAAAAAAAAATAGCTTGGTAGAAATTTAAGTTCACTTTGAAGCCAATGTATGCTGTTCCCTGAACCATTTTTGGTATAATGAAACTTAGCCTGGATTAGTAGGAAAAAAAGCCCAGACATTGCACTAAGACCCACAAAATGGAGATAATAATGCCTGCTCTCCTGGTTGTTTAGAGGCTTAGCAATAATATCTATAAAAATCTGTTCCATTGTAGTCACCCAGTAATTAATGTAAATTTTCCACAAATTTGTTTATTTGTGTAAAAGAGTGAAATAAATTTTTAGAAAGGCAAATTATCTTTAGTAAAACAAAGGAAGTACTGATTTTATTTCATTACCAAAAATCAAGCTGTGGGGACAGAATCCAGAGAGCAGTTTCCAGACTCTCGGCCTCACGTGGAAAGGTGCTGGCTCGGGTAATAGATGGCCATCAGCTGTGGCTAATTGGCCATCAGCTGTAACCAGTTAGCCAATTAGTCACTGATATAACTGCACTGACTGTACTGGGTGGTTGGTTGGCAGGCAGAAAAGTAGACGGCGGATTGCGGATCGTCTGGATCCTACTTCCTGTGTGTGTGTCTCGTGGCCACCAGAGAGACTAGGGTGCAGGAAGACCTCTTATTGGGGCACTGGCGGATATTTGCTTCCTGTGTCTCCAACCTAGCTGCCAGAGAGAATACAGTGGTATGACTCCCCTATCTATGGCTCCGTTTTGGCCTCACCATGTCTTGCGTTCTTATGTGGGGAGTGGGAGCTGAGACCCCGCATGACACAAGCAATATTACATGTTTGTTAAACTTAGGAAGGTTTTATTTTATTAAACCATCTAAATTGATGGAGGAAAACATACGCAATGCAGGGTCTCAGCTCCTGCTTCCCGCAGGTGAACTCAGGATATGGTGAGGCCGAAAAGGAACACCAACGGAGCCACAGGTACGGGGTTCATACCACTATATTCTCGATTGCAGCCGGTCAAGACACAAGAAGCAAACATCCGCCAATACCCCAACAACGGGTCTTCCTGCATCACCGTCTTGCTGGTGGCCTGGCAAGACACAGGAAGTAGGATCTATGCCATCTGCAATCTGTACTTGCTAACTGCACTTGCTAGCATAGCCACAGCAGTTATATACAAAGCAATAGTGGCTAATGGCCAACTGGTTACAGCTAATGGCCATCTAATAACCGAGCCAGCACCTTTCCACTTGAGGCCGAGAGCCTGGAAACTGCTCTCTGGGACTCTGTCCCTACAACATAGGACAAAGCTTTGAGTTGATTTGGAGAATTTATAGGAAGATAAGTTTGACTGAGTTTTTCAACTGTTACATTCCTGTTTTGTAGCTTCAGACGCCAGTATCAGCCTTTAAGTCTCAACAGACTGCAGTATCTTATTGATTTGGGTCGAGTTGATCCTACTCAACCTATCGACTTAACCCAGCTTGTTAATGGGAGAGGTGTGACCATCCAGCCACTTAAAAGAGATTATGGTGTTCAGCTGGTAGAGGAGGTAAGTCTGGATTAGATTTATTGGAGTTACATAGATGGCTATTTAATTTCTATATAATCAACACTTGCCTTCTTTATTTTATATATCCCTTTTCAGTTGTCATAACCATTATGTAGTAGTGATTGTGTTACACTCAATTGTGATTTTAGAAAGCTGGCATTCTTGTGCTCGCTTCGGCAGCACATATACTAAAATTAGAAAGCTGGCATTCTCATTGAGGGCCTCTGTTCTCTGGTCCTGGGTTGCTCTTCTCTCTGTATCCATTCAGCTTGCTCCCTCGCTTCCTTTGGTTCTCTGTTCAAATGTTACCATATCAGGAAGATCTTTTTCTGACATTCTTTTATAAAGGAGTACTCACACATCCACCCTACCCTATCCCACCCCCTGCTTTACCCTGCTCAAAGCATTTTTCTTTGAATATACGAACACCTGACATTTATTACCAAGTAATGCATTTATTTTTCATTGTCTTCCTTACTATTATGTAAGTTTTTTGAGAGCAGGGGTTTTTGATTCATTGCTATGTTTTCAGTATTGGCTCATGATAGTCACTCAGTTAATATGGAGGAAAGGAATAAATCAAATCCAATTCTAATTGTAGTAAAGAAGTTTTCTGTTTATAGAAATTGGCCAGGCATTTCAAAAACAGATAAACTCACACATTGTTAACAAGCTACTCCTGTAACTTGTATATGAATAATACAGCTGTGTATGTAACTTAGTGTCCACTAGAGGGAAGCGTGTGTTTATAGAAAAACCTTTTAGATATCTTTGAAAAAGTAAACCTTATGGATAAAAGCTTTCCAAATAAAATGATTTGAAAAGAGAATACCAAATACATGAGTAAGCCTCACTATTCTACTTTGGGTGTATAAGGGAATACACATGTAAATTAACATGGAAAAAATCCATGACCTCATTAGCTAGTAAACTGCACATCCCAACAGCTTTTAACCAAGTCTATTAAACTAGCAGAAATAATCCTGAAAATTACACCAGGGCAGTGGTTGAGTAAGTACAATTACACATTATTTACAGCTTTGTAAACTGGTTAACCTTTTCTGGATTTCAGATTTGTAATAAATAGTGGCTATTAAAACTGTTTTGAGCTTTCAATATAAAATTACCAATTTGGTAATATATGTTCTAAAGGAAAAACAAAAGAAACCTAACTGATATAAAGACATTCCTAAAAATGCTTTATATAAAACTGAAAATACTGAAACTAATCCCAACGTCCAAAGATAGGGAAATGGTTAAGCAATTATGGAATAATAATTAAAAATCACAAGTAATATGACAAGAGGTTATTTTATTGAGTTAAAGGTTCCATTGATTATACAGATGCAGACCAGAATCATAGACAAAAAATGTGTGTTGGAATAATGGAATGTTTTTTGAAATACGTTGAAGTTTATAATTAAGAAAAGGAATCTGATTGGGAGCCAGCTTGTTTCAACCACACCAAAAGCAAAAAGTTTCTGGCACCACAAAAAGAATGATGAGGCCACCATCTTTTTATTTTTGTCAGAATATGTTTTGAAATTAGAGTAAAATATATAACATCCTAACTAAAGGGATCAAAATCAGATCTTTAAAGTTCAGTGCTGCACTTTTTTGGTGTTGACCATCTAGTGAAAGGTAGACATTTTTTTTTTTTTTTGGTCAGTTTAGCGAGTATAAGAAAATCAGCAGTGAATGCAAAGTGAATTTCTGTTGTTGTCTTCTGCCTTTTTCCCTAGAGAGGGCTAACCTCTCCAAAGTTCAGATATTATTGTCAGATCTGTTGTTCTTTTGCCAGTTCCAGCCCATTCATATTCTTTAACCATCTCTTGGCCTCTTGTTTACTTACCTTTTTCCCCCGAAAATAAGACCTAGCCGGACCATCAGCTCTAATGCGTCTTTTGGAGCAAAAATTAATATAAGACCCAGTCTTTTTTAATATAAGACCCGGTATAATATAATACTGTGTATAATATAATACTGGACATAATATAATATAACACCAGGTCTTATGTAATATAACATAATATATATAATACAACATAATACCTGGTCTTATATAATACATGACTGGGTATTATATAATATAATATATAATTAATATAATGTAATTATATTATAAAAATATAATTTATTATATTTAAATAATATATAATTTAAAATATATTATAAAAATATAATTATATTATAAAAAATATAATTTTTGCTCCAAAAGACGCATTAGAGCTGATGTTCCGGCTAGGTCTTATTTTCGGGGAAATACGGTATTGGTAAGTTCTTATCTATATCACATGGCATGTAGTTAAGAACACAGACACTTGTGACTAGACTCCCTGTGTTAGAATCCCAGCTTTGTGATCTTGGGCAAACTTAACTTCTCTGTGCTTCAGTGTCCCCAGCTATGATAATAGTTTAGCAATAATTCTGTCATCTACCGTTGTTATTATGATTATGCAGTATACAATTAATGAAGTACTGGGAATGGGGCATTATATTGGTGTCTACAAAATGCATTAAATGAAAAGATAGTCATCCCTGCTTATAGGGAGTGAAGATTGGTAAAACAAGGTGGTTTAAAAAATGTAAAATAATTTGATGTTGTTTGATAGGCCCTCTAAGAAGAGGTATATAGAGGAGGAATGACTTCCATTGTAGACACTTGGGAGGAGAAAACACTGTAAAAAGGAAGCTTGCCATAATTACTTTACTTTTAGTCAAGCTATCTACTAACAGACTTTGTTTTGACATATTACAGGGTGCTGACACCTTTAAGGCGAAAGTCAATATTGAAGTACAGTTGGCTTCAGAACTAGCCATTGCTGCAATTGAAAAAAATGGTGGTGTTGTTACTACAACCTTCTATGATCCAAGAAGTCTGGGTAAGCTTGTTCTGTAGTCATTTTCTTCTCTTCCTCTTTGTCTTATCTTGGCTGCCATATGAGGATTTTAAAAGTCCTCATGGTTCTTTGATTTGCAGTTTGGACATCTTAGTTTTCTGTTTCAGGATTTCCTTTTATTGGTCTGGCTATTGGGGCTCCATCTTCTTTTAATACACTTTAGCCAGTATGTCATAAAGAGGTTTTGTTTTCTGTTTTTAAACATAGTACTTAAATACGATGTTACCTATGTTTAAGAAATTCATTATTTTTTGCTAACTCAGGAGTAATTTTGTCAAGAAGCAAACTTTTGAAAATGAAGTGTTTCCACTTGCTCAATTAAGAGAAGACTACTTAATAAAAAAGGTTTTTGGAATTAAGTTCTGATCTTGGCAATATTTAAAAATTAATAATGAAAAGAAAATCATTATTAAAAGATGATCATTATTTACATAGCCAATATTTGCATCTTTCCTTTTTTATTTAAAAATGCGTTTTAGAAATTCTATGCAAACCTGTTCCATTCTTTCTACGGGGACAACCCATTCCAAAACGAATGCTTCCACCTGAAGCCCTGGTCCCATATTACACTGATGCAAAGAACCGTGGTTACCTGGCGGATCCTGCCAAATTTCCTGAAGCAAGACTTGAACTCGCCAAAAAGTATGGTTATATTTTACCTGATATCACTAAAGATGAACTCTTCAAAATGCTTAGTACTCGAAAGGATCCAAGGCAGATTTTCTTTGGTCTTGCTCCTGGATGGGTGGTGAATATGGCAGATAAGAAAATCCTAAAACCTACAGATGAGAATCTCCTCAAGTATTATAGCACATGAATTCCCTTCCAAGAAAGCAATGTTGTAAACAAATACTGGAAAAGGGAGTGAAATATATGTATCTCATTGCATTTTCTTAATTTGTAATTCTCTAGAGTTTTTTGGATGTTTTCTATGTAATCATCTCCTTTGTAAAAATTTAAAAATAAATATCTGTAGGAACTGAAACTATAGGTTCTGTCTCAAAGATACAAACTCCGTGGTGGTCTGCCAAAGGAAGATTATAACTTTAAAAATATTTCTAGTCAATTTTTTCATGATCTTTTCATCCAGGTCTTATTGTTGCAAATCAGAGTGAATGTGCAAGTGGAATGGGGTTGATTTGTATGCCTGTTCAGTCAAGGTTAGAGCAGTTGCTAGGGAGCTGGTGTCCTCTTCTTCAGTAGCCACAAGGAAGCTCTGCTACCCAGTGTTAAGATGGTAAGCCTTCAACCTGAGATGATAAAGATGTGGGCTGTGAGTTGAAGGTTTAAGACTGGTTACTAAGTAGCACTATATTTTCTAAAATTGAAACAAAAATTCCAGGTGAGTTCATTTTCTCAACTCTGATGTGTAGACAATTATTATTCAGCTATTAACATTTTTTTCCCCTGAAGAAAGTATTCTAATTCTAATTAATGTACATTTACTTATTTCATATATTGGAGACATTTGTCTTTCATTCATTTTAAGTGATGTTTAAAAAATTGTTTAGTGAGTATATAAGCCATAAAAACAGTTGGTGATTGTGAAAATTAATGTAAAAAATTCAGTAGTTAGTAAGCTTACTAAGCTTTTCAAAGATCTGTTGTATCTAAACCGTAAGAAGGCTCAATTTATCTTGATGTAATTAAATCTTGAATAATTCATGATAATTTTTCCACAGGAGAAATAGAGTGATTCCAGCTATGTATTTTATTAAAATAAAAAATTTAAAAACCTAAATGGTGCGATATTTTGTTTTGTTAACTTATTTACCTCATATATATGACCTGAGATTCAATGTATAAAGTAATTTATGTACCAAGAGTATATTTCAATTTTTACTTAGGATTATATAGTTTGGCTTATTGTTAAACCATTTCTTAATACCCAAAACTTATAAGAATCACTACTAGGACCATCTTCTATGATAGCCACTTAAGAATTACAGAGGACAGGAAAAATTTTAAAATTCTATTTTTCAGAGACCCCAAATGACAGAGTTGGGGTATTAGGATTAATTTTGGCTCCATTGATAGGAACCCCAAGTTACAGTGGCTTGAGTGAGATAAGTTTATTTTTTTCTTACAGATGAAGTGCAGATAGGAGTTTAAGGCTGAGGCTGGCTCTGCTCCACCGAGTCTCAGAGTCCCCGGCTTCTCCCTGTTCAGCTCACCTGTCCTTATAGGGAGATGCGTGTCTTCATAATCTAATAGGGGTCAACCAGGAGCCAACTTTCCTGAGGAAGATTCCTAGATGCTAGCACACAAAACTTATGCTTAAATCCCGTTGGTCAGAACTTGGATACAGTCCGCTTCTTTATGGGAGCTTGAGGTCTTCACTTGATAGCGTTATGTTCTTAGCTTAAACATTCTATTATGATGGGTGAATAACAGAGTGGCTATGTTGGATAAACAGCAGGGGAATAACGGATAAAGAGCATGGGAATTGACAACTATTTTGGCATTGATCAAACTTCAACACTGAGGTTAATTTTCTTACAATAAGCAAACATCAGAAAGAGTACAGAATTCTTTAACTCTATGCTTATTATATCCACCATTCTGGAATGCCGCATTCAGTTTGTTGGTTAATTCATTAGTCTTGGTAAGCAAAATGTTTTTGAAGGAGAGTGATGACAGAATCCCAGAAACTATTTAAGAAGAGTCATTTATTTTTTGTGTGTGCCTCCTTTTTCTAAACATTTTAACAAGAAAACCATCTTATGCTCCTTATGTCAAGTAACTAAAAAATTGTATTTGAATATAGTGTATGGAGGAAGAGATGATAGGTTGCAAAGAAAAATTTCAAGGTACAAAGAAAATGTTTTTATTGATGGTTATAACGAATCATTAAGAGTCAGGAGTAGAATTCATTTTATTTTTCAAAAGTCACCACTCGGAAAAAACTTCAGCATTATAAAAGTTCGTGCTTGTTTTAAAATTATGTAATATTGAAGTGTAAAAAGTAAAAAAATTCAAATTTTCATGCTATTGCCTGACCCACTTCCTAAAAGTAACTAAACCACTGTTAGTTGGGTTTTTTTTTTTTTCAATCAGAAAGGGATAGAATGTTGCAGTGTTTTGAACTTGCTGATTACATCTAATGTATTTCCAAGACACTTTTCTGAGTATCTTCCATTAGGGTATTTAAACTTTTGTACCCTTATTCTTAAGCCATTTAAAATAAGATCCATTAGACAAGTCCCTTCATCTTTTTTAACTATATAAAATGCAGTGACATTTAATCTTTGTATAACTATATAAAATGCAATGACAATCTTTGTATAATACAAGAGTTGTGTAGAGTGACTTTTAAGTTCTAATATACTGTGATGATAAAGATGTTGCCTAGGATTGAGGAGAATTTTGACCTCAATCTATTTGCATAGAAATGAACTTAAATTTGAATGCATCCTGTTCTGTATCCAGGCATGAAATATGGAAACAAACTTGAAATACTATTTTTTGTGTGCCAGAGTGGGGGACATCACTTTAGATAAGTTGTTGCCTCAACTTACTAGTGCTGCTGGAGTTTTTTCCTTTTGTGATTCAGTTCACAATTGTCCTTCTGAGGGACTGGTATGGCCTCCGCAGGAAAGTTCTTAATCAGAAATGATGGAGGAAGTTAGTCATATAAGGTAGATTTCATGAGCAACAGCCTTTCAGTCTCAGAATGTACTTTTGAGGGCCCTGAGGTTCGCCTCTCCCTCACCATTCAAGTAGAATGACTAAGCTACCTAGAGTAGTAGTTAAAGATGGCAGAGGAGACTAGCAACACCAGGCTTGCTTACTTGTGGCTGTCTTAGGTGGCCTACAGGTGTAAGGAAATCGGGATAGATTGATAAACAGAAGAATGAAAACAGGAAACAGATGTCTGGTGACGTGGAAAGCTCTGATAGTACTTACTCAGTGAGCATGGGATTAGTCACAAACAGCTGTATCCTGGTCTTAATATTATAATTGTGCAGATAATTCTCAGCCAAAACAGGCATGTTCCACAAAATCGATCCATTCTGTTTTATGAAGTCAATCCTTAAATTGCCATGTAGCAGGGAGACTCAACATTATTTTAACATTATTTTAACAGCACTGGATTCTAAGATGCTGCTATACTGTTGGTCATTTGCGAGGATAATGAGGAAGAGAGCAGTTGCAGACAGCTTTATCTTGTTAAGAGTTCACATCACTTGAAAATCTAAATGTAAAAGCAAGAAACCTTCAGTGTAGATTTAAGTCCTTTCCTTGTATGTGGCTTCAGCATGGCCTGTTTGTGTCCAAGACCTGAAAAGCTTGAGTTGATAGGCATTTAAAAAGTTTCTTTAACCCTGAGATATAATTACTATGGATTTCCTGTTTATTGAGTCTGGGTTCATTTAATTTTTAAAATTTTACTCTATTCTTTGGAAAATGGAGTGGATATGCAATAGTAGAGAAAATACATAACAGCGGTGTAACTCAATTTGTGCCAGAGAATAAAGTGTGCTCTCTAAAGTTAGTACAAATCCCAGAATGGCTGTGTCTTTAGATGCTTTGCTAGAGACATTAGTATGATGGATTTAGCACAGCCTTCCAAGGGATGAACCTGGGTTTTATCCAGGCTACAACAGCAGCTGAATGACCTTGGGAACATCATTTAACCACTGTGTGCTCAGTTGTCTCACCTGTGAAGTGGGGAGAATAATAACTTGTTCTGTGGTTGGGGATGATACAAGTTTATCTGGAAAGGCACAGAGCTCCAGTTTGCAGAGCCACCTATAGTGATTTACTTGGGATTAGATCCCAGTACTAGCTGTGTGACCTTGGCATATTATTTAACCTCTCTGCCTCAGTTTCACCATCGGAAATTTGGGAATAATAATAGATCCTAATATATATGGTTGTGATGAGAATTGAAAGAAGTCAATTTTTGTAAAGCACTTAACCACAATGCCTGGCACATACCAAGTGCGTCTGTAAATGTTTGTCAATTATGCATCTTTTATAGTACCGTTTATGTGGTAGCTATTCTATAAATATTACTTCCTTTCCTCAAGATTTTCTTTTTCCTTAAGATTTTCATGTAGTCTGTAGTCAATATTGATAAAAAGAAAGGCATGCTAAACTATTACTTTTAGCAGGACCTGCTGAGAAAGTACATTTTCAGGAGACAGCATAGTCGGAATTAGACACCGATCCAGGAGGATTAAGGTGAATTTTAGTGGCTTAAATCACTGATTTGCTCTGCAAAATCATCACTTTCCATTAACTTATAAAAGGAATCCACCTATCTGGAAAAGGTATTGGAGTGGAGAGGAAAATTTTAAAGTTACTAATGTAATGTAATCTGATTCTAAAATTTCTATACATTGAAAAGAATCTGTAAACTACAAAAGGGAAGAAAAAAGTGTTAATCACTTAAGATTTGGGCTATGTAATGCTCTGGTCTTCTGGTTTTTCTGTATATAGGTGTAATTAATTTTTTTCATTTTCACCAGTTAAGATTATTGTATATATTTTATAGCATAGATTTTTAAAGATCAAAGTATTTTAAATTTCTCATATATTGATGTATACATTTTAAGTATATATTTAAAAGAATGATGTGGAAACATCAGGTCTAGAACTCACTAATATGAACAAAAAAAACATACTCTTCAAAAACCTTTTAATTTTACTTCTCAATAGTGAAAGTATTTTTTTAAAGCAACATGAAACTTAGACTAGTAGCATTAAAGTTTATAAGATATAAGAAACCACAAAGTAAAACCTAATATTTCTTGATTTCTTCTGACTCGACAAAGATTATTCTGATAATTCACAGTGAACTTTGATCCAGAACCAGAAGTTCTCACAACTGATCTGTGATGTAAATATATTTTCATTTTACATCTAGGGAAACTGAAGTACATTTTCTGGTACAAGAACATTAAACACAGTCTGACTGTGTACCCTTCAGTGATGTAATGGGGTTGATATATCATCTACCAAGCCTAAGCTTTCTGTGTGTGCTTTGATTGAAGAACCTAGTGGTGTATACTGCTCTAAATCAATTATGAAAGTAGCCATGAATTTGCTAATTCTTCTATGGCTACATTCACAGTAAAATCCTTTTGCCAGAAAGGAATTCTTACTTCTTAATTGAAGAAGTCAGTAAGGAGCTGTCTATGTGTTGTATCATTATCTTTAGATTTCTCCTTTTTTTATATCCTTACAGCTTTGTGCATTCAGTCGGCCTTTCCCTCTCCTTCCTCTCCTCTACCCTTCCCCTTTTATGTTTATTGACCTGGCAAACAAACCTTTTCCACTGGAGTCCCATTCCATTGTAAAGACAATTCTATGCTCTTCTTCCCTGGTCTGGCTAAGGCCTGTGTCTCTCCAGTAAACATTGATACCCTATTTTTCTAAAAGATCAGGTTTATTGAGGTATAATTTACATTCAGTGTATGTATAATTTACATACAGTGAAGGTATTTTGATGGACAGCAGAATTGTGACAAATTTATATAGCTGTACACCACCACCATAATAGAGACAGAATATTTCTGTCTTTATTATGAATACTTCTAAAGTTGCCTCTTGTCCCTTTGTAGTCAGTCTCTTTCCCCCAGATCCTAGCATCTGGCAACAAGTGATCTGATTTTTGTCCTTGTAGTTTTGCTTTTTCCAGAATTTCCTAGAAATGGAATTACATGGTTTGTAGCATTTTAAGTCTGTCTTTCTTCACTTTGGCACAATTAATTTGAATTATGTTGTTGATTCTACAGGTAGTTCTTTCCTCTTTATTGCTGAGGAGTGTTCCTTTATGAATGTACCAGAGTTTGTTCATCTTTTTACAATCTTTTCAGGTGTTTCCAGTTTTAGTGGAGTATGACCTGTTTATTTATTCACCTGTTGATGGCCTTTGCATTATTTATAGTTTTTGTCTATTACAAGGGAAACTTCTATGAATATTTGTGTAAAAGTCTTTAGATGGACATATGCTTTCTTTTCTTGTGGATAAATGCCAAGATCAGATACCAAACTTTTCTAAATGGTTGTGCCATTTTACATTTCCACCAACAATATCTGAGAGTTCCAGAAGCCCCTTGTCCTTACCTGCGCTTGTTGGGCCATCTTTTCAGTTTCAGTTATTAAAATAGGTGTGCAGTGTTATCTCATTACCGTTTTAGTTTGCATTTCCCTAATTATTCTAACATCTTTGCGTGTGCTTTTTTCCCATTCGTATATTTTCTTGGGTAAAGTGTTTTCCTTTTTTTGTACATTTTTAAGTTGGATTGTTTTCTTATTGACTGTTGAATGTTTTTTATATATCTACTGTATACTAGTCCTTTATCAGATATTCATTTTGCAAGTATATTCTGCCTGTCTGGGGCGTGCCTTCATTTTATTAACAGTGCCTTCTGAAGAGGAGCTTTTAATTTTGATATAGTCCAATTTATCAGTTCTTTCTTTAATGGATCATGGTTTTGGTATTGTATCTAAGAAGATATCCTTGCCTAACCCAAGGTCACAAAGCTTTTCTCCTATTTTGCCTCCAAAAGTTTTCTTTTTCTTTTTTTTTTTTTTAATTAAAGTTTATTGGGGTGACAATTGTTAGTAAAGTTACATAGATTTCAGGGGTACGGTTCTGTAATGCATCATCTATATATCACATTGTGTGTTCACCACCCAGTCAGTTCTCTTTCCATCACCATATATTGGATCCCCTTTACCCTCATCTACCGCCCTCCTCCCACCTTACCCTCTAGTAACCACTAAACTATTGTCTGTGTCTATGAGTTTCTTAACTTCTCTTATTATCCTTTCTTGTGCTTATGTTTTAAATTTGACCTTTTCTAGTATATTTTTGTTTTTAAAAACGGCTTTATTAATATAAATTTGCATATCATAAATATTCACTGATTGTCAGTGTATAATTCAATAGTTCTTTATATGTTTACAGAGTGGTACAACAATCACCACAATCTAATGATGGGACATTTCTACCATCACAAAAGGAAACTGTGCCCATTAGCAGTCACTACCCATTCTTTTCCTAACCCATCCTGAGGCAACCTTTAATCCATTCCATGTCTCTGTAGATTTTTCCCATTCTGGAAATTAAATAAATTATATGTGATCTTTCATATGCTTTACATCCTTTCTCTAGCCCCTGGCAACCACGAGTTGGAATTCTGTTTCTGGATTTACTTAATCTGGACATTTCATATAAATGCATTCATACAGTATGTGCCTTTTGTGTCTGGCTTCTTTTACTTAGTATAATGATTTTAAAGGTCATTCATGTTTAGCATGTATCAGTACTTCATTCATTTTTATGGCCAGATAACATTCCATTGTGTGGAATGTTTGTTTATTCATTAGTTGATGAACTTTTAGGTTGTTTCTACTTTTTGGCTATAATGAGAAATGCTGCTGAGAACATCCTGTACAAGTCTTTGTGTGGACATATGTTTTTATTTCTCTTGGGTATATACCTAGCAGTGGAATAACTGGGTCAAATGGTAATCCTATATTTAACTTTTTTAGGAATTGCCAGACTATTGTCCAGAGTGTCTGTACTATTTTACATTCCCACAAGCTATGAACCAGGGTTCCAATTTTTCTGTATCCTTGCCAAGACTGTTCTTGTCTGTCTTTTTTGTTGTAGCCTTTCCAGTAAGTGTGACATGGTATCTCATTGTGGTTTTGATTTGTATTTCCCTAATGACTAATTATGTTTATCATCAGTTTCATTGGCTTATTTGCTACATACATATCTTTGGAGAAATGTCTATTCATGTCCTTTGCCCATTTTTTAATTGGGGTATTTGTCTTTATTGTTGAAGTATAATAGTTCTTTATATATTCAAGTTACAAACCCTTTTTAGATATATGATTTGCAAATGTTTTCTCTCATTCTGTGGGTTGTCTTTTCACTTTTTTGATAGTGTCCTTTGATGCACAAAAGTTTTTAATTTTGATAGTCAGATTCTCTATTTTTTCTTCTTTTTTTTTGTTTGGTGTCATATCTAACAATGACCTAATCCAAGGTCATGAAGATTTACTCCTAGGTTTTCTTTTATGAGTTTTATACTTTTGGTTTTTACTTTTAGGCATTTTATTTACTGAGTTAATGTTTGTATACCAACGCACAATATATGTGACAAGAGTCCAACTTTATTCTTTTACATGTGGATATCCAGTAGTCTCAGCCACATTCATTGAAGAGAATATTTTTTCTGATTGAATTGTCTTGACATCTTTGTCAAAAATCAATTGAACATAAATGCAAAGGTTTATTTCTGGACTCTCAGTTCTATTCCATTGAACTGTATGTCTCATTTCATGCTAACACCACACAGTCTTGATTACTGTAGTTTTGTAGTATGGTTTGAAATAAAAAAATTCTAACTTTGTTCTTTTTCAAGATTGTTTGGGCTCTTCTGAGTCCCTTGCATTTCCATATGAATTTGAAAACTGGCTTGCCAATTTCTTCAACAAGACAGCTTAGATTTTGATAACAATTGTATTCAATTCATAGCTCAATTTTGGAAATATTTCTACCTTAGCAATATTAAGTTTTCTAATCCATGAACATGAGATGTCTTTTATTTAGATCTACTTTAATTTCTTTTAATGATATTTTGTACAAGTTTTGCACTTTTTTGTTAAATTTATTCCTCAGTATCTTATTTCTAATGCCATTGTGAATTAAATTATTAATTTCACTTTTGAATTATTTATTCGTACTGTATAGAACTATATACACTTGGCCTTTGTATATTGATCTTATATTTTGCAAGCTTGCTGAATTATTCATTAGCTCTGATTTTTTTTTTTTTTGGTTGATGTTGATTCCTTTGAGTTTTCTATATACAGGATCATGTCATTTATGAATAGATATGGTGCCTACTCTTTGTAACCTGGATGCCTTTTATTTATTTTCCTTGTCTAATTGTCTTTGCTACAGCTTCCAGTGCAGTGTTGAACAGCAGTGGTGAATTCAGTTATCCTTATTCCTGATCTTAAAAGTAAAGCCTTTAGTCTTTCATCATTGACAATGATGTTAGCTGTGGGTTTTTAATAGATGCATTTTATCAGGTTGAGGAAATTCCCTCTATTCCTATTTTATTTTAGTGTATTTTTTTTTTTTTATCATGAATGGGTGTTGGATTTTGTCAAATTCTTTTTCTGTGTCTTTGAGATGATCACATGACTTTGGTCATTTATTCTATTAATGTGGTGTATTACACTGATTTTCAGAAATATTAAACCAACCTTGCTTGTTTGGGATAAATCCCACTTGGTCATGGTATATAATCATTTTTATTTGTGATTGGATTTGCTATTTTGTTGATGATTTTTGCATGTATAATTATAAATATATTTGAGGCTTTCTTGTGATATCTTGATTTGGTTTATTTTAGTGTAGACTGGGCAAATAAAATAATTTGAAAGTGTTCACTCTTCATCTACTTTTTGGAGAGTTTGTGAAGAACTGGTGTTAATTCTTCTTTAAATGTTTCGTAGAATTCACCAGTGAAATCAGTGTGATCCTGTGCTTTTTTGTAAAATGTTGTTTGATTATTAATTCAATCTCTTTACTGTTGGATAACTTTTCAAATTTTCTGCTACTCTTGAGTCCATTTTTGTAGTTTGTGTCTTTCTAGCACTTTACCCCTTTCATCTAGATTATCTAACTTGTTGGCATACAGTTGTTCATAGTGTGCTTTTATAATCCTTTTTATTTCTGTAAGGTTGATACTGATGTCCCTTATTGATTCCTGATTTAGTAATTTGTTGTGCATGTGGCAAAAGATTTCTTTTTTTTTTTGCTTTCAGAATATTTTTAAACCAAGACCTTTTTCAATGTAGAATACATTCAAAATAAAATGAGAATAGTAGACAGATTACATGCATTGCCATAAAATTACATCGTTTGTTAGTGTAAGGATTCTATGCTTCTTCTTGTATACTTTCTATAAGTCATAAACCTTTCTTAGCAGTGCCTTCTCATATCAACCAGGGATTTATAGTTCTTTCTCTTCTCTGTTGTGTTATTGCAACATCAAGTCACCACTCAAAGATGATTTTATAACTCAAGACCACAGATCTCAAGAGCCAAAAATATATAAATAGCAGGTGTTACACATTATTGTTTATCTTAAACATGAGGAACGACTTTGGACCAGGGAAGTTCTTGAGGAGGTGGGTCTCTTTTTACTGTTTCTCTGGTGTGAAGTTAGGGACAACTTCACAGGTAGGAGCTGTCCTGGAAGTGGGTCAGGATCATCATTCCTGTTCTGTGGACAGGAAGTTGCTAAGGGAGAGGTAGGAGTTTGCTCTGCCTTGCCCCAGGAGTCATGGCAGAAGAGAATTACGCCTCAGCTTAGCCCAGTTCAGTCCAGCGGGCTGTCATACAGTGATGCTGGTATTGAGCCTCGTTTCTCTCTCTAGTCACATTGACTAGAATAAAACTAACTCCCTGGTACAAGAACAGGAGTCATTCTATTGGACACTTGTTTCTCGTTTGTGAATGTCATCTCTAGCATCTCCCTAATTTCATTGCATTGACTGGAGAATGAGAAGGAAGAAGTCCAGAGAAAGTGTTAGATGCTGCTGGATATTGTTTGAAGTTAAAGAATCCGCTGTTATAACCTCCTCACTTCCATGCTGGTCTCTGATATCAGAACTTGGTGTGGCTTCAGTGTCTGGGTGTGTATTCACTGTCCTGTGTGTAAGCTGATTGCCTGGGACACGTTGGCAGACTGAGCTCTTCTAAGCAGGGCCTTAGTCAAAGTGTGTTTCTTGCAGCACCTGACCCATGTTTGCTCAGATCAGTTCTCAAATGTTGACCTGAATAGGCGCCTGTGCCTTTTTCCTCATTTAACTAGTAATCTTTTGGGGAGCTGAATGTAGTAGCTATTGAGAGTGAAATGTTGGCCCTCTCCTTTGACGTACTAGAGGGACCCACAGAAGTAATGAGCTGTCATGCGGGGTATCAGGCAGGGTCTCTGGTCCCGCTCCCCACACAGGAACGCAGGACATGGTGAGGCCAAAAAGGAGCACCCACGGAGCCATAGGTAGGGGAGTCATACCGCTACAGTCTCGCTGGCGGCTGGGTTAGAGACACAGGAGGCAGGAGCCACACGATCCGCAACCCGCCATCCACTTGTCTCTGCCAACCAACCTCGCTTGCTAGCTGCAATCTGCTTCTCTGCAATCCGAAATCCACACTCCACCGTGCCACATCACGCCAGGATGCCACACCACCACGCTACACGACTATACCACCTTGCTAGCTTAGCTGCAGCAGTTATATCAGTGGGTAATGGCTAACCGGTAACAGCCAATGACCAACTAGTCACAGCTGATGACCATCTACTACCTGAGCCAGCACCTTTCTATGTGAGGCCGAGGGCCTGGAAACTACTCTCTGGGGCTCTGTCCCCACATGAGCAATGACCTCTGAGACTCTTTCCAGTTCTGAAGGGTTTCAAATGATTCTTTTCTCTTAAGTAGAAACTTGCAACACACACACACAAAACAAATAGTAAATAAAAAATTAGCTATCTAATTTTAGGCAAGAGTGCCACCTAGTGACCAAATGTGAATATTTCTCAGGGAATTTCTGGTTTGATCTTGGTTCAATTAGGATGTCATGCAGAGTGTCATGTGGGGTCTCTGGTCCCGCTCCCCAGATGAAAGTGCAGCATATGGTGAGGCCAAAAAGGAACACCAACGGAGCCATAGATAGGGGAGTCATACCACTATATTCTCGCTGGCAACTGGGTCGGAGACACAGGAAGCAGGAGCCACACTATCCATCCACTTCTCTCTGCCAACCAACCTTACTTGCTAGCTGCAATCTGCCATGCTAACTGCAAACCACTATTGCTAGCTCAGCCACTATCTTCTTGCTAGCCCCCACTTTCTCTGCCAACGTAGCCATGGCAGTTATATTAATGGCCAATGGCTCACTGGTTACAGCTGACGGCCAACTAGCCACAGCTGATGGCCATCCAATCACAGTTGATGGCCATTTACTGCCTGAATGAGCACCTTTCCATGTGAAGCCGAGAGCCTGGAAACTGCACGCGTGGCTCTTTACACACATAGGATCATTAATTATTCATGATTTATGTATTCAACAAACATGAAGTGCTCACACACCAGACAGTGCTAGGCACTGGAGATACTAAAATCAGAAAGGCAGAGTATTGCCCTACAGGTGCACATTCCTAATAGAAGGGAAGAAATCACTAAGGGAATAAATTACTGCACGATAAATGCTATAACTAACCTCCCAACACTCTGGTTCACCTTTAATTTTTAAAGGGACTGGAACCTGGGTCTGGGCACAGCAAACCCAAGTTCCTCATTAGTTGTGGTTGGTGACCAAAAAGAGAAAGCAAATCCAAAGTAGCAACAATGGCTTTTACATTGATTTTCACTTAACTCTCTCAAGAACACTATAAAGCTGTTTAGATGTCAACTTTACCAGGTTTCCTAAACTTATATTTATAGTACCTCCTCACATTTTAAGGATCAAAGATAGATAAACTCTTACTTTTTGAGAGTATACAAGATCTGACAATTAAGTTTGCAAACTCATCCTAGAAAAAGTGCTACATACCTCATTGCTGAATATCACTACGGTCACCTTCGAAGTACTCCCCTTGGGAAGTTATACACCGATGCCAGTGCCTAGTCCACCCTTCAAGGCAATTTTGGAACTCTTTTTCTAGAATGGTGTCGTTCTGGGAGGCATGCGGGGTCTCAGCTCCCGCTACCCACATAAGAACGCAGCATGTGGCTAGGCCAAAAAGGAACACCCACGGAACCATAGTTAGGGGAGTCATACCACTATAGTCTCACTGGAGGCTGGATTCACATGACGTGCGACCTGCTGTCCGCTTTTCTGCCTGCCAACCGAACGACTCCACTCTCCAGCGCAGCCGCGACAGTTATATCAGTGGCCAATTGGCTAACCGGCTACAGCTGATGGTCAACTAGCCACAGCTGACAGCCATCTACTACCTGAGCCAGCACCTTTGCATGTGATGCCCAGAGCCTGGAAACTGCTCTCTGGGGCTCTGTCCCCACAAATGGCCATCAGAGCTGTCATATTACCCTTGATGTCCTGAATCTCATCAAAATGTCTTCCTTTCAATATTTTTTTTTTACCTTTGGGTAAAGAAAGAAGTCATTAGGGGTCAGATCAGGTGAGTAGGGAGGGTGTTCCAATACAGTTATTTGTTTACTGGCTAAAAACTCCCTCACAGACAGTGCTGTGTGAGTTGGTGCATTATCGTGATGCAAGAGCCATGCATGAGTCGTTGGCGAAAAGTTTAGGTCATCTAACTTTTTCACGCAGCCTTTTCAGCACTTCCAAATAGTAAACTTGGTTAACTGTTTGTTCAGTTAGTACAAATTCATAACGAATTATCCCTCTGATATCAAAAAAGTTTAGCAACATCGTTAAAACAAGTTCGCAAACTTAATTGTCTGACCTTGTATATTCTACATACATATTTGAAAGTCAGCTGTAAACTATTTAAGAAAGAGAAGCCCCAGAAGGAATGCATTCACAAGGTAGTGTTAAATGTGGTATCAAAGTGGTCTAAAGCACAAATTTTTCAATGAGATAGTCCTGGGTACACATCCCGAGTCAGCTGCCTACCCAGGAGGGCTGTTGAAGCTCTAAACCTCAGCAGCTTCCCCTGCAGAATAGCAAGAGAAGTAGTGCCTTCTTCATGTGGCTGTGGTGCAGAGGATGAGAGAGAAGGTATGTAATTCATTTATCAAGTGCTAGGAAGAGTGAAGGTCCAATAAACATAAATACTCATTATTCTTATGAAGAAATATGGACCACTTCAGGGAAGATGGTCGCTAATGACACAGACTTTTCTTATGCATCAGGATCTCAGATCAAGTAGTGTCAACACTACTTGGGTTAGAGCTCCCTCAAACTGTTATGGCCAGAGGTGAGTCATTTCGTACCCACCTGTTTTTAGTTCTCTCACCTGGAAGATTCATTTCCTTAGACCAATAGGCTGGAGCACCTGCTATAATTTAGTCTTTGCCAGCCACAAGAGAGAAAAAATAGGACATGGAAGTGTTGCTCTTAGAACAATTTTAACAGTTAGGCAGTGGGCAAAGGAGTAAGTGAGCATGTTCTTGTATGTTTTAATTACAAAAGTAAGGGCTGAGCATTAAAGGAAATTCGTTTAAGGCAATTAACTTTTCTCCAATTAGTAATTAAGCATCACCAATTCATTTCAACTAATAAATGGCCCCTGTAGAAAAAGGGGTAAATGAGTTTGACTTACGAATTTTTAACATCTAAAAAGATCTTTACATACTAACTACAACTTTCTAATTCTATTTAGACAACTAGATTTATAGGCATATTCATTGAAATTCCATGAACCCACAGGTTTGGAATCCTCTGGGAGCTTGTTAGCAATGCAGAATTTCAGTCCTCACCCTTCACCTTCTGAATAAGAATCTGAATTTTAACAAGATCCCCAGATAATTTCTCTACACATTCAAGTTTGAGGAGCTCTGCAACAAGTTATGTTGCTTGCATAGTGCAGTACCACACCCAGAACACTAAGAGGAGCCATTTCCTCAAATTTCTTATATACATTTTAGGGGTGAATTTAGAACCACTGCTGTTAAGTCTTTTTTTGCAATCAATTTTTCCCCCATTGGAATAACATTTTATTCTTTAATGAAGAGAAAACAAAGATAATACAAAAAATGTTATGTCTTATACACAAGTTTTATCTAATGAATGTGGAGAATAAATGTTTTAAAATTTCTTTGTTAAACTCTAAGACGTTTTAGAAAGACTGAAACAATTGTTCTAAAGTCCAGGTAAATATTTGAAAATTATATCACATTTGTGTTATAGGTTGGGATGGAGCTACGATAAAAAATAAGTGAATTACATTGAAAAACTTTTGCTTTAAACTACAGATGTGTATGTGTGATGTATTTATTTCAAGAAGTACACTTGTCAAAGAAATATGAAAAAATATAAAAACAAGAATGGCGTCATTTCATAATGACATGAATAAACCACGATGAACCTTTAACTCATTAACCCTCCTCATCAAAGACATCTACTCAAGGTCACTAGTAAAAATGAACTTCCTGTTTCTTTCCTTTAGAATAAACAAAGAAATCTATAAATTGAGGCTTCAGGCTTACCAGCTACAGGGAACTCTAAACCTAGGATAAGTGACAAAAGAGAGAACTTGCAACAGCTGCTTGCCCTGCTCTCTTGGGCGGCACACAATATTGCCATGGGCCCCACTCCCCTGGTTTCTCAAGTCTCCGTACAGTGCTTGGCTCATCAATCTCTTTATGTAGGGTGAAACACTGTAGTAGCTCTTTTGAGCACTTTGTCTTCTCCACCTCCAGGTTTTAGGACCAGGCTTCTTGGAGAGAGGTTCCCAGCTTGTGTTGGGCTTAAATACACTGGGAGAATTAAGGGAATATTTTCTACAGCAACAGCTTATCAGCTCATGTCCTCCTTCAGTTGACAGGGATATTCGTCTCTTAAGGTTGGTTATAAGGTGTAAATGGCTGTGGATGGATGAAACAACCCCACAGAGAAATGAGAAATTCAGAGAAGTAGTTTGTAAACAGAATCTGCAAAACCTTACCAGTGATGAAATAATAATCAAAGAATTCAGTGTTGGTGAGAATGTATGGAACTGGGTTCTCTTTGACACCACTGTTGGGACTGTATTTTGGCACAGCTTTTTAGAGTGCAGCTTGATAGTATTTGCCAAAATAAAACATGCTCATATTCTTTGGCTCACAGTCATATTCTAAGCTAGAAATGGTGTTCTAATACTAAAAGCCTAACAAGCTGGCCCACAAATGCAGAGAGAAGGCAAATGTTTAAATTACTGTCATTTTTCTGTGTGCCGGCCAGCTGAGTCTGTACTATTTATTCTCATTATATAGATCATACCAAACAGAATAGAACTTTGGTCCCTGTAACCAATAAGTTGTCAAATCAAGATTTCAAAATATTCATCATATATTTCCCTTAGAAATACCAAGATGTACCAAAAGCAAATATGGGGGAAAGGGACTGATGGTGTTTAAAGGTTAAATGTGTCATATGTTTTGAAAAGGATTGTGAAATAAAGGCTCTTCCCATTGGGCAGAGTAACCCTATCAGCCCGCTGAACCACATGGCCTCTTCCTGCTGTCTGATCACTCATGCAGTTGGAACTAGAAGAGGGTGTCCTGGTCCTCACTCCACTCACTCTTATGACAGCTCCTCCACAGCGAGAACCTTTTCCATCTCCCACAGAGCTCTCATAGCATGAGAAAGGTGCATTAGGTATCATGGTCAGAAATAGAATTCAGTGTTCCACCTCCTAGCACAGAACAAAAGAAAACCAGTGAAGCTGCTTTGGGTTTCCAAGTGGATTACATAATAACTGAACTAAATATAAATAATTAGAGATAGAAAAAATAGGGGAGAAAGGCACACATTTATAAAACACTTGTAGTTTACTGTAAGTACTTCTTAAAAGCAAAACCAAATAACTGAAATTTATTATTAAGTGCTGACAATGTGCAGGCCTGGGTCTAAGTTCTTTATAGTATAAATAAACTGAAGCCTCACAATAATCTCTTGCGGACTGATAGGAATGACTGTCTTTCATCGGTTCTGTGACACTGTTCTCCACCTCCCAACACACCCCCACCCCCCCTCCTACCTCCCCCAACTTCTGGAATCCCATGAGTATTCAGCTCACGCCTGCCCATACTTGGTTGTCTTCCTGCCCATCAACCCCATCTTGTTGCACATACTTGTTTGTCTTCCTGGTGTTATAAGAGGATACCCACAAATCCTTCCTGTTTCAGGTAATAAACCCTTTGAGGATCATTTGAAAAGGACTATGGCTGGGTTCTGAAATCTTCTTGACACGTCTGGTAAGGTCAAAAAAGCTTTGAGCACTGCGGAGAAGAGGTGCTCAAAGCTTGGAACTTCTCCTTGGAACCAGGAGAAAAGTGTGGAGCCATCTTTGAAGAAATGCTGCCCAGTGGCCATGATGGCCCAGAGGACAGCAGCCAGTGTGTGTTGACACGTGGACAACAGTGACCTGGCCGACAAGCTAGGAGGGAGAGTTGGGCTCTGAATAGAGAAAAATCTACAAATATCCTAACTTATTTTTATTATATTTTCATATATATATATATATATATATATATATATATACACATATATACATATATATGTATGTATATATGAGTGATATGTTGAAACCTGTATCTGAATAGATCTAATAAGGATTTTTTTATGAAATATAAAATAAAAAATTGAAGTAAACAGACAGCACTGTGTCATAGCTTCATTGGCAGTGTTTTTTTTCCTTTCCTAGTGGCTTATAAAATCTCAGTACATCTTACAATTGACATTTTAGATTTGTTGAAATATGACATTTTTTAAGGTTGATTTCACAGATGAGGAACTGAAGCACAGTCAGGTTAAACAACTTGCTCAATGTTGCGTAACTAGTTGGTGCCAGGATGTTGACAAAGCAGGCTGCCTGTACTGTGAACTGCCGAGATGTGTGCTCATTGCCCACCTCTGGTTGTCCCATTGTTCCAGTCTGGTTCTGGGCTGTGTTTTTAGCAGGCCTCCTGTCTGCCATGTCTTTGTTCCTGTCCATTTTCCAATCCCAGTTCTCGGTCTTCCCAAATAGTCTGAGAAATTTAGTACACACTTCTATGTTTGAATCAGACAGGGTCAGTTTCTTTTGCTGATGAATACACTATTAAATGATTGCTGCTGTAGATTTCACCAGGAAATAACTGTGTCCATGAGAGGTCTTCAAGTTTGTTGAAAATGGATGAGCTCTGTGGACATGGGGAGTAAGAACTGGGGGGACGAAATGGGCTCCTTTGCTTTAGTCTTCCTCAAGCTCTGCAATATTGATGATACCATTGGGCCTTCCATATTTTCCACTGAAACTCAACTCATGCATTTTCTGTAAAATGTCTTCCGGTGTACATTGATACCATTTCCTTAATCAAGTGAGTGATACTGGATAGCTGCAAAAGTTTAAGCTATCACAATAACTGAACTGGATTACTTACCTTTAGAGCACTTTGAGTTTTCCTTTGTAGTAATTTAGACACTTCTAAGTTTATTGTTTATAATTATTTGTTTGATACATGCTTTCCCCATTATGCTACTTTCATGGGGTGGGGATCTGGGCAGTTTTATGCCAGGTATTAGGTAAGTGCTCAGAAATCATCTTAATGACCTCAAATGTTAAGAGCTTGAGGGCCTCAGAAGCCCTCTGATTATATACTGTTAGTTTACAAATGAGGGAGCAGACTGACCTCTGGTGAGGTGCTGTATCTTGTTCTTTGTCACAGTGGGGGAGGGGCTGTTAGCTCTGAGACCCAGAGTACTTCACTCCCAGTTACTAGCTCTGTCCTCCTGGCCTCTGTCTCTGTCTAGGTCCCATTGTATATATCCTTCCTGAATATTCTATAGAGAAAAAGTCAGTGCCAGTTTATTATACCTAAACAAATGTGTTTGTAAATGTTAATTTGTAATGGTTCAGCCATGGGTGAGGAGATTGACTAGGAGGAAGCTAAACAATGGATGAAAGTCAAGGTTGAACCCAGCATCCTGGGAAAGGAGAAATAGTAGGTAATAGGAAAATGGAGCAACAGCTCAGGAGTGGAACTACCACCACAGTATGGAAGGAGTAAGCTTGTGTTTCAGGATAAAGCTGCCTCCGAGAGTGGCTTAAGTCACCTCTGAGAAATGGCGAGACTGCCATGCCTCTTTGCCCTCATCCCCAAACCTTACAATATGAGCTTTATTCCCTTCACCAGAGACAGAGTTCTGCCTGGGATGGGAGACTGCTGGTGCTGGTTACTGAATGGGGAGAAATCAAGCACTAATACATTTCTGAAGATTTAAGCGGCTGTTTGGATAGGAATGGAATCTGAAATCCTGTTATGGGTGGTACCTGCTGGTTCCGTTTCCTAGATCACATCCCTAGAATTGCCAGCCTTAGGTGATATACCCCATTGCAGATGGTGACAAGCTTGACTGGAGTGCCCTGGAATGGAGAGGGGGAGCCTGGGTCACCCACGCTGTGGTCTAGAAAGGAATAGCTGTCAAATCCTCAGATGAAGACAGTGGAAGTGTCATCAAAGGCATACTATATTTTGCCTCAGAAAAGGTGTAAGAGATGCCAACATGTTGCTGCAAAGTCCTGCCTGTAATCCAAATTCATATCAAAACAGGAATAAAGGAAAGATAGAGATGGTTGTAGTGCTTCTCTTATACTTGGAACCCTTTAGGAGAACTGTGATTAATCCAGCTCCATGAAGATAAAGGAATTGTATTTGAAGATGCTTGTAACTCTGCTGCTTGTCCTACTGGCCTTTTTCTTGACCCTTAGGGTAGGTAGGGTCTGGGGGATGTGTGAGGACTTCTGTCTGCTCCACCTGTACTTCACCCTGCTGCTATCATCTTTTTACAGAAAGCCTGGTAAGGACCCTGGCCCCCTGCAGAGAGAGAGAGAGAGAGAGAGAGAGAGAGAGAGAGAGAGAGAGAGAGAGAAGACCCTAAGAAAATGAGAGCCTAATTAAACCATGAGGTCCTATTTTACAAAAAGGAGAGAGGAGCTTATTAGCTACCTGAGGAGGCTAATCATATGAATGAGAAAAATTAACCAAGGGAAACAAGTGAAAGTTGGGAGCTCAAAGCTATAAATTAGGTGGAAGCAGCAGCCAGGTGTGTAGGCAAGAGTTCTTGCCAAGAATTTGAATTGTTAAGATCTTGAGAAGGGCGAGGGTCACCTTCAGCTTTCGATGGATTCACTCTCATGTTAGCAAGCCAGTTAATCCATCATAGTTTTTCTTATTACAAATACTAATACTAGCAGCTTCTAAGAATGAGACTTTGTGGGTCAGAATCCATGACATTATTGAGACACAAAGGATAAGTTAGGGAGTCGAATGCAATGTTTTAAAGATAGAAGAAGAAACGCCTAAGAAGTTTTGTTTGTGGTGCCACCTCCTGCTGGTAGTTAATGTCCAGTCACCCTGAAGAAGCACAGGCTTGAGTGCACTAGCTGACCCCTCCCTTGGATCACTCTTTCCCCTCATGCTGAAGTGGCTCAGGTACTTCTTAAGCGTGTATCAGCTCCCATTGCTGATGACCCAGCAGTTCTGGCTTCTTTCTTTAGTAACTCTCTTCTGAGTGGTGGCTTTTGGAATGGCTGTTGGAGAAGTAAAGTTGCCTGGAATATGACAACTCTTATTCTCTTGATGCTCCCAGGCCTCCCATGGGGCACAAGGCTTATCAGTGTGCCAAGGAACGGCCCCTGCTCCTCTTCCCTCACGATGCTAAAGGGCCTTGTGATCATTTGACAGCCTCCATTCCTCACTTAGAAGCTGTGAAATGGCTTGCCTATTTGCTTTATAAAACTCATATGTTCTCTTAAAATCTTTTTTTAAGTAAGTTTTTTTCTTCATTGGTTTTTATGATGATGTTAACATACTAGGAACCCAGAGGCAAGTTCACTTTAAAAAAAGATAATCTCTGACAAACGGTTCTATTTCTTTCTCTGGCTATTTGGTGTCAAGATGACAAGTGGCTCATAGGTGTGGGGTCTGTGTAGGAAGTCTCCTACATGGCCACACTGAGAATGTTTATTGTAGAAAGAGAACTTTTGCCCTGTGAAGTCACCTCCTCCGAGTCACCAGTAGCTTTCTGATATTCTATCACAGGAAATTCCTGGTGGTCCACAAAAGCAGTCTTCTGAGAGCAGCTGCAGAGAGAGAGAAAATAACTGTTGAATTTGACAGTATGAAGGTCTGGGGACCCATGTTCAGGGATGGCCCAGCACCTGGGCTCAGTGAAATGCAAACTGGAAGACTCTGAACAATGTCAAAATAATCCAAGGAACAAAAGTCAACTGACCTCTCATTGTAATGCATTTAATGCTGATAGAAAGGTACTAGAGGATGTCTTTTGTATCTCAACAAGGTAGTAGGGCATTATATTTAGATTTGGTTTCTTTGAAGCTGTAGTAACTACCCCCACCCCACCCTACCTCACTTTTATCTAACATTTAATGTTAACTGTCAAAACCTCAGCTTAAAAGTTTGGGTAAGACAGTGGTATGTTTGAAGCATCAGATTTTGAATGAAAAACTGTCTTATATCAGTGATTTTGACTCATAACATTAACATGCTTCAAATATTTTACAGTCACTTCTCCATTAACCTCAATTCACTGTGTGACACAGCCAAATCCCTTAATTCTCTGGGCCTTAGTTGTCTCATCTGTAAATAAGAGAGTGTTATTAATCTCTAATGGCTCTTCCAGATTTAAGATCCCAGGATTCTAATTCTTTTCATGTCCCTGCTTAGGGGGAGTAACAGGCACCATCTGTTGCTCTGACTGGGTGAGGAGCCTGAACCATGTTTCTCTGGGTCATACCCAGGACTCGTGAATGATATGATGCAAAGGTCCTTTTCCTGGACTATCTCTGGCTCTGACTGTGATGTAAGAAATAAATGAACAACAGCCTGAAAGAACAGTACAGGTGAGTTAGAGATTGACTTCTCTAAAATAATTATGACCCTTCGTTTGAGGTTGTTTCTGGGCCTTTTGAAAACTACTTCAATAACTATTTTTTTTCCCTGGAATTCCATGGAACAATGTAGGCTTTGCATTAAATCTTTAATGTTCTCTACTGATATGTTTTGAGTGCTGTTCATGCATCAAGTGGCTTGCTTCAGTTGGTCCACCTTGAAGGCAAAAATCTCATTTGATACTTTTGATGTATTGCAATAAGGTTGGCCTGAAGAATATTTAAATGTCTGCATTATTCTCTGTACAGTAAAATGGAAGGCCAAGGAGTGGCATGAATTCTTAGGGGCCAAAGCAATGATGAAGTTGGGAAGAAGTGATTCAATAGTCTTTGTGGACTTCTGTTGGCAGCCTGCATTTTCTTAGCTACGCAACTGGCGGCTGCTACACACCTCCCACCAGCCACAACAATTCATGGAAATTAATAAATGCATTTATTGGGAGAGGTCATGGATAAAACGGGAAAATCAGTCCTTCAGCTTCCCAGATAAATACTCTGGGATCAAGTTTCAACAGAAACCAGCCGTCTCCTTCACAGAACCAAGTATTTATAGCAAACAGAAGTGGTTCAAATTCTTAGGTAGTTCAGCAAAGTTAAGTACAGTTCTTGTCTTTGTTTAGTTAACAAATGTGTTTAGAGGAGGTTTGTCTCACAAAACACCAAGTACTAGAAACTCTAGCATATGAGAAGCCTGAATTAATGAATCTGATTATCCTCTCATGTGGTCATAGAGAAATGATAATTTTTGCTTAAAAGTGACATGCAGTTCAGTGAGGGAAGAAGAGTCTTTTCAACAAATGGTGCTAGAAGAAGTGGATATCCACATGCAAAATAATGAACATGAACCACTTTCTTATGCATAAAATTAACTCAAAATAGACCATAGACCTAAATGTAAGAGCTAAAAGTATTAAAATTTTAAAAGAAAATGTAAGAGTAAATCTCTGTGACCTTCAATTCGTCAGTGGTTGCTTAGATATGACACCAAAAGCATAAGCAACCAAAGAAAAAAGAGATAAATTTGGCTATGTCAAAATTTAAAACTTTTGTGCTACAAATGAAAACACAACCCACAGGAAGGGCAAAAATTTTTGGAAATCACATATCTGATAAGAAACTGGTATCTAGAACGTATAAAGAACTCTGACAAGTCAAAAACAAAAATACAAGTAACTCAATTTAAAAAATGGGCAAAGGATTTGAATAGACATTTCTCCAAAGAAGATACAAAGATGGCCCATAAAAACATAAAGGATGTTCAACATCATTAGTCATTAGAGAAATGCAAATCAAAATCACAGTGAAATACAACTTCAAACCTACTAGGATAACCATAATCAAAAGACAACAAAAACAAGTATTGGTCAGAATATGGAGACATTGGATCCTTATATATCGTTGGTGGGAATGGTTGGTGCAGCTGGTTGAAAAGCAGTTTTGCAGTTCCTTAAAACATAGAGTTACCGGCAATCTTGAGAAATAAGAACAAAGTGGGAGGTATCACACTACCTGACATCAAATCATACTACAAGGCTATAGTAATCTAAACAGTATGGTACTGGTATAAAAACAGACACATAGATCGATGGAACAGAATAGAGAGCCCGGAAATAAATCCATTCAGATATGGTCATTTAATCTATGACAATGGAAGCAAGAATTTACGTTGGGATAAAGACAGTCTATTTAATAAATGGTGCTGGGAAAACTGGACTGACTCATGCAAAAAAAATGAAGCTGGACCACCTCCTTACACCATATAAGAGAACAAATTAAAAATGGATTTAAAGACTTAAATGTAAGACCCAAAACCATAAAACTCCTAGAAGAAAACATAAGGAGTAAATTTGTGACATTACCCTGAATAATATTTTTACTGATATATCCCCTCAGGCAAGGGAAGTAAAAGGAAAAATAAACGTATGGGATTACATCAAACTTAAAAGTTTTTTCACAGCAAAGGAAACCATCAATAAAACAAAAAGGCAGATTACTGAATGGGAGAAGATATTTGTCAATGATACATCTAATAAAGGGTTAACATCTAAAATTTATAAAACACTTATTCAGCCCAACACCAAAAATATAAGCAACCCAATTAAAAAATGGACAGAGGACATGAAGAGATATTTCTCTAAAGAGAACATTCAGATGTCCAACAGACATGAAAAAATGCTCAACCACGCTAATCATTAGAGAAATGCAAATAAAAACCACACTGAGATACTATCTCACTCCAGTCAGAATGGCTATCATCAATAAATCAACAAACAAGTGCTGGTGAAGTTGTGGAGAAAAGAGAACCCAGGTACACTGCTAGTGGGATTGCAGATTGGTGTGGCCGCTATGAAAATTGGAGGTATCTCAAAAAACTGGAAATGGAACTACCTTATGACCCAGCAATTCCACTCTTAGTTATCTATCCAGAGAAATCCAGGATGCTAATGAGAAAAAAATATGCACTCTTATGTTTATTGCAGTGCTATTTACAATAGCCAAAACTAGGAAACAGCCAACATGCTCATCAGTAGACAACTGGATTAAGAAACTGTGGTACATTTATACAATGGAATATTACTTGGCTATAAAGAAGAATGAAATCTTACCATTTGCAACGACATGGGTGGACCTAGAGAACATTATGCTAAGTGAAACAAGTCAGTCGGAGGAAAAGAAATACCATATGATCTCACTTATATTTGGAATCTAAAGATCTGAATAAATCAGCAAAGTAAACAGAAATAGTCTCAGAGATATAGAGGAAAAACAGATGGTTCCTAGAGGAGATGGGGGTGGGGATGAGGGAGAAGGGGAAGAGATCAGACAGCATAAATTGGTAACTACAATATTGTCACAGGGATATGAAAGACAGTATGGGGAATATAATCAATAATGTTGTAAAGATTTTGTAGGGTGTCAGATGGGCACATGTCTCACTTATTAGGGAGACCAATTCATGGATGGTGTAGATGCTTGACCACTGCACTGTACACCTGAACCTGAAGTTGAATAATGTTGTATTATTAACATTATTATTAATGTTGTATTATTAATGTTGTATTGTTAATATTAACTATAATTTAATATATATATAATCATGAGACATGGAGTGTAGCTTAGGGAATAGAGTCAACGGAATTGTAACAGATGTATATGATGTCAGGGGCAATAGATTGGGGAAGGGGGTTATCAATTTTTGAGGGGTGAAATGTCTAACTATTGCATTGTTTTGTACACCTGAAACTAATAAAAAAACAAACAAAAAACTCCAAAAACAAACAAACAAAAACATAGACTTACCATATGAGCCAACAACATAACTCCTAGTTATGCGAGTATACCCAAGAAAATTGAAAATATGTCAACACATAAACTTGAACATAAGTGTTCATAAAAGCATTATTCATAATAGCCAAAACATGAAAACAACCCAAGTATCCATTAATTAATTAATGGATTAAAAAAATGTGGGATATCCATACAATATTATTTGGCTGTAAAATGGAATAACATACTATGCGTGGAACACCAAGGATGAACATTGAAAACATTGTGCTAAATGAAAAAACCAGGTACAAAAGACTATATAGTATATGATTCCATTTATAGGGAATGTCCAAATCTGTAGAGACAGAAAGTAGAGTAGTGGTTTTCAGGACTGGGGGTGGGGAGGAGAAATTTGGAGAAATGACTGTTAATGGATTTCTGTTTGAGATGATGTGACTACCCTAAACTCAGATCATGGAGATGGTTGTACATCTTTGTGTATATAATAAAACCATTGAATTGTACACTTTACATGGGTGAGTTTTAGCTCAATGAATCTTTAAAATAATTGACGTGTATGTATGTAGGTGATAATACATTATGATATATCTGCACTCAAGGCCTGCTGTATCCCATGCTCCCCACTGTTCTCCCTCACCAGATCCTGGCTCCACACAGCCAAAGGGAGGCCTTTACTAGCTAGGCTGTGAGAAGGAAAGGTAGCTGTGTTCCTCTACTCCTTCCTCCTACTTGACTGAATCCCAGAGATAGAAAGACAAAAAGAAATCTCCCAGGCTTTTTTTGGTTACTGAGGAAAGAAAAAGGCGATATATCACGTTGAAAAACTTATATACATATCAGTATACCAGAGCTTTAAAGATGGTTTTTAGTTTCTCATAAAATACTTTTAAAGCATAAACATTTATATACTACAGATTGACAGGATACATGACACTCTGTCTAGTTCTTTTCCTTTCATATGTTTATAATACATATATATTTTGAATATGTATTTGCATTTTTGCTATTCCCTTTTTCTATTCCAGCGTCTTAGTCCCTTTTTTATTTTTAATATGGTTTATTATGGAATCTTTTTTTATTGACCATAGTTGGTTATGGTGGCCATGAAAATGTACTTAGATGTTCTGCTTACAGAGAGTGTGCTTGGACACAGCTGCCTTTGCTGAGTTCTGTTATCCTTCGCTCCATTTATGCAGAGGATACACTACCCATGGCTGCTCCCAGCCAATGGCTGAACACACCAGAAATCCTGAGGCCTGTTACTGGGATTCCTATGACAGAATTACTTTGGCTTTAGGACTCCCTGTCAGCCTTGCTGAAACTTTTCCAGAACAACACTGCAGTTTCTCATCCTCCAACTATATAACTTTCCTCCCCTCACAAAGTGAGAGACTATATCACATAGGACATTGCCCTTGACTGCTCCTGGCAGATGGACTGCACTGGACCCTTGACCTCTCTGAGAGCTGTAGGTGGTGCCTCACTTCTGTTGACACTTTTTCAGGTTACAATGTTGTTCTAGTCTGATCAGCCAATGCCTGCCAGAACACTGTGGCCGGTGAAACTGATCTATGTCTTGTGTTTGGCTTTCTGGCCCATTTGCATTCTCACAATGGTGAGTCTTTTATTGCAAATGACTCTCAACAATGTGCTGCTCGTCAATTAGCTTTTGGAGTTTCTGTGCTCTCTGTCATTCACAGGCATCCTGTGTTGTTGAGTATTGAAACAGCCTCCTCAAAAATTGACTGAAAAATATTTCTGACTCTCCTCCTGCAGCTTTTCCTGACCCATGCACCTTAGTGAGGCAGTTTGGTCACTGAATGTGGCAGTCTGCAGAAAGGAATTATTACATTCTCTCAGCTGCTTTCTGGGTAATGATCAGGATGAAAGAGTTGGGGGTGGTCATCAAGAATAGTGAGGGGTTTATCCTACTTGCAAACTAATAAGTGAGTCAGCCATCATTTCAGTGATCCTGGCAGAAGACATGAGACTCCTGGGTCAGAGACAAAGGACTTTGCCACTCATGGCAATAGCAGTAGTTAGAGTTCCTGAGGCTAGTTCCCACAGGGTAATGTGATAAGGGGCAGGTAAAATCTGTGCATGCAATAGGTTGCATCCAGGAAAGGAACCCCAAGTTTAAGGAGCCCAAATCTTAATAGTGAGTAATGAGCTGGCCTGATTTTTACACTAGAGAAAAACACTATTACACTGGAAATTTAACATAGCTGCCCTTTGCTCTGGAGGGAAGCATTATCTTTATCTTCCAAGGCTATACGCTAGGCAAACATTCTGAAAAAAGAGTGTAACAAAGGTAGCCAATGCCTCTTCTCACAAGGTGTGTAGAGAGGCACCCTGAAGAATTGTCTCCCAATAGTTATGTAGATCTATTTTGAAAATTTGGGATTCTGCCCTTATGATAACTGGGCATGATGTTCCTTTCTGTCACCTAGTAGCAGTTGTAGGCTGGCCTGATGGTATATTCTCTGGGGACAGCCCAGCCAAAAGTGAGGCCTAAGGGATTTAAATTTCATTCTGGTTCAGCTACCTGGAATTTCTTGTTGGATTTACACAGCTTTAGGTCATAAAGATAATGATCACATGGTTGAGTACACTGCTTAGCAAATCCTCCTACGGTGGCACATACAGGCCAAAGTGAGGGAATAAACATTGTAATGAACTGAGTTGTTATGCCCCCACCCCCATTCATATGTTGAAACCCTAAGCCCCAAATGTGACTATATTTAGAAATACAGCCTTTAAGGAGGTAATTAAGGTTAAATGAGGTTATAAGGGTAAGCCCTAATTCAATAGGACTGGTATCCTTATAAGAAGAGACACCAGATCTCTCTCTCTCTCTCTCTCTCTCTCTCTCTCTCTCTCTCTCTCTCTCTCTCTCTTTTTCCTACACACACACATACACACAAGCACAGAGGAAAGGCTATGTTAAGACATATTGAGAAGGTAGATGTCTGTAAGCCAGAAAGAGAGGTTTCACCAGAAACCAGCCTTGGTATCTTGATCTTGGACTTCTCAGCTTTCAGAACTGTGAGAAAATAGATGTCTGTTGTATAAGCCACTCTGTCTATGGCATTTTGTGGCAGCCAAATGCCATAGCAGACTAATACAAGTATTTATATATATATATATATATTTTATAAAAGTGCCCTTGTCCCTGTTGTACTTGAAGGTCTTGGTGTGAGTAGGGGAATATTTGGACAAAAGCTGAAGTTATAGGTACTGGAATGGGCCACACAGATTTTGTGGTGGTAGAGGGAGAGTAATAACACTGGCACCTGGGGAAGGAGCTCCTTAGACTTTAGGAGCTATAGGGGAGCAAGTGACATTAATGATCTTTCTCTGGAGCCTTTCTCAAAGTGGAAAATGCCCTGGTATAGTTCTCTTACATTGTTGCAAGTGACTTAAATTTAAGACTGCTGGATCTCCCACCCTCTTGCAGATGAGTGTGAACACAATTTGATCATCATTTACCTTAACCTTACTGAGAAATCTATTGGAAACAGCAAAGGAGGGCTCTCCCATGCAAAACATCAGTTGCCCACTGGATGTTTTCACCATCCCCATGTCCATAGCCATTGGGCCATCACTCTGTAGGGTGAATGAAGATTGTGCTGCTGGTCGGTATTGTGTACAAACAGGACAGGTTGGATGGACTGCCCTTCAGGCAGCCGTTCTAAAACACGGACTGGGCCCAATTCAAACTGAACTGGCACCTGTAGGCCATGGTCAGGAGGCCATGTCATTGACATTGTCAATCTTTTCACATACACCCCAATGATGTAGATTTCGTTTGAATGGCCCAGCAGTTGTAAACTTTCTTTACAGGGGCACCAAGTGCACTCTCAGTGTTGTACTTCTGGTCTGAAGGCCAGGTGTTAATTTGCCTTTCTCATGAAAACATGGGGACTTGACCCCTAGGGGTGGTCAAGGAAAACTGCAAGCATTTAAGAAACACTTCTAGAGATCATATAGCCCTCAGATGAATGTGGAGATCTCTCCCAAAGCAGCTATGCTTAGTTCTCAAGGGAGCATTCTGAAGGGATAACTTGTTTGTTATTTATGTGCACCCCCTGAGCAATTTTTCCCACGATGGGAAACATCCAATTAAAAAAAGTGATATGGAATCTGCCCCTGATTTTAGCGGAAGTGATCAATGATGTGACCTCATTTCTGAAGGGCATTTAGGTCAGTATAATCTCATTGGCCATTATTGCTATGGTTGATATAATTGCCATAGACTTCCTTCTTCTGTACCTGGATTAATGCCTTGGGCTAAGTTAAAAGATCAATACAGAAAGTTAAGGAGAAAGTCACTTAGATTTTTAAGGTAGCCCCTGATGTTTTGTGGAATTTGTTCAGTTCATTGGATCTAGGACCCTGAAGGGCATTGTTGAGGTCAGTGCTGTAGGCTGGCCTTTCCTTGCTGCTTAGAGTCCTGTAGGTGGTAGTCTGAACTACTTAAGGCTGCTTAAATGCCCTGTGAGACAAATTGAATGGGTTTGGTCCCCGTTTCTGTTGGTCAGATGACAGAGTGACATACTTATGGAAAAACTTACCAGAAACCAATATCGTATAGAAATGAGGGGTGGATATTGTGCTGAAACAATTTTCCATGGATCTTTTGAGTTCCTGCAAATTTTGCTAGCAGAAGCACTGATTATCCTTTGTTCCAGACTATCTTTCTAAGGCTTTTATATTGTAAATATCCCTGGACAATAGATAGTGTCTCCCTTTGGAGCAAAGGGTAGGCATGCTTGCTGCTCATTATAAAAGATTTGGGTTTTCTAAGCTCAGGGTTCCTCTTCTATGTTATATTGCAACTCATTGTGTGTGCAGGTACCCATCTGGGCTTATATGCATCCTCCCCATGGAAACTGGGGGCAAGAACTGATGTAAATATGCTGAGGCTCATGCTGTTTGCTATATGGAGAGTAATAATTTTTTGTCCCTGACTCAGGAATCTGAGGATAAAATCTCAGATTCTTCACAGTTCTTATGTAAATAGTATGAGTAGTAAATCACCATTAAGTGTTCCATAAATCATGGATTGGAGAGACAGAAGAAATGAATTAGTGTATGTAAAAGAATTACATATATATGTGTATGTATATATATATGTGTATATGTGTGTATATATATATATATATACCCCCCCACACACATATATAATATATATATATATACACATATATATATATGTATATATATATATATATATATATATATATATATATATATATATATATATATTTCTTTTAAATTTTCCAAGGTAGCAGAAAGTCTTTCTCTAGCCAACATTATCTGTTCATCTGAATTTGTTTATATCACCTCTCTCTATTTTTCTGTTTCTACTTTTTCATATCCTTTATTTTTCAGGCTCAATGGTAATTGATGATAGCAGAAAGATTTTTATTTTGGAGCTATTTAGTATAACATTAATAAAAGACTAAGGCATTGGAACCACTGGGTAATGATCTTGCAGCTGACACAGGAGAAATATGGAAAGGACCTATGCTGAAGACTAAAGAATTTTCCATTGAGGTCTTTTTTATTTTATTTCATTTTATTGTGGTAAAATATACATAACATAAAATTTACCATTTCAACCACTATTGAGTGTACAATTCAGTGGCATTATGTACATTCATAGTGTTGTGAAACCATCACCACTATCTATTTCCAGAACTTTTTCATCATCCCAAACAAATTCCATACCTATTAAATAACTCTCCATTCTCCCCTTCCCCTAGTCCCCGGTAATCACAATTCAACTTTCTATATCCATGAATTTGCCAACTGCTCATTATAAAAGATTTGGGTTTCCTAAGCTCAGGGTTCCTCTTCTATATTATATTGCAACTCATTGTGTGTGCAGGTACCCATCTGGGACCTTGTATAAATGGAATCATACAATATTTGTTCTATTGTATCTGGCTTATTTCATATAGTATATGTTTGCAAGGTTCATCCATGTTGAAGCATGTGTCAGAATTCAATTTTTTTTTAAGGCCAAGTAATATTCTATTGTATGTATATACCACATTTTGTTTATCCATTCATCCGTTAATGGCCATTTGGGTTGCACCCACCTTTTGACTATAGCTTAGTGTTTTGAATCACAGTAACCTAACTTTGAGAACTGTCTCTGCATTAGCAAGCTTTTTGAACTTGGGTAAATTAATTTCTGTAAGCCTCAGTTTCCTCATCCTTAAAAGGGGAATAATGATAGTAATTGCATTACAGAGTTATTGAGTTACATAATAAAATGTACTAAAAGTATTTAACACAGAGCCTCAATAAACACCAGAATCCAGGTGGCACAGGAGAAAGAGTTTGACTTTAGAATTAAATAGCCCTATGTTCAAATCTCAGATGTCTTATTATGTGACTAAGGAAAGTTATTTGAGTTTCAGTTTTCTTATTTTAAAATTCAGAATAATAAGATTCATTCTTTTATACAACAAATATTTATTGACATCTACTCAAAACTTACAGGCATTCTTTTTAAAGATGGGATACAAGTGAACAGAACAGAAAAATAAATTCATACACTCATGGAGCTTACATTCTAGTTGTGTAAGAACAGAAACAGAAATAATTCTCAATTTGTGTGTTAAATAATACCGGAAATGGTGCTTGTTTGTGAAAACTAAAAGTCATCAACACCCTCACCTCAATTTTCCCATCAATTCTAAGCTAGTATGTCATAAATTGTCCAATTCTAGCCAATTCCCCACCTTGCAAGATCATCCTTAACATCACCTAGCTTAAGCCCTAAACCTTATATATACTCTTCTCTAACTTCTTATTTTAGACTCCTAAGATTCTGTCTTCCCTTACTATAGTAAATCTAATAAAGTTAGCTTTCCTTGATCAATAGGTTTATCTGATGATTGTTTGAGCAGTCAATGGAGGATACAAACAATAAACAAGATAAGTAAATTATAGAGTTGTTATAAAGAGTTGAGGTAAGAGAGAAGGGCGCTTTGCAAGGCAGATTATTTGACTTTGAGTAAGAATGAAAAGCAATTGGAAGGTTTGGACCAGAGAAGTGACATGATCAGATTATGATGACAACTGGCACCAGAATTGAGAAATAACTAAAGGGGGCAAAGGAGGCAGCCAGGAGACCAATTAGGAGACTGGAGGGTAGGAATGGACTTGTCAAGAGGTAGTTGGGCTTTCTGTTTTGAAGGTAGAATCAATAGACTTTGTCTGGCTTAGGTGTGTTCTATGTGCCTCCGTCATCTACTTTGCACATATGTCATGGGAAAAACGAGGAGTTCCTTTACCTCAAGTATGGTTCCACCTACATTTAAAAACCAGGGAGAAATAGCTCTCAAGCATGGTTAGCTGTGGGCAAAATTGCAAAATAGCTAAAACCTCATGGATTTTTTGCATGGATTTTGATTTTTAAAAATGTTTTGTTAAAATGTTATTTATCTTAACGACTGAGTTCTTTTTTTTTTCATTCTTGAGAAATTACTGTGTTGTTTGTCCCCTGAGAAATTGCCTCACTCACCTCACCCTAGCTCTGGCTCTGCTGGAGAGGCAGGTAGGTGAAGTGTTGTTGGCTGTGGTTGTAGGCCACGCCATTTTTTTGAGTGTTACATGAGGAGTTTTGAAGGGAAAGTCTTAAAAGTCTCAAGGTAGGTATACAAGTATTAGTCAGCTTGGGCTGCCATAAAAAAGAACAGTTCCACAGACTGGGTGTCTTAAACAACAGACATTTATTTTCTCAGAATTCTGGAGGCTAAAAGTTTGGGATCAAAGTGCCCACAGGGTTGGATTCTGGTGAGGTTGTCTTCCTGACTTGTAGATGACTGTCTTCTCTCTGTGTTTTCACATGGCTTCTTCTTTGTGTGCATGGAAAGAGAGTGCTCTCTGGTGTCTCTTCCTCTTCATATAAGAACACCAGTCCTATAGGATTAAGGTCCAAAGCTTATGACTTCATTTCACCTTAATTACTTCCCTAAAGGCCATATTTTTAAGTATAGCCACATCGGGGTAAAGGTTTCAATATATGACTCTTGGGGGACACAATTATTCCATAGCAGTGAGTACCCTTCTTCTATTCAGATCATGCTGCCTGAGGTGGCAGCTTGGTACTAGAAGACTGAGAATCAGAGTTTGGATTTTGGCTCTCCCTCTAAAGAACTATATGATCTTGGGCTACTTATTTACCATCTCTGAATCTCAACTTCTCCATCTCTAAAAGTACGTTAATATGTCTCATTACACAAGGAGATGAAGAGACTAATCTGAGATATATATGCAAACCTTAAACATAATTTTCAGTAAATGTTTAGGTTCCCTCCTTTTGGAAAACTAACTGGAATTCAGGAAACAAACTAGGATTGTAATTAAGTTAATGAAGCAGTTCTGGTCATCAACTTTAGGTAGCTGGAGTGATCGAGATTAGCATTACAGAGAGACTATTTACTATTTTTCTGAATTTTAGTGGCTGCCCACCCTTATCCCACACATTATTAGATCTTCAAGAAGACATTGGCAAGAGTCCCAGGCCCCACAGATGTCCTTAGGTCAAACAGGAACCTTTCCACAGCTGCTGAGCAGGAGGAAAAGTGCTGAGTCATGGATTTGTTTCCTTCTGATTATGTGTGGTTCTTATCATGTCCTTCAGTAAACATTAGCACACCCAGCTGTTAATAATGGTGATGAAATGAAGTTTCTGACTAAATCCGGGGTGGAGGTGAGGGTCATCTGCCTGGCAAACCTATACTTCTATCTATCTAGGAAGGAAGGGACCTATCTGAAGACAGGCTGTGAAGATAGGAATGTACATGTGGAGAATCCCTCGATTTCACGCAATAGGGCAACCCAAGCCTCCTAAAGGTCATGGTTGGGCAGGAACTGTGGATGTTGTCATTGGCAGATTTTCCCCAACCATTTCCAAAACCCTTTAGTATGCAAAGAAGAAAGATAAAGAAACAGTACCTAAGGCCTCATCTTGCTGGATGAAGTGTTTGTTTAAATCAGGGGTGTCTAAACTGCGGCCCGCAGGCCAACTGTGGCTCATCATCCATTGTTAATTGGCCTGCAGCAAATTCCAAAAATGTATTTAGTTTACTTAAATAAACCAGGTGAGGCAATACGTACTTCACCTCGAGTGAGTGGCCCAGCTGTTTGTGTATTTTACCGCATATGGCCCTTGGTAAAAAATGTTGAAAAAAGTTTGGACACCCCTGGTTTAAATAAATAGAGGACTATACCTACATCCTCAAAATTGATGTTTCCCTGGGGACTTACTCCAATTCTTTATTCTCCTTGTCTCCTTTTTCCATTAAAGCATGAGATTTCACTAGTGAAATCTCATCATTCCTATACTCCTTCTCCTGCCCTCCCTATATCTCCTTAGGAGGCCCAACCAGTGTTGACATGCAGGAATAGTATCAGATAATAATTTTTATTTGATGCCTAGAACTTTCCAGAATTTGTGATTACCAGAGTGAATCACAAGAGAGACTTTTATTCTCCCAGAAGGTGAAGGACAGTTATAGCCATGCCCTTCAGTGACTAGATGATCTTATGCAATTGCTTGCAGTACTGGGTTCAGAAACTCATTCTTTTACCCACAACCTGAGTGGAAAACTTCAATCAGGTAATGGAATATATATTATGCTCCCATTGCCCAACAAATTCAGACTTAATTGACATAAGGGAAAGTTCATTTCAACTGTTTTTAGTCCCTTTACTTTATCGAATTCATACTTGAGAAGTTTTCACAATGGAATTTAATTCCCAGCATTTAAATCAAGTTGATGATTAACTTATGGAACACAAGAAGAATTCTTGTTGCAATGTGTTACCACAAAGAGGGGAGCCAAGCTTACTAAAGCAATAAACTTGGGAAAGTCACTCAACATCTACAGCTGTACCTTTCACTATGGTGGTCACTGGCCACACGTAGCTCTTTAAATTAAACTAAAATTAGTTAAAATTAAAAACTCAGTTCCTCAGTCATACTATTCACCTTTCATGTGCTCAATAGCTACATGTGGTTTGCAACTACTGTACTGGGCAGGCGGATACAGAATATTTCCATCATCATAGAAAATTCTCTGGGAGCACTGGTCTACAGCCTTAGTTTCATCACCTGAGAGGGAAGTTACAACACTTCAGATTTCAGATGAGATGGTGCACATGGAAACACTTTGTACACAGAAGTGTGATACAAACTGTGTCATTAGCATTGACTTGTAATTTGGATGAAGAGTAGATTCCCGATTTCCTAAAGAAAAGTTTCGTGAAATAATCTGACTCTTTTGACGTATGTGTCTGATAGTTTTATAAGTCAGCTCTATTTCTCCCATTATAATCAGCAGTGCTGAGAATCCACCTTTCCTGGGCAGAAAGAAAAGGAAGTCCCTGTCCACTCCAGCTCCAAATTCCCAGACAGTCCTCAAACAACTGGCATCTCTCCCTAGACAAACTCTCTAGGACTTTTTTTCACCTCAACCCCTTAGCCTCATATTCTACAGCAGCTGTAGGAGGACATAAAACTATCCTCCCCCCAGCCCTACTGTCGTACACAGATTCTAGAAACCTCTGCACCCCACGTGCTTGTCTTAGGAGTTATGTAGTAGAGATGTATACTGAGAGAGTAGAGGCTTTGACCTGAAATAGGACTGGACTGGCTCTCACCTCCTGCATTTCTTAGCTATGTGACTTTGTCAAGTTACCTAACTTCCTTGAAGCAAAGTTTTTGTTTTTGTTTTCTTTAATTTCTGTAAATGCTCCTAAGACATTCACTTTGCAAGACTGTGGTAAGAGCTAAAAGAGCTAGTGGTCCTAGAATGTTTAGCACAATGCCCTGTGCATAGTATTTGGTACATAATGGGTGCTACCATGAACAGTAGTTGTATTTACTCAAGACCTGTTCTCAGTTCTGGAGGAAAATGGTGTTTTTTCTTTCTCTTGAAAAGCAATGGAACACTCTCAGATACTTCATTGTCTAAACATCCATGGCAAGGGACTAAATAGCTTCAAGTAAAAATGTGCCAGTGAGAATATGCATGTTGCACTAAATCCTGCCGATTGTTTGCCTAATAGCCATCATCCCCTGCACCTGCGTTTTCTCTTAATAATAGAATCCAGATTTTATTTTGATGTCTGGTGTCCAGGGCTCCCTCCCCAGGTCTAGATTGTTCAATCTTGATTGGTCCACGCTATCAGGTTAATATTATTTTTCTTGCTAGTGACTGATGTAAGAAAGGTCATATGACATAATTATGATAAGTGAGACATAGAGAAAGTGGGAAGGGAGGGGCAGATCCAAGGAAGAGTTTCTGATCATAAAAATGAAAGGAAAACAAATGGAAACATCAGATCCTATTCTTTCACCCAGTGCTGTCCCATGGGTAATGACTGAAACTATTGCCCTCTTGTGTATATAAGGGGACAAGCTTGAGGACCAAGACCAACGTGCCTAGATGACAGAGCGGAAAGATGGAAAGAACCTGAGTCTGTGATGATATCCAAAGACTGTTATATTAACCAATCCCAGAATCACCCTATTCCTAGACTTCTTGGTAAGTGAGATAATACATTTATTTTACTCTTTAAATCAAATTAAGAGTTGGAATTTTCTATTATTTGTAGCTGACAACATCCTAAATGATATGCAATACAAATAACCAATACAGTTCCATTTTTAGTTACTTATATATATGTCTGATAGTCCCTACTCAACTCTGTGCTTCTGAGATGGTATGCTATGTCTTACATCCTTGTACATCTTAGTGTCCAGCATGTAGTAAGCACTTACTACAGGTTGTTACATGTACATAGAAGTAAAATATGCCCCCTGAAATTACAGAGTACTTCCAATAGACCCTCCACCACAAGATATTAAAATAGAGGTTTGGTGGTGAGAGAAAGCCTGAAGATTACTAATAATACTTTTGTAGAGTCTACCTTTTCCTATTCTGTGTGTGATACATCATCCTGCTAGGAACACTTACTTAGAAATTTGATATTGTATTTAATTCTTCCCTTATCATTAACCCCTCATATCTGAAGAGTTGCTAAGCTCTGGTCATATTACTTTGGGTTTTCAGCTTATCCAGGGTAATCAGGTTCTAGGGGCAAACTGTCTTACACTGTCCAAGCAAATAAAATTGGTTCGAGAAAGAAAGGCCTTTTTTTTTTCCCCTAATGGGAACTGTGTCTTATCAAGAGGGAAGTCTACTAGGGAAGCTAAACCAAGCTCAAAAGGCTACCTGGCTGATGGATGGTAACAGAAAACAAAGTGCCATCGCAATGGCCCAACACCCCCAGTCCCCTAGATGCTATCTCCTTCTCTGGATACTCAGTATCTTACTTCTGCATGTGCCCACTGTAGCTGCCCTCAGCCTCTCTCACTATGGCAATGTTAACATGAGGTGTTATGATCCCTTGGTGAACCCTAGCCTTTCTTTTCACTTAGTAATCATTTCTGATGATCTGAAAGTATATTATCGCTCTTCTTACAACATTTAATGTCATGAAAGGCTGTGTTTCTCCTGGCCCACACATCAGGATCTTCTCCTTATTTAACACCATAGCCATCCATCATTCGTCCCAATAGGCAGTTAATGTGCCTGTTAGCCGAGCTTCCTACTAGAATTTTACTGTGTACAGAAATATTCCAGCAGAGGATGAATGACTTTCTGTTGGATGTGAGGCAGAGGGTTTGTGCAAGTGGAAAGGTCTTCAAAGCTGTGGTTCTATGCTGACCTCTTGTGTGTTCATCCCCAGGAAGGCAACTTTCTGTGTTAACTGCTCTTGTCTGAAAAAGGTAACCAAAGATTTTTTTTAGGATGAAATCTCTTTGGGATGATGTAAATGATTCCATCTTTTGGGGTCTTTCATCCAGATTAGAGAAGAAAGAATGAACAAGAGAAAAAAGGAAATATATTAAGGATGGGAACAAATGAGAAAACAAGTGAGGAAAGAGTGTTTAACGATGAGAAAAAGGAAAAGAGACAAAGAAAGTAATTGGTTAGAGTCTTAAAAAAGAACCACAAACAACACTGAGAGCAAAAAATGTTCACATACAAAAAGAAAACAAAAAGGGTCCATGAACGTGAAAAAAAAAATAAAAATAAATAAAAGTTAAGAATAAACCAAAGTGAAAAGGATAGTGGTATAAAATAAGATTGACATATATCAACTTGACTACTTGTACTAAAATAATTTTTTCTAGTGCATTTTAAGAATGATTTATCACCTAGTAACTGATAAAAAAAATTTTGTGGTTTCACCAAATATAGTGAAATAGCTTTGTTGCTATTATAAATTATACTTGTTTGCTATGCCTGTCACGATTTTTTTCTTTATAGAACCTAGAATTTTAGAAGTGAAAAGGTGCTTAGAGAATTTCTTATGTTTGATTATTTTAGAGAAAAGGAAATCTCCGTCTGAAGAAGCTACTTGCCCAGAGTTATGTAGCTGGTAACACAATGAAACCAGGACTTGACCTTCCCCAAGCTGGGGTTCTGAGCTGGTCTGGTGCCTTCTGAGGCTCCCTCTTTCCCTCTAGGCCTCCCAATTTGCAGACCTGTTCCTGTACCCCCATTACTCATTCTTATTGAGTCTTACAAATTTAAATTAGTATTAAAAATTACTAAATAAATATAATTATAATATGAATATAAATTAGTATTTAAAAAATTACTAAATAACATTGTAACATGTTACAACTTCATAGCTAATGTTCATAGAAATTTTATAACGTAGTAGGTATTGTGCTCAATGTTTTACATGCATTAACTCATTTAATCCTTAAATGAGTAACAATATAACATGTTAATGATGGAATTATTGACACCTTAGCTAATATTTATAGAAATTTTTCAGTGTGCCAGGTGTTATGGGTTGAATTGTGTTCCCACAAAATTCATATGTTGAAGTCTTAACCCTCAGCACCTCAGAATGTGACCTTGTTTGGAAATAGGGTCATTGCAGATGTGACTAGTTAAGATGGGGTCATTAGGGTAGCTCTAATCCAATGTAACTGGTGTCCTAATAGAAAGGAAAAATTTGGACATGGAGACAGACACAAATAGAGGGAAGATGGTGTGAAGAGACACGGAGAAAATGGCCATCTGCAAGCCAAGGAGACAGGCCTGTGCAGATCCTTCCCTTACAGCCCTTGGAAGGAACCAACCCGGCTGACACCTTGATTATGGACTTCTGGCCTCCAGAACTGTAATAAAATATATTTCTATTGTTTAAGCCACTTTTTTACAGCAGCCCTTGCAAACTAATACACGGGCTGTTTTACAGATATTAACTCACGTAATCCTTACCATCAACCCTATGAAAGACAGACAATGAAGGGGAAAAAGTTAAATACCATTAAAAGGAAGAAATCAACCCAATTCAGGCTGGGGAACATTCCACAAAATAAATGATATGGTCCAACAACAGAAAAAAGTTGTGATGAGAGAGAGAAAGGGAGAGAGAGAGCTGTTATAGAATAAAAGTGACTTAAGATGCACAGTAATCACATTCAACATTTGGACCTTATTCACCTGCTGAGTGAATAAACCCACTGGAAAAATACATCTTTGAGACAATCGGGGAAATTGGCTATGTACTAGATATCAGATGATGTTAAAGAATTTTTCTTAATTTTTCTAGGTGTGACCATGGCATCGTGGTGATATTGGAAAATGCATAACTTAATTAGAGGTGAGTGAGATGGTATGATGCCTGAGATTTGGTTTAAAGGAACTCAGAAAAAATGTTTGGTACTAGGTAGAGCATACACAGTGGTTCATTATATGATTCCCTTTACCTTTAAAACATATTTGAAATGTCCATAATAAAAAGAAAAAAAACCATGGGATTCTACTATGGCAACTTTACAGATGAGGAAACTGAGGCTAGGAAATCTTTAGTAAGTGCCTTGGAAGAGCTGGGCTATGACCAATCTGGTGCGAGAATGTAATTACAAATAAGTTTAAAAATGTTAATATTGAATGACAAAGTGATAATATTTTCCTATCCATTTTACACCAATCCTCTGAGATATGCATCTCCATCTGGGTACAACCCATTGGGTGCAATCATCCATGTCAGAGATGTAAGCAGAAGTTAGACATGATTTGTGTAAGGCTACATATACACTACAGAATGCTGAAACCAGGAGTGCAATCCAGACTTCTTGACTTGTAGTCAAATGCAAACACCAGATCACATGGCCCAAGTGCTTCCCATTTAAGAGAAAGGATTTAGGGATGGGACTTCTGGGTTGGGTTCCCCTGTGGACAGCTTCCCCTTCATCAGCTCACTTATCTCTAAGGACCTCTGGTTTCCAGTATGTAAAATGAAGAGGATGACCCCCACCCCCTCCATGTTGCCAGCCTTCCACTGCACTGTAAGGTGCAAACGAAATGATACATAGGAAAAGATGTTAGTTAACTGCAAAAATACACGCAAATGGTAGCCTTTTCTATTTAAGCAGTATCACTTATCAGTTGGTGTGAAGAGGAAAATGTGGTTTAGGGGACTTCGGATGAGGCAGGTTTGGAGGCAAAATTGGGCATTCTTACAGTGTCATCAGATTTACACTCATAAAATTTCAACAGCTTGAGATAAAGTCAGGGCATAGGTGGAATACACTCGGGTCATTCTTGGGAGGTGGCTTGAATTCCTGACCTTTCTCTTGGCAGTTGGGTTGTAGATGGTACACTTTTAGCCCTAACTTCTCAGAAGCAGACTGCATTATCCATCAGGGCCTGTCCATCCAGTTCAAGTTCATAGTGATAAATCTCACAGCCACCAAGGGTCCTCACAAAGGTGGGTGTGGTGTGCTGATAGCATGCATGATTAAGTGCTTTCCTGTGTCAAATATAGCTGTAATATACTACAAACAGGCAGTTGAGTTTTATACAAACTGATCTGGCTGCTATCAGCTGCTCTGACATTTTATACTAATACTTAAAATAAATCTAGAAACAGGAAAGAAAGTACAGAATTATTGTTTTAAGAGGCCTGTGCAAGCTTATCTTCAAAGTGACAGAGGTTCTATTGTATTTAGAGAAACTGCTCACTCCACTGGCATAAAGGTTAGTAGCACGAGCGCCACCACCGCCAGGAGCCAGTTTCCCACACGAGTGCTGGCTTCGCAGCACAGCCCTGACCCCTGGCAAAGGACTCTGTCCGTTTGCATTTTCTTCTTGCTCACCTGAGGAAATTTCAGTGCACAGGGAAGCACCAAATATCCTGTAGAAGCAATTTAGAATTTCTCCTTAAAATAAACCAAACCATCACGATATGGAGGGTCATCCTTAATGTCTGAAAGCATTTCCCCTTTTAAAATGTCAGTCTCGACATCCATGTGTGGTGTCTTTGCATGTGTATGTCTCACAGCTGAAAACAAAAAGAAGCTTGTGTTATTCTGGATTTTCTTTTTTGGAATGAGAATCTGAGGGAAAAGTGCCCCATGAAATAGAAACTTAATTTTTTAAAGAGAACATAGAAATCATCTAGTTCATCCAGTAACTTTAACCTCCAGCAATGCAGAAGAACCACTTGGAGAGTTTTAAAAAATATTAATACCAGGACCCATTACCAGAGTCCAATTTAACAATTCTGGACGTTTGTAGGGACATGGACATGTTTTAAAAGCTCTCGAGGTGATTCTAATGGGCAGCAGGAGGGAGAAACACTATTTCAATGGGTCACTTTAGACAGAGGTTGCATCTGAAGGCCAGAAAGGAGGGGCTGTTGGGGTCCCACGAAAAGTGTGAGGGCACCTCCAGGCTGGGGCTCAGTGCTCTGTTCAGTAGTCTTTGTTCAAAACTATAATTTATTCGTACACTTAACTGAAATTCATCTAAGAATGGATCGAATGCTAAATATGAGTACATAGTTAAATTTGCAATCATGGAGCTGGGTTTCTTCCTCATAACTTTATTTCATAATTCAAGTTATGTTATTCACTGTAGGCATAATCAAAGGATTTTATTTTTATTTTGTCATTTCTGGAAACTCCTTGATTTCTTGGATCCACCTTCCTCTCTCAAAAAAAACCCTTGTGTAGATTCAAGAATGACTTTAGAAGATTGATGCTCATGAAAGCTTGTTATTCCTTCTGTGCTAATGTTCTTATTTTTGAAGAACATTTTCAAAATCATTTTTTACCAAGTATACAATATATGAGATATATGATTATGGAGATTCTACTTCCAAGATTTTCTGGCATAGTCCTATTTTAAATATCCTATCTTTATAAAATTCACATAAAATGTAAAAAGGACCTAGAAATCTCAATATTTTGGTATCAAAATGATGTCTCTAAGATTATACTTGAAGTGTTATAAAAATTCATGGTCAGCTCATGTGTTCCAATTTTTGGTTTGGAGAAGATGGATGGTGCCTTTATAGATACTACCATGGTGCTGATGGTACTTGGTTAGGGCCCTATGAAATGCGTGTAGGCGTATTGTGGAAAGTTTGCGAACTTAATTGTCCTCGTAGGTACAGTCATTGCTAGACTGGAGAAGATAACTCCTGCTCCTCCGGTTCTGTCTACTCACCCATGGAGAGCAAGTAACTTCTGTGTCCAGGCAGAGGCCCAAAAGCTGCTGGTCTCATCGTCTTATCCCAGCCAGCACATCTTGAAAAGTAGCAGGAGAAGCCTACAAGCCTGCTTTGGATAATCATGATCCACTCTTCATTCTTCATCCCCTTTGGTCATATAGCTGTCCCCACTTCCTCCTTTATCACTTCCTCTATTATCTCAATACCACCTCTGTGTTCTGGATTCTCACTGTATCTGGAATTAGGCCTGGCCAGTCACTACCATCTCCTGTCTGTCTATCTCAACAGCCTCTTCACTGTCTTTCTTGCCTCACTGTTGTTGTCTTCCCATTCCTTATTCACCTGCAGCATCTGATCATGCTCCTCTCATAATTAAAGCACAGAAAATTCACTAAAGGCCCCAGTATCTCCTCCACACACTGTTCAATGCCAGCCCTCTGCCTCATCCCTGCCTTTCTTTGGGATCATTCTCTGCACTCCAGCCATGGGATCTCAAAGGTGGCTTCACTGGGATCACAGATGTGTGTGTCTTGACTCTGGAAATCATACTCATTAGTTTGGGGTGCAACATAAGCATGGGTACTTTCCTAAGCTTCCCAGGTGATTCTAGTAGGCAGCTGAAGTGAAGAACCTGTACTCAGTGCTTGTGAGCCACTTGCATGTTCTCTCCTCTCCTGGCCTTTGTACTGCCTGGGCCTGAATGTCCTGTGCCACCATTTGTTTTGTCTACCTGTCCTGAATGTCCTGTGCCACCATTTGTTTTGTCTACCTTACTCACTAAAGGGACCTGTCGGAGACTTCAGTGTCAGATGTTGGGCAGGGCAGCCAACAGGAGATTCAAGGGAGATTCCACACTTAGAGGGTCAGCAAATCATCATTTTGTAAGAATATGAGAGGAAGGGCATTCCATGGAGAAGGGCCCTCCCTCATGGAAAATGGACTCTGTCTTTTAATTCTAGCCGGCTGTGCTTTCTAATGCAAAGGAAGACTGGAAATGATAATTTGGGGAACTTGCAGGTCATTCAATTTGTGAACTTCAGTGTCCTCTACATATTCTTTCATAGCTTGCTTGCTTGCATGCAACTTTCTCCTGCCTCTACATATTACAGAGAGAAGGGTCCTCAGGCCTCTAGGTCTGATTTGCCTAATTGGGGATGGGAGGAGTGGAGGCAGGGTGGGGCTGTTAAAATATCTTCAGAAGCTATACCATCACAAACACTCCCCAAAGATAAGAAGAGGAATTGGCTTTGATCAACCCATTCTAATTGTGCAACAAATAGAGAATGATTCACTTGATTAAAAAGCTTGATCAAATATATGGTGATGGAAGGAGAACTAACTGACTCTGGGTTGTGAACACACAGTGTGATATATATATATATGATATTACATAATTGTATACCTGAAACCTATGTAACTTTACTAACAATTGTCACCCCAATAAACTTTAATTTAAAAAAAAACAGCTTGAAACTTATCACTTCCTCCAACCAACAATTATATTTCATTCTCTCCCTTCTCCCACAAGAATCTTTAAAATTTTCTTCTTCTGATTCACACAAGAACTTATAGAGTTTACTTTAGAGGACTATACAGGAAATTTAAACAAAAACCCAAGTTTATGTAAATAAAGTAAAATTTTAGGTGAGTCTCAGTCCCAACCCTGCATAACACACAGATTGCTCTGTGCAGTCCCTGGTGATCACAGATGAAATGGAATTCAAGTCACTATGAACTTTAGATACCATGAATAACAGTAAAGGACATGCGGTCTGGATTCATTCTAATCCCATCTCCACTATTTACTAGTGTGTGACCCTGAGAATATTCCTAACATCTGTACCCCAGTTTCTTCAAGTAAAAAATGTATATTATAATAACATCTATCCCTTCAAAGATTGGCGTGAGTTTTAACCTCGTGATTCCTTGTGAAGGGCTTACCTGGCACTTAGTAATAAAAGTTAATTTAATAAATGTTCACCTTTATTTTTTTTGAAAAGTGGTTAGGACTTTGTTTTTCCTGGCAGCGTCTTCATCTTAGTATTAATAGCACCACTTTGTTTAAATAGATTAGACTAAATAGTTCACGTAAGTTAAAGATGGTACGAGAAAGAAAGGCCCCCTGTCCAAGTTCAAGCCCAGGTATTACAATGAACTATCTGTGCTTGACCAACACAATCCTCAGGACATGCATTTTGGACCTAGAAGTGACATCACAGGTCCCATTCCCTCATAAAAGGTAAATTTCAAGATACAGAGAGGCCCCATGACTCCTGGTTGCAGAACTGGTTTAGTGGCAGAGCTGTAATGAGGTTTTTGGGTACCAGGACACCAGGCTTCCAAATTGTATCGGGCATGGCTTCTCTAATCACATCAGAACAGATGCTAATTTATCTCTTATAGTGCCTAAATTAACTGGACATTAGAAACATTTATCACTTCTGAAAGGACAAATGTTGGACAAAAATACAGAAGAAGTTTTTCATAAGATACATTTGCTGTCCTTCAGCTTAACATCTATCCCCTGAAGAACATGGGTGTAATGTGCAGAAATAAAGGATGAGCACTGATAGTGTCAGTATAGGAACCGATGTGCTAGAAATAAAAGTATTGCAGTTATTTCCAAAGAATGGACCTGCAAGTCTTTGGGGGGATTTAACCAGATATTTATGGTTCTTACTTGGAAAGGGAGAAATATTGAGCTTTTTACCTTGTAGGTATGATAGATAGTGATGTCTCTTAATTGTTTACTAAGAGGGTACAGGGTCTTGTAATTAAATCAGTACTAAGCAACCAGCACAATCAGAGCTAGATAACATCTAAAACTAGTAGGAAAATATTTCCACAAGAAGAAAGGAATTCACCAAAAGAAAGTATTGGGTAACTTTAAGCTGTTAAAAGTGAATTATAGGTATATATCAGTATATTTCCTCCCCCACTCATCCACCCCAAGTTTTCCTTCTCTGTAATTAACTCACAAGTAAGAAGTCCTAAATGATGACAACCATGTAACTGAACTGGGTCACGCATCTACCTAAGGTTGCTTAACACAATCTTAGATCAGTGTAGGTTTTAATGCCACTTGTCTTTAATCACATCATCACACTGACAGACTCCTAGTGTGTGGAATCTGTGGGTCTAGCAACCATGAGCCTCATGTGTAATCTAAACATCACCTGTGAGGTGAGTGTAGCTCAGGTGATCACACTGACCAAAACAGGCACCTCCTCAGTTGGAATTTCACCAAATACCTTTGAAGTTGCATCAATCTCAGGCTCTACAATCAGAAGAGTGGGGCATGGGTGGTGTAGTGATGACAAGTTCCAGAGATAGACATTAATTAGATGGCCCCTAGCACTGGGGGCCAATCTATCTGGGTTTAGGAGATTGCTTTGCTGTGATACCACCTGTAGAGTAGGACAATACTTAATAAAGCTTAGACCTGCGACTTTAAAGTGGACAGAACCTAAACAGATAACCTTTGGGATGATCCTTAACCTGAGTCCCTCCGTACCTGCAAGGAAGTCACTGTAAGATTAGAAAATGTAATTACATCTGATAACATGATTGCTAAGACATTGTTTGAAAAGAGCGTTTTATCAGCCCCATTGTGTAAAGGTTAATGGAGACCTGGATCTCTGGCCACTGGTCTCTCACCTCTAACAGAATGAAATCTGATTATATTAGAATTTTTAGAAAGTAGCTCAACAGTCCTTAGAGTTCAACACTTTATGATTTACTCCATTTGGTATAAACTGGCCATGGAGCCCTACAAATCTGAACCCACACTGCTGTGAGATCTGTCTACTGATGTGAGATTGAATTGACTGGCTGACTAAAGGTTCTCTAGTGCCCCCTCTGTGTTCCTCCTACCTGAGCATCTGCTTGCAGAGCACTAATCTCATTACATTACAGTTCTATTTCTCTGGCTCTCTCCTTCATTAAGATGGAAAAACCCTTAAAAGATAGGCACTCACTTTTTTTGTATTCGCAGAGCCTAGCACAGATTTTGTTTTATGAGTCAATCCCCACATGATTGCTGATCTGAACTAAACTTGCTCAGAGAAATTTTGGGTTTCCCCATTGATGAATATTGGAAAAGTGCATGACGGTTGAGTGGACCAGAGAAATCCATGAGCCTCCCCCCACAATCCCAGCCCCTGCAAATGGATTAACTATTTCTTAAACCATGGAGGAGGAGGAAAGGGTGGGTGGGGGCAGAAACAAAAGAGAAAATCCCTATAGTGAAAGGATATTGTTTACTCCATTTTTGAACTAAATAAGATCGTCTTATCCAAACACCTAATTTCACAGATGGGGTAACAGAGCTTGAACAAATTACATGGAAGGATTATAACTTAACTTATTATTTTTCTATTATATCATGATGAAGTTTCCATGTGACATTTGGTCACCCATACCACTTAAGTATTCACTAATGCTGTAAAATGAATACAGTGCTTACCTAGAGAGCATACATATTTCTATTCTTCTACAATCAGATAAGAAAAAGAATAATACTTTAGTGAATCAGAGGATTGGATATAGATCGAAAGAATTTTAAGAATCTTAAAAGTATATAACATAGCTAGACACATAAAAAGCAGACATTTTAATTTAAGAAGATTGTAACACAATTCAGACAACATCACCTGAGTCTTGTTCATCTAAAATTGGGTTTGATCACAGGGGAAATATTTCCCAACAAGTCCCTCTTTTAGTCTGTTTCTACCTTTTTTTACAGAGCTTAGATCTAATGAGCTTCCTGCTGGGCCTGAGTAAGTTATCAGTGGGTCCTTCATCACCCAACCCCCATGAAGAAAAGGAAGAAATACAACCTCTGCAAATAGGGAAAGCAGTGTGTGAAAGGGGTGTGTGTGCTAAGAGGCTCACCTATTACTAATGGTTCCCCAAATAAATATGTCTTGGATAAAAGCTCAAGTACTATTATTCCCTGAATGTTTTATAATCAACATAAAATACAAATAACTAACTTTTATAAAGCACTTTCACCTATATTGGGTCTCTTTGATGGAACAGTTATCACCCCCACTTTATAGATGGAGGAAGGGACACAATAGAGAGCTTGAGCAGTTAACCCATAGCCAACCAGGGAAGGGAAGTATCAGGGCTGGGATGCTTTTCTTCCAATTACACTTCATATGTTCTCTGACCAGATATAGGAATACATTACATACGCCCCAACTCACCCCTTTTCAAAGGAATAAGCCTAATGAGACCCAAGACCCAGCCTTTTCTTTCTGTGTACCTCCAAGTCCAGCAGGCATTCTTGTTCTTGGAGTCTGTACCAGGATCAGTCTGTATGAAGATCATCTGACCCAGACAGGAAGGAAAAGGCAAAGAACACAACCACAGAACACATTGGCAATGACAACATTTCCTCTTCCTTGAAACATTTGGGTTTTTTTTTCTATGCTTCTCTGGAGAAACCATCAACAAGCAATGTAAAACCTCTCCATTAGAAGTTATCACCTTCTTCATTCAGGAGGTAAATATGAAGTAGATGATTTCCAGGCAATTTTCCATCATCTCAATGCCTCCTTATCAACCATTTCCAGTCGGCTGGTTAACCAGTTCTTATGCAGTCTCTGGTAATACAGAGATGCCACGTGACCAAGAAATCTTTGTGCAAGAACACTTGGTAGCCATATTTTTGTTTTAGTCAGGGATTTAAAAAACCCACTTAGCTAATACTGTTTTAAGCATTTCTTATAATTGAAGTTGGTCTTTAAATTCCCTTCAAAATGAAAGTATCAAGCTATCTGCTGATTTGTATAAAACACTTAAGAGCATCTTTCATCTGTGTGATGCATCCTTATTGCTCCAAGGCAGCTTTGAAGATATGCAGTAGGCTCTGTCTTGGCAGTTCCAGAGATAGCTTTTCTTATGTCATCTCTCTGGAAATATATGCTATAGTCTTTACACTTAATAAAAATCAGAGCAAGGTCAAGAGGTTTTTCGTGTCCTTAAACCACATCAGAAAGCCTATAAACCATCTTTACTTACTTGGCCAGCAGGATGGCAGCCCAGGCAGTGAGAAAAGAACCAATCTCAGGGGTACAGTCCTGGAAACTGAAAATGAGGGAAGAGATCTGGAAAACTGGGATTTAACCAAGTCGTCTTTGCATTTGCCACAATGGGATATTGTTAGGCCTGGGTTCCATGAAACAATAGACGTTGATAGGGCATAATACCCATTCAGAGGACAGATTTCAAGCACAGCGAGCTACCTCTTCAAGCACAGCGAGCTCCCTTTTCGTTTGCTCTTTCTGCACACAATCTATGTGTAACAGATTATTTGTCCTTATTTCTTCCTGTTCTCCCTCCCCCATTCCTTTACTTCTGCTCCAGACTTCCAGTAAGTCCAGGGTGGTTTTTATCTCTTGAAATGCTGAGTGATTTGTCATGGGAGTCCATTGCTGAAATACACAGCATTGGTTTTCCTGGACATTTTAAAATGAGATGACTGCATTGCCCAAATGGATTCTAGAGGCAGGTCCATTTGAATGTATTTGTACCCCACCATTTCTTCAAGTGTGAAATAGCCCCCAGATTAAATTTCTGTCTAGAGGAGATGAAAAACCTGCTATTTGTTAACAAAGGGCCATTCTCATTTTTATAGAGGAATGCATTATAAATATAAAGCATTAAAGCCTTCATAATTTTTCCAAAGTATATAATCTATTAAAGAGAAAAATGAAAAATAGTAAAACTATGCTCGTAAAGAGGATTTTGTAACATAAATGTGAATGTAATATTCATATCCAATATTATAAAACTTTTACAAGGTTGTCTATTCTAGAGTTATTTTATAGGATAATGTGATAACTGTCATGGTAAATAAATGATGTCACATAAAAAAAGTAGAATATAAACAGTTTAGTCTTTGACAGAAACAGAAACTGTCTGCATGTGAGCAAAGATTGCAAGATAAGAGCTAAAACCAAAAATAGTTGTAGGAAGAAGGAAAATTATGGTATTCAAATCTTTTTGAATATTTTAAATCATTTTATTAAGAAAAGAACATTCCAATGATAATAGGACAATTCCTGTGGGAATAACAATTTATTCTACGGATCTGGAATATAGTTGATTGCACAAGGATACTTTGCCTTACTACTGCAGGTGACATTTGCCTGTGGCATATGCTTAGGGGTGGCCAGCACTGTGAGCCACACCCTGACTTTGAAGTAATCACCAATGATTTTGGAATGCAGGTAGGGGCACTAGACCATGATTATCTTTTCTTCTTCCCATGAAGTTGTTATAAAGGGGAAAGGAGAAAATTTAGCAGGAGTCAGTCCCTTCAAGATAATCCCTTATGAGCATTATCTCCAATCCAAAGAGTATTAGATATTCATTTTAGAGAAAGGGAAATGGGTTCAGATGTTAATTAAATCACTCAAGGTCACTCAGTGAGTAAATACATATGACAAGACTTTGAGCCCAAGTCTAGTGTCCAAAGGCCATATTCTTCCCATTATACCATCATGTTGCCCAAAATATGTTTAACAAGAACACACCTTCCTGTTTCCCTAATGAAATGTGACTCCCTCAGACCAGAGAGGAGTATTTTAATGGTTTTTCCCCCTGGCACTGGCCAATAGGGCAGTGCCAGCCTGGGTAATAATGAAGGGTGATTACTGTTCCAAGCACTTTTCATATTCTCATTTAATCTGAACAACATAGCTATCCTCATTTTACCGTGGAAACTGAGGCATAGAGCAGTTAGCAACTCATGCTGTGCTACACAGCTTGTAAGTGGCAGAGCCAAGATTTGAATGTCTGGACCCAGAATAATGTAGGTGCTAAAAAATAACACCTATAAATACATTTTCTGTATTTCTTGGATCTAAGGCAAATCAGAAGAGAAATATATAATCAAGAAACCTAAAAATAAAATGAAAAGTCTCCCTAGTGTTTTAGCTCTGATTTACCAAAGAAGGTATTTAAAGGTGGATTCTCTGCGAGAAGTGCCTAAAACTTATCAGGGAGATAAGCTAATTGTGGCTTTCCTTGTTATTTAAGTTTACCTACCCCCAGCTCTCCCAGTAACTAGGACAAATATAAGATTAACCCTCCCCCATTGATTCCCTGGGATAAATGAATTTCCTTATTTCCATCCTCATGTAGATCTTACCCCTTTAATGCAGAATGCTGTTTTACTTTTAAATGAAAAGAACTGGACAGTTAGGGCAGAGACTTGCTAGTCTTTTGCCTGTAACAGACAGTTGAGTACATTTTATATATGACTCAGAATACACACACACACACACACACACACACACAAGCTTCATGAAACATGATTTATCCTTATTCACTCCAATATGATTTTTATTTTTTATTAAAACAATTCTGATTACAACTCTCTAAATTGATTGTAGAACCATAGATAAGAAAACTCTAGTTAGGAACCCTAACTTCAGGTTCTCATAGAGAGTTTTATAACTATTCCCTCAAGTATGTGTCTCTAGAAATATCATCAACATTGCCTTATTTCTTGGCTTTATCCAGTTGGTCAAGATAGATTCAACTTCGGAGGTATTCTACCCTAACTTATCTTTTTGCAATCGGGTTTGACAACTTCAAAAGTTTGGCTGGGGACTTTCTCCAGGTGCAGAGTGAATAGCTCCTTTTTCTTCTCTCTCCATCAAATACTTGATGCATAACAGCTGATCTTTGAGCTTGTTAAATATAGGGTACAAAGATCTTTGTAAAACTCTCAGAAGGTACAAATCCTATGTTCAGGGAAATGAGAAAATAAGGAGAACATGTGAAAACATGAGCTCAGACTGGTTATAAGCTGCACACTCACTTCTCTTTGGACTACTGTAAGGAAAGAAGATGCAAACGTTCTTTTTGGATGGAAATAGGAAGTATTTATTACATCAACTAGTGCTTTTACTTTCTGAAAGGGTATAGGTTGTCTCTCATTTGCCTTGTCACTAAGGAGTACATGCTCACTAAGGAAGTGTCTTACATCGCAGGAATACATAAAACATTTGTTAAATAATGAGTTAATTTGTTGACCATGTAGTGATGGGAGTGCAAATAGTACTGAATGATAAACAATACATAAGACTTAGCAATATATAAAATTTTTCTGCCCAAGCCATAGGAGAATTTCAGAACTGAAAAGTCCTCCAGTTCACCTGGTCCTGAACCCATGTGTAGATATGAGAAAGCTGAAGTTCAGGTAGTAACCCCTCCAAAGTCCAGTATTGAAAGAGCTGTGCGTTCTTTCACGTTACTGTCATGCCGGGTGTCATGTGGGGTGTCTGGTCCCGCTCCCCACATAAGAACGCAGGATATGGTGAGGCCAAAAAGGAACACAATGGAGCCATACATAGGGGAGTCATACCACTATAGTCTTGCTGGTGGCTGGGTTGGAAACACAGGAGGCAGGAGCCACACAATCTGCAACACTCTATCCACTTGTCTCTGCCAACCAACCTCACTTACTAACTGCAATCCGCCATGCTGACTGCAATCTGCTCTTGCTAGTTCAGCCACCATCTTCTTGCTAGCCCCATTTGCTGCATCCATACCCACAGCAGTTATATTAGTGGCCAATGGCTCACTGGTTACAGCTGATGGCCAACTAACCACAGCTGATGGCCATCCAATCACAGTTGATGGCCATTTACTACCTGAGCCCGCACCTTTCCACGTGAGGCCGAGAGCATGGAAACTGCACTCCTGGCTCTGTCCCCATAGAATATACCTATGCTGCCTATATTCTCTAGATTTTCTACTTCTCCTAATTCTGTACTTTATCCCCTTCAGAAAACAACATTGTCACAAAATGGGTCCCAACTTCTGTTTAGAATATACTGTTATGTTGTTCTAGCTATTTCTGAGAAACGAAGAAAAGAGGTGTGAAATTTGGGTAAGACACTGTCACGCAGGGGACCCTGCTCGCTGCGCCATTTGTCATGCAGGGTCTCAGCTCCCACTCCCCGCCCAAGAACGCAGGACACGATAAGGCCAAAAAGGAACACCCATGGAGCCATAGATAGGGGAGTCAAACCAATATATTCTCGCTGGCGGCTGGGCTGGAGACACAGGAAGCAGGATCTACATAATCTGCCTAACAGCAGTCCGCGCTTGCCAGCCACCATCTTCTCGCTAGCCCCCATTCCTTTCCCTGCTAGCGTAGCCACAGCCGTTATATTAGTGGCCAATGGCCTACGGGTTACAGCTGACGGCCAACTAGCCACAGCTGCTGGCATCTGATCACAGTTGATGGCCATTTACTACCCGAGCCAGCACCTTTCTATGTGAGGCCGAGAGCCTGGAAACTGTTTTTTGGGGTTTTGTCCCCACACTCCACCCCTACAGGGTCTCGCCTCACAATCTACGCGACAAGCGTCTTCTGCGAGGGGCCCTGTGTAAGGAGCCTGGAGGTGAATGCACTATCCTGAACACAGCCAGGCTCTCTGGGCACAGCCAGGGTTTCTCAGGGCACCACCACAGTACTTCTGGGCACAGCCAGACATCCTGGGCTTCTTAGGGTACCACCTGTCTCCCCGGGCACAGCCAGAGTTTCTCAGGGCACCACCACAGTACTTCTGGTCACAGCCAGACTTCCTGGGCTTCTTAGGGTACCACCTGTCTCCCCGGGCACAGCCAGAGTTTCTCAGGGCACTGCCACTCTCTCTGGACACAGCCAGACTTCCTGGATACAGCCAGGGCCTCTCAGGGCACTGCCACTCTCTCTGGACACAGCCAGACTTCCTGGACACAGCCAGGGCCTCTCAGGGCACTGCCACTCTCTCTCTGGGCCTCTCGGGGTACTGTGCTGGAACAACAGCGGCTTACATCAAGGTGCTTACATATTATCAATGGCGGCCAGTCAAGACACAAAAGCAAACATCAAACCAGTCCCACTACATGATGGTATGTTCCCAAACAGTCAAGCGTCCATTAAATTAGGGATAGAAGGCAATTCCCCATAGTCCATAGTCATTCGCCAGGGCTGTCCTGGGGGTGAGGGAAGACCTTGACCTCACCCTCATCTCCCATGGAGGACTCAGCAAGCGTTTCCTCCTGGGACTAAAAGTCCTGCATCCGGGCTGCCTCAGCAAGCAGTTCCCAGCCCACAGGGCGGCAACAACCTTTGCTTTCTCCGCTTTCTCCACTTTCTCCGGCCTCTGCTGGTTGGGGAACCATCCACATCTTTCCACCCCTCCACAGGAATCGAGCTCTCCGGCAGCTGCTCCTCCTGGTCTTCCTCAGACTGAGCTTTCATACGCACAAACTGCTCCACTGCCCTTCGGAAAGCTTTGGCCAGCACTGTATCCTGCCGACTACGCCATGTGTCACGCAGGGGACCCTGCTCGCTGCGCCATTTGTCATGCAGGGTCTCAGCTCCCACTCCTTGCCCAAGAACGCAGGACACGGCAAGGCCAAAAAGGAACACCCATGGAGCCATAGATAGGGGAGTCAAACCAATATATTCTCGCTGGCGGCTGGGCTGGAGACACAGGAAGCAGGATCTACATAATCTGCCTAACAGCAGTCCGCGCTTGCCAGCCACCATCTTCTCGCTAGCCCCCATTCCTTTCCCTGCTAGCGTAGCCACAGCCGTTATATTAGTGGCCAATGGCCTACGGGTTACAGCTGACGGCCAACTAGCCACAGCTGCTGGCATCTGATCACAGTTGATGGCCATTTACTACCCGAGCCAGCACCTTTCTATGTGAGGCCGAGAGCCTGGAAACTGTTTTTTGGGGTTTTGTCCCCACAGACACACATACGTGTAACAGCACTAACTCCTCTTAACAATATGGAGAATGGGAAGCTTTCTAACTTTCTACCTTCCAGCAGAATTAGTTACCATTACTTCTTCTTTTTTTTTTTTTAATTGGGGAATATTGGGAAACAGTGTGTTTCTCCAAGGCTCATCAGCTCCAAGTTATTGTCCTTCAATCTAGTTGTGGAGGGCGCAGCTCAGTTCCAAGTTTAGTCACAGTTTTCCATCTTTAGTTTCAGGGGGCGCAGCCCACCATCCTATGCGGGAATTGAACCGGCAGCCTTGTTGTCGAGAGCTCGCACTCTAACCAGCTGAGCCATCCTGCAACCCCTCTAGCAGCTCAGCGGCAGCTTGTTGTCTTCAATCTAGTTGTGGAGGGCGCAGCTCACCAGCCCATGGGGCAATCTAACTGCAACCCATTTGTTCAGATTTCGTGCTCTAAACAACTGAGCCATCTGGCCACCCCATTACCATTACTTCTGTGTGGTTACTGGGCAGATTGTCCAGCTCTGTGGTCCATTGTTAGATTTTAAAATAGGATATGTAGAAAGTGTACTATAGGGCAAGAAACAGAATATTTGGAATGAACAGAATATTTGGAATACTTATTTGAAATAAGTAATCCCAGAAAACTCAGACTTAGTACTCATTCATTCATTTATGCATTCATTCATCACACAAATATGCTTTGTGCACCAGGAAATGGAAACACAAAATGAAAAATGACACGTTTTCTCACGAAAAGCCCAGCAGCTTAACAGGTGATTAAAATATAGATAAACAATGGTTATAGTGGAGGTACTGACACTGAAAGAGTGCTGTGGGATTTCACAGGTGGGTAACAAATTATGTCCGAGAGAGTTATAGAAAGGCTTAAAAGGAGGTGACATTAAAACTGGATCTTTGACAAAATTGTATAGAAAATCCTAAAGAATCTACAAAATAACTATTATTTATTAGAACCAATAAATACACTTAGCAGAAGCCTAGGATATAAGGTCAATATAAAAATGTATTTTTATATGCTAACAATAGCAACAAAAATAAAACAATGAAATTAAATTATACTCCATACTCCATAGTGACAACTAAAGCAGTATTGCAAAGAGACATTAATAAAGACATAAATGAATAGAGAGATATACCATATTTTGGGAGTGGAAGATTCAATTTTATTAACATGTCAATTATTCCCAAATTGATTTATATATTCAATGCAATACCAGTCAAAATTCATCAGGCTTTTTATTTTATTTTTTGGAAATTGATTATCCTAAAATGTTTATGAAAATGTAAAGGATCTAGAATAGTCAAAACAATCTTGAAAAAGAACAAGAAAAATGTAATGTAAAGCTACAGTAGGATTTTTCTGTCAAGTTGGTGGAGTAGGTAAATGCTGTGGTTGCACACTCTCATGACCACATCAAAATTACAACTAAGCTACAGAACAATCATCATTGAGAATCACCTGAAGTCTAGCTGAACCAAAATCCTACAATTAAGGGCATCCAGAAGAAGCCACCTTGAGACTGATAAGAGAGGCAGAGACTTGGAATGGGCTGGTCCAACACTTGTGTGTGACTGTTAAAAATTGGAAGGGATATCTTTGCTGCAGAAGTCCCCCCAGGAGGATCAAGGGGCCCCAGCCCCAGACCAGGCTCCCCAGCCCCAGGTTCTAGTGCCAGGGAGAGAAGTTCCCATAACTTCTGGCCATGAAAACCAGCAGAGATTGTGGCTGCGTGAGACAGAGGGTGGCTAGAGTCTCAGGTGTTCCTCTTAAAGAGACTGCATATAGACTTACTCTTTGATGGACTCATTGCTCTGGGTTCCAGTGCAGGGGAAGCAGCTCAAAAGTTGCCAGGGTCATATGGGGAGAAACTGAGTTGTCTGACTTCAGGGAGAAGGCTGAAGGGGCAGCTTTCTCCCAGACTGAAGTGCTGGCAGAATCCACTGTTTCCTTGTTGAGCTCTCCTGTCTCCTGGTATGTGGATGCAGGCAGCCACCACATCTGAATCTCCATCAACATAGTTAACACCCATCTATTTACCCCACACTTGTGTCTCCCTGAGACCCCGTCCCACCCAACTTGTGGGCTGACCCAAACCACTTCCTGTGGCTTTTCCATACAAACAGACTGTCTTGAATCATGCTGTGATTCCTTCCTAAAACCTCTCAAAGGTTCACAAAACCTAAACAAGTAGCATCGGGCTTCGGCATGCCCCTTACCTCTTGCTGACTAGCCCCAAGTTCAGCACAAGTACCAGCCAGCTTCAGTTTGCAGCTTGGACTCTTGAGGTACTTCCAAGCCCAGCACAGTTGGTGGCCATCTAAAGATTGCTTTGTGGCTCCTGCCAGGTGACCCCAGAGAGGGCACAGGCTGCGGCTCAGGTTGGCCTGCAGAGGGCCCCTCTCAGGAGGCACTGGACCTGGCACACATGGTGGCCAGCTTTGGACCAAACTAAAGCATCACCCAACCGCCTCCATAGATAACACACCCAAAAGGCAGCTGGGCAGACACCAGAGCACTGTTAAATGAAATCCTGTTCCATAGAGTCAACACCCTGCACAACAGCTCATCCACTGTAGTTATGGCCAGTCCTCACAACAAATCAGCCTGAGGATCTATCTCTCTCTTTGCTGTGCAAACAGCAACCAATACTCAACTACAACAGGAGGGCACACACAACCCACAAAAGGGATACACCTGGGAGCACCAAGCTCAGGTGACCAGGGAGACTGTACCGCTGGACCCAATAGGACACCTACCACATAAAGCCACTCTACTGAGACCTGAAGACATAGCAGTCCTACCTAACACATGGAAACAAACACATGGAGGCAGCCAAAATGGTGAGACAAAGAAATATGTCCCAAATGAAAAAACAGAATAAAGCTCCAGAAAAAGTTCTAAACAAAATGGAGACAAGCAATGAGATACCGAGTTCAAAATATTAGTTATAAAGATGTTGAATGGTCTTGGGGAGAACTTCAATAAAGAGATAGGAAATATAAAAATAAATGTAGAAAACATAAGAGAAACCAGTCAGAAACACAGACTACAGTTAACTGAAATGAAGAATACATTAGAGGGAATCAACAGTAGATTAGATGAAGGAGAGGATCAAATAAGCGATTTCAAAGATAAGGTAGCAGAAAACACCCAATCAAATAGCAAAAAGAAAAAAAAATTAAAGAGGATGGTTTAAGGAGCTTCAGGGACAACATCAAGCATACCAACATTCACATCATAGAGGTACCAGAAAGAGAAGAAAGAGAGCAAGGAATTGAAAACCTATCAGAAGAAATAATTATAGAAAACTTTCCTGACCTGGTGAAGGAAATAAACATACAAATCCAGGAAGTGTATAGAGTCCCAAACAAGATGAACCCAAAGAGGCCCACACTGAGACACATCATAATTAGAATGCCAAACGCTAAAGAAAAAGAGAAAAATTTAAAATGACCAAGAGAAAAGCAGTTAGTCACCTATAAAGGAGCTCCCATAAGACTGTCAGCTGATATCTCCACAAAAGCATTGCAGGCCAGAAGGGATTGGCAGGAAATATTCAAAGTGATGAGAATCAAGGACCTACAACAAAGATTACTCTACCCAACAAAACTATCATTTAGAATCAAAGCATAGATGAAGAGCTTCCCAGACAAGAAAAAGCTAAAGGAGATCATCATCACCAAACCAGCATTACAAGGAATGTTAGAAGGA